>NC_080539.1:346973016-347286627 GCF_028640845.1 Ahaetulla prasina | reverse complement strand
ATATTGTAGTCTTCCTCATGAATACAGAACTTTCTGGAAATTTTAGTTAAACTGGAAGCATTTCACTCTTCAGAATTTAAAGTTTTAGAGAAAAATGCTTCCTTTTATCTGAAGTAAATGAAACTGATTATATTGGGTTTGGCTTGAAACAGGGTGGGTGGCATTTAAGTCAAACCCAGCAACCACATTATATGTAGCCAAGAATAACTCAGTCAAAAGTTGACTTTCCTGAGGTAAATGCTAGCTATCAAATTGCATTGGATTGACTCCCAAAGACTACAAGATTGTAGAAAACTTGTCTTCTCCAACCTGATGCCCTCCAAATATAAAAGAATCCCGGTAAAAATTTCTTGGCCATTAACTATGCTGTTTGGAAATTCAGGTTATTGCAGTCTCAGCATATAATAGTTGGAGGCATCAAGTTAAGAAAACTCAAATAGGCATTTCCCTGTAAATTACAGGGTAAGGATAATTTATAAATCTCTTTCCAGGGGGAAATAGCCTGTTCCATTGTTTTTCTTCTTCTTGACCTTGACCTAGTACAATCTGGATCCTAATTTAAATTACTTTTAATAATGCTGTATTACTTTTCACATGTTGCTGAATTTTGTTCATGTGGGCACAATCTAAAAAAGATGAAAGAAATTTCAAATGAGGATCATGTTGACCCAGCTATCTTATAGTGTCACAGTTCTTACCTTTATTATTGACAGTGAGTATATTGGCAAGGACTGGCTTTGTTGCTGGATCTAGGTTTGAAAATGATCTTCTCTTTTGATAAGGGAGGAGGAGTATTTCAAGTTTATCTAACAGTAAGAAGTTATTAACTTTCCTACAAAAAGTGCTGCACTATCTCATCTGTATAACTGTATAACACAAGAACAGTTTTTTCCCGAAGGCCATCACTCTGCTAAACAAATAATTCCCTCAACACTGTCAGACTATTTATTGAATCTGCACTACTATTAATCGTTTCATAGTTCCCATCACCAATCTCTTTCCACTTATGACTGTATGACTATAACTTGTTGCTGGCAATCCTTATGATTTATATTGATATATTGACCATCATTTGTGTTGTAAATGTTGTACCTTGATGAACGTATCTTTTCTTTTATGTACACTGAGAGCATATGCACCAAGATAAATTCCTTGTGTGTCCAATCACACTTGGCCAATAAAATTCTATTCTATTTCCCAAGGATCTCTAGGAATTGAAAATGGCAATTAGAAGACATATAAAGGAGTATGTACAGGTAGACCTTGACTTACAACTATTTGTTTAGTGACCATTTGAAGTTTCAACAGCACTAAAAAAAGTGATTTATCAGTTTTCACGCTTACAACCTTTGCAGCATCCTCCTGGTCATGTGATCAAAATTCAGGCACTTGGCAACTGGCACATATTTATGACACTTGTCCTGTGCAGGGGTCACATGACCACCATTTGTAACTTTCCCAGCCAGCTTCCACCAAACAAAGAATAGGGGAGGCCAGATGTGCTTAACAACTGCATGATTTACTTAACAACTGCAGTGACTCACCTAACAACTGTGGCAAAAAGGCCATAAAATGGGGCAAAACTCAAAAATTGCCTTGCTCAGTTGTGGATATGCGGGCTACCTGTATATCCATAATCACAAGGATACAAAGAAAGTAAAATTACGTTCAGAGATAGAATAAGGCCAACGGTTCATTTCTCAATGTCATTATCTTAAACCCTGCCAATTGTACAGTTTTAAATTGCACCTTAAATCCACTATTCCAGAACAAGAGGACTCTTGTCCGCTTCTGCACTTCTGATTAATTTTATCTTGTTTCCCTGCAAATTCCATGGAATTATCCTTTTGCTATTATAGTCTCCCTGCAGAACTATCTTTGAAATGAGAGAGATTGGGAAGATGCCAGATACATCAGGACCAAAAATTCTTCTCTCTCCACTCCTTTCTTGTCTCCTGCCCTTCCCTCGGAAAGCGTGTTCCAGTCACCTAGTCTGATGAACAGACTTGATAAAAGAGGCCTGAGCTGTGTACTGACTTTGATCTAAAGATAGCCTTTAAAAGTCAAACACATCATTAGCAGCAGGAGAGGCACTTCCTTGTAAACAACTTCTCCGTGACTCAGACCAAAAGAAAGCCCTCTGTATTTCTCCGGACATTGACAGAATGTGTCATCCCTCCCAAAGTAGGGATGCTGACAACACAAGAACTTTTGTGGCCTGGTGCCAGGTGTTAGGAAGGGGGAAATTGGATGCCATAAGCATTTTTCCTTGTTTACAATAGCTTCTGATATTCCTGACAGCGGTAATAAAGGTTGGGCAAGTACAGCTACGGTATATTGGCTGGTGGGACATCTATTCAAAATCTTGTCTTTCCTGTGCAACTTGCTCAAAATATGGACCTGCATTAAGATCAGTATGACTCAAGACAGGCTGGTATTTTATTTTGACAGCGGGCAAAAAATCCTGTAAATGCTCCTCCTTGGGAATACCACTAATATACTGTAATTAATGATCCAGCTGGTATCCTAATTTTAGTGGGTGGTGCGGATTACCATGCAGTTTTTGTTGGCTTTTCCTGTCAGAGCAGAACAAATATGATTACCTGTGTTAAATAGCTTAGTGGAGGATATGAAAAGAATCTCATCTGAAACTTAAAAAAAGGATTGAGAAGAATTAATTATGAATGAAAAGCAAAAAAACCTAGGCCAATGTTAAATATTTGTAAGGTTCTCTTGGTATATTTACATTTGTAAACAAAGAAAGGAAGGTAGTCCTCAACTTACAACAGTTCCTTTAGTGACCGTTCAAAGTTACAACAGCACTGAAAAAAGTGACTTATGACCGTTTTCCACGCTTATGACATTGTAGCATCCCCATGGTCATGTGATAAACATTCAGATGCTTGGCAATTTATGATAGTTGCAATGTCCCAGGGTCATGTGATTGTCACATCTCTTAAAGACAATGGCTTCTGAGTTTTCTTTATGCAGAAGAGGTTTTTCTGGAACCTTGACATTGATCTCCTTTTGTGACGGTCTGACGGGCAAAGTCAATGGGGAAGCCACATTCGCATAACAACCGAGTTACTAATTTAATACCTGCAGTGATTCACTTAAAAAATGTGGCAGGAAAGGTAAAATGGGTCAAAACTCACTTAACAAATATCTTGCTTAGCAACAGAAATTTTGGGCTCAATTGTGGTCATAAGTCAAGAACTACTTGTAGTACAGAGTTTTTAGGGGGAGGGCTTAGGAATAGATAATAAATAAAAGTGGACAGTGTACTGGTCATTTGCATCCTTTTAGAGGATCGTTGAAACACTTGGAGGTTTATCGGTGTCCTCAGGGTCACCCGAGTACTGATCCTGGTTCCTGTAGTTTGCAATTTTTTTCTCTGGAAATCCATTCATACTCCCACATCATTCAAAGGGTGTTCATCCCAAATTGTAAAGCTAAACATCTGTAGAGATGAGAAGTGAAAAATCTTCAAAGAAAAAACAAGAACATAAAGTTGCCTCCTGAAAAAGCACCTTTGGGACAACCATGACTTGGATCTCTACAGACGTTTAGCTATACAACCTAACCCTAACCCTTTGAATGGTCTGGAACTACAGTGGATTTCCAGAGAAAAAATTACAGACTACAGGAACCAGGAGCACTATTCAGTCTAACCCTAACCTCAAGTGACCCTGAGGACATAGATAAACTTCCAAATGCTTCAAGGACCCTCTAAAAGGATGCAAATGACCAGCTGTTGCAAGGAATATAAATCCTTCTGTTCCCCACTATCCTGTCAGAGCTGAAGAAGCTTCTAGGATGAGAAGCGAAACGTCTTCAAAAGAAAAAAAAGCCCAGTTGCGTCCTGAAAAAGCACCTTTGGGACAGCCATGACCTGGATGACTGAGAATCTCTACAGATGATAAGAACATTACTATGAGAACAAAGACTAATATTATAGAGATACTGTGGTAGTGAATTCCTGCAAGCATTCCCAAAGTCCCTTGTAACCTTTACATTCTATGATACAACTAGTCCTAGATTTAGATCCATTCGTCTATCAACTGTTCAAAGTTACAAAAGCACTGAAAAAAGTGACTTTAACCGGTCCTGGCACTTACCAGGGGATCGCAACATCCCCATGGTCATGTGATCAAAATTTGGCAACCAGCATGTATTTATGACAGTTGCAGCATCCTGGAGTTACATGATCACCATTTGCAACTTTTGACAATCAAATACAGTAGAACCTCTGGTCACGAACACTTCTGACCACAACCAAATCAGGTTCTGACCAAAAAATTCACAAAATTTTTGAATCCGGTCACAAACACATATTTGGGTAGTGATCAAACACAGTCACGGCCGATTTCCCCTTCCGCACTGTTGTTTTTTTTTTGTAAGCGCCAAATTTCCTGTTGTTTTGGGTCATGACCAAATCGGCTTACGACCAAAGTTATGGAATGAATTATGGTCTTGACCAGAGGTTCTACTGTAATTGGGGGAGGCTGGATTTGCTTAACACCCATGTGATTCACTTAACAACTTGTGGCAAAAAGATAGCAAAATTGGGCACAGTTCACTTAGCAACCACCTTGCTTAGAAATGGACATTCTGATCTCAATTGTGATTTTAAATTGAGATTACCTGTATTATGAACAGAACAATTAAAACAATTATCTTTCAGGAGTAAAGTGCGGCTTTAAAAGCTGGTTACTGGGAAAGAGCAAGAAAATGAAGATAAAACAAAAAACAAAAACGATTCAATATATCCTGTCAGGAAAGTGTTGACTGTTAGTGATCATGAGAATAGATTTTTTTCCAGGACCACGGAAGAAGGTAGACACAATCAGATTACAGATCTAGAAACAATTACTAAGAGTACTGTGGATTGAGGGAAGGATGAATTAATTAGTTCTGGGCCACATGAAGAGCACTTCTCAATAGAATCACTAAAAGTCAAATCCAACTAATGGCAATTAGCTAACATGCTCTGCTTTTCTTTAGCGTATAAGTTTGGGTGATGGGTGAGACATCAATGTACTTAGGCAGTATTTTCGAGTTGATTATTTGGGAAAACACAAGTGAATAGCAGGGCTAATGCCATTACCAGGGATATTTAATCTCTTCTCTCATCCCAGGGTCTGGGAACTTGACACAGCAGTCCTTTCTGTTGGATAATTAGAGATACACGCTGAATGTTTTGTGCAGCACCACATGCCTGCTTGCCAAAAAATGAGGAAAGTAAGACAAGGTCCTAGCTGCCAAGGCGAAGCTCTCCAACTCTATTAAACTGCTGCTTGGCATCTGAATGCAAACCACTTGGTTTAAGGGGAGCAGTCAGTCTTACAATGAGCCGTGTGCTGGGCAGCTGTCTTAAGGTCCAGATTTGGACAAAGAGCTGCTTATTTGAGAAGGGAATTGGGAGAAAAGAAAACTTGGCTTGCTGATCCAGGCCAAATGTCTACCTATGTAGTGTTTGCTTCTAGCAATGTCCTGCCAAATATTTCTGGTCATGTTGAATGTAATAGCAAGTGCCTACTGTCACAGTATACAATGCTATACAACCTCTAAACAACGGGGTTCCCTGTGGCTTTTTAAAAATAAATTCCTCCTATTTTCTCCTGCATATACACACACACACACACACACACACACACACACACAAACACACACACACCTTCATAATAATGTGTGTATTTTTAAAAAGGTACTGCCCTGGATATTGCTGACCTCCAATTTCTAACCCTGCTAGCCTAATGGGAAAATGTAAAGGACTTCATACAATTGAGTGATTTTTAAAAGTTGGTTTCCTCCAAAGGCATCAAAGTTATTATTTCCAGAATTGCAATTTGCAATGGCCTTCAGATAGGTTTGTTGCTTCCAGTTACAACAATTATCATGATTGTTATTAGGCTTTTTCACTTTAGGTTTAGCACTAATTGTTGATTGACTTTTGAATCCAACCCAGGGAACTCTTTTTGATACTGTATACCAGGGGTGTCAAACTCAAGATGACATGTTGTCACGTGACGTATTGTAACTTTTCCCCCCTTCGCTACAATGGAGGTGGACGTGGCTGGCGTGTGACACATCCAGCCCACAGGCCGCAAATTTGACACCGCTGCTGTATACAGAGATTCACACAGCTTAATCCTAGCTTGCACAGTCTAAACCAGGGATCTCCAACCTTGGCAACTTTAAGCCTGGTGGACTTCAACTCCCAGAATTCTCCAACCAGCAAAGAATTCTGGGAGTTGAAGCCCACCAGGCTTAAAGTTGCCAAGGTTGGAGTCCCCTGGTCTAAACACTAGTTTAATCTCTGATGCCTGGATGCTTTTCCTCAGACTTTTTTACAAGTCCTATTGATATATCTAACAATACTGATAAAATCTACTCTTCATGATGGTGCCTATATACAGGAATGAATTTTCATTGAAGTTAAATCAAACCATTTCATTGTTACATTTAGTAGTAGTAGGTTCAAAGCATTTTTCTATAGGTCTTTTAAAGATGGTTATGCTGACTCTATGTTTTTTAATGTTGAATTTTTTAAAATAAAGCACGTATTTGAAAGTAAGCATCAAACATAAAATTTTAGACAGTGGCATAAATCCAAAAAACCATGAATGAAATATGTAAACCTAGTTAAAGCTTTCAACAAACCATGCTTTAATGTCTTTTTGCTATCAGCTTTGTCAAACTGTACCAGACAATGTGATTATACAGAATAACAAAGTTGGAATTAGTCTTATAGGTCATCTAGTTTAACCTTGTAGGTCCATCTAGACCCTATATCAGCAGTCACCAACTGGTGGTCCATGGACAACTGGTGGTCTGCAAGAAAATTTTGGTGGTCCACAGAAAAATTATTTGCATTTTTTATATTGCACTAAATCAGGGGTCCTCAGACTATGGCCCCTGAGCCAGATACATGCAATGAGTGTTTGTGTTGCTGCAGAGAGTCTCCCCTTTCAGGGTCTTTTTGTGTGGGTCGGTGGGGGGTGAGAAGTTCCGACTTGGGGTCTGCTTCAGCCTCCTGGTGTGGGGCTTTGGGTGAAGGTTGGAGGGAAGTATCACTGATGGTGAAGAGCTGGAGGGCCTCGTTCCAATGGGATTTCCTCATAGCCTGGAACTGGCTGACCATCTCAGCCCGCTGAGCCTCCAGGTGCTGGTACCTGGCCTTGCATTCTTGCAAGTCTTCCCTCTGCTTGGAAAGCCTATGCTCGTAGTCCTCAGTGAGGTGCTTCTACTAAGCCTCCTTCTCGGTCAGATCCAATTTGAACTGAGCCAGCTGTTTTGCCAACTCTTTCTCGTGGGGGCTGCTTAGCTCCAACAACTGCTTCCTGTTGGGGCCCTAAGGATCCCGGGTGGGCAGGCAAGGAGGGACTGGGAGGGGAGGGATGAGTAGAGGTTGGTGAGGCACCCCTCAACGTGAGTGATATCGAGTTGGCCATGCCCACCCAGTCACATGACCACTTAGCCATACCCACCCAGCTGGTCATTAAGCAGATCATATTAGTGGTCCGTGGGATTTAAAAATATGAATTTAGTGATTGCTGAGGTCCGAAAGGTTGGTGACCCCTGCCCTATACCATTTCTGACAAGTGGCTGTCCAGTCTCTTCTTGAAAGCCTCCAGTGATGAAGCCCCCACAACTTCTGAACACAAGTTGTTCCATTGATTGATTGTTCCCACTGTCAGAAAATTTGTCCTTATTTCTAGGTTGAACCTCTCCTTGATCAGTTTCCATCCACTATTCCTTGTCTGTCCTCCTCTCTGTGACAGCTTCTTATATTTTGAAATACTGCTGTCATGTCACTCCTGGTCCTTCTCTTCAGTAGACCAGTTCATACAGCTGCTTGATTATCCATCGAAAACAACCAATTTCTCTGGGGGAAAAAAAAAAAGTAGAAAAGCAGTCACATCCAAAATGAAGGTCCTAAACAGGATAGGACCATTTCACTCAGCTTACCAGGCTATTCCTCCCTTTTCACAGATCTGGGCATAGAGAGAAATGAGGAATCCACCTCTGAATTTCAGTTCTTAGTAACTCAATAACTTTCACCAACATCTGTGCACCACAGAATTTCCCCTCACCCACCCCTGTTTAGAACATTCTCTTTGGCAGAGCTTTGCTTTTTAATGGGGAAGAAACTGTTTGCTTTGGATAGTGAAGCACGCGGTTACATGAGCTCTACCTGCAGTCCAAAAACAGGACCACTGACAGGCACAAGGTTGAGCACCCCCCCTCTTCTGTGAGACACAAGGGTTTATTGTGATGCGTTAGACAAAGAGGGTTGTAGCTGGAATGGGGCAGATTTGGTTCAGTTCCCCCGCTTTCCCACATGCTATCTGGGTGGCTTCTGGGAGAAGAAATAAAGGCTCCGACTCTGCAAAAACCAAATATTTTTGATGGCATTCATTTTTCCCAGTTGCAAAGTTCTACAGATGAGAATATGATTTCAATTTATAAACTTGAGCGCTATTAGTAAGAAAGAAGAATATGGTGGACAGCAGTAAACTATTAAGGTATGGGAAATTAAGCAATGGGAAATCTGCAGTGGGGATTAACCTACAACATTATTTCTACTCTGTTCTTTGGCATAAATAAAATAACATGCATTGTTTAGAAAAATCTCCCATAATAAATGGAATAGTTTACCCTAATTCTGCCACATGATATACAGTTCATCTTTAAATAATTGAAATGTTTGGAAACCCAAGTTTTTGTTTAATTTCTTCCAATACGGTACATAATTTGAAAAGATTTTGTTAATATTTTAGTAACAATAATACCTAAATGTTTTAAAGATTTATATATTGTTGGAATCCCTAAAACTGGAAAATTACTTTTGAAATGTGAGTTTTTGGGTTTATATGAAAAAAACATCAAATATGAGTTATGAAAATTAAGTGATAGTCCTGACACCACTACAGATTCCTCTAACTCCTTAATATAGCTAGCTGAATTAAAGAGAGTCAAGATCATATCAGCTGCAAAAAGGTTTAAAAGATACCGCAAATAGATTTAAAAGAAATGTCTTATCCCCCAATTTTATCCTGTTAATCTTATTGGATCTAAGTGCTGTTACCAGCACTTTAGTAGCTCAGTTGAATAGTAAAGGAGATAAAGGACAACCCAGCTTGGTACCTCTTAAAATCATAATGAGATCTGAATCATAACTATTAAGATTTATTTGAGCATTAGTTGGTCCATAAATATGTTTAGTCATCTGACAAAAGCCAGCCCATAATTTAAATTTAAATTTGTTTTATTTCTTTTAAAAATACAATTTAAATTTAAATTTGGAACTGGCTTCTGTTTTAAAACATTTATTTTAAAAATTGTATTTCCTGAGAATCAAGGGCTTTAAATATATTTAATACATCTAATACATCCCCTGAACTCTGATAGCCTGCTGGGGCAAAGCTAGTTCGCCTCCTGCAGTGTACCGTGGATAGTGCACATACGTAAACAAAATGAACTATCAATTTTAGGCTGCCAGAACTACTTTGTGGTAAAAAAAGCATTGTATATATGCCATACGCTATGGGTGTCAAACTTGCCGCATCACGTTGTCACATGACATTTCACGATGTTTTTCCCATTTGCGGAGCTGGGATGGGCGTGGCCTGCACATGATGCATCTGATTGCCAGTTTGACACCCTGCCATATGCTAAAAGAAATAAAATCTAAAGAACTTACGGCTAATGAAGATTTATTAATTTTATTAAATCTATATATATTTAATAATTTCCCTCTTGTTTTTGGGAGTTGACTGCAAACACTCCATGCCAAAATCCTGCTTGGATTTCAGGTCAGCCCACACCCCCCCACCCTCGCCCCCAAACCAGAGGGAGTTCTCTTGGCAGTGGCTTATGACCTTCTGTATTGGCTTCTCCAACTGCCTCTACTTCCCCAGAACCCAACAGGACAGATTGCAAATCAAGATCATATGATTGCAGGGCACTTGGCAAATCATTGTAAGTGTGAAAAGCTTACCAAGTGCTCAGATTACAAATTTTAATTTATATGGGCATCCAACACACACACTATGACTCCAGGCAGCATACAGCTATAAAAATTAGAATTTAAAACTACCACCAATACCCCTCCCCCTGTGACTGTGGGGACTCTGCAATGGTCATAATTTTGGCCATTGGTCATAGATACCTTTGTTCATTGCTGTCATAATTTTGAACAATGAATGAATGCTAGTTAAGCAAGGCATACCTAAAAGGATTATTTTGCAATTAAAATATTCTGTTTGAGCTGGTCTATAAATTTACATTTTGAATCAGTTTTACAAAATCAAAAAATGAAGTACAGGTAATCCTTGTTTACTGATCACAATTGTGAGTGACAGCTCTGTCATTAAATGAGGTAGCTGCTAACTGAGAAATCATGGTACTTCTGTTTTCCTTTTCTGTACTCCCTGCCCCTTCGAATTCTTAGCCCCGTGCTGGGATAATTAGCAAGAAGGAAATTTACATAATATGAAGTATTTACATTTATTGGAGAAGAAGAGATTACAAAATAAGAAACAGGTATTCAACAGGGAATACACCAGACTATTTGCTGCCAGTGCTGCTGTGTTCATTTCAATGTGTATTCCCCATTGTGTGCCTGCTTACTCTCTTGTAATCCTTTCCTCTCCAGTCTTTCCACTCTCTGAGTGGGGGGAAGAATTGCAAGTTACAGGCAAGACAACACACACTGACTATTGGCAAATGAACGTCATAAATATAGGCACGAGTTATACAGTTATTTTTTCAGCACTATTGTACCTTTGAACAGTCACTGAATGAAGCTGTCAGTAGGCAAAATCTTTTTTCATTTCTTCCATTCAGTCCTGTCCACCTGTATGAAAAAAAAATGATGTTCTTTAAGGATTTATATAAGTTGTACATATGTTTAAAGACTAATGCTGGTATTATTTTGGAAACTATTCTTCTTTCTTATACTGAATTGAACACTCACAACATGGGAATGCTATATCAGCAATTCAGATCCAGAATAGAGCTGGTGGTCATAAAATACAGAAAGCATATTTCAACAAAACATTAGAAGAAACTTCATATAAATACTGTATGACAGTATAACTGATTGCTTCACTTTATTGTAGGTTTTCCTTCAGTGGAAGTACTGAAATATGGACATGGTTGGGCACCTCTGAGCTACATTCCATCCTGCAGGTCCTGAATTGTTTCAGAAATTAAATTAGGCTTCATTAATCCAATTTTAAAATTCTGTTACATCTCTATCTCTAAGACTGAGAAAGAATCTATTTTGTTTGACCTCCAAAATGATCAAGGACTTCCTAAATGTGACTTTGATCTGTTCTAAAGTCTTAAGAGTTTGCCATGTTTCATTTCTAGATAGTGATTAATAGTGGCAAGATGCTAATACTGATTAAATTCAGAATTAAATAGCACTTTTCCATAAATAAAACAGCATCCCCCAACTTGCTGCTTTCTAAAATCAGTTTGCATGGTGGTTCCATGATTCCCCATAATTATAGTTTTTAAGAAAATCACAAAGGCTCATTTAGTCATCACACTTTCCACCGAATGTGTCTGATGATGTTCTACTTGGGATTTCTGTTAGAAAAATTCTTAGACTTTAGTTCTTATGGAGAATGTAAAACCTAAACACTGCAAAGGCTTCTTTCATTCTATCAATTATTCATTCCATTTCGTATTCATTCCATACGTATCAACAGTAGAAACCTTCAAATTTCTGGGTTCTATCATATCGCAAGATCTCAAATGGACAGCTAACATCAAAAACATCATTAAAAAAGGACAACAAAGAATGTTATTTCTGCGCCAACTCAGTAAGCTCAAACTGCCCAAGGAGCTGCTGATCCAGTTCTACAGAGGAATTATTGAGTCTGTCATTTGCACCTCTATAACTGTCTGGTTCGGTTCTGCAACCCAACGAAAAACACAGACTTCAGAGGATAATTAGAACTGCAGAAAAAATAATTGCTACCAACTTGCCTTCCATTGAGGACCTGTATACTGCACGAATCAAGAAGAGAGCCATGAAAATATTTGCAGATCCCTCGCATCCTGGACATAAACTGTTTCAACTCCTACCCTCAAAGCAGCTATAGAGCACTGCACACCAGAACAACTAGACACAAGAACAGTTTTTTCCCGAAGGCCATCACTCTGCTAAACAAATAATTCCCTCAACACTGTCAGACTATTTACTGAATCTGCACTACTATTAATCGTTTCATAGTTCCCATCACCAATCTCTTTCCACTTATGACTGTATGACTATAACTTGTTGCTGGCAATCCTTATGATTTATATTGATATATTGATCATCAATTGTGTTGTAAATGTTGTACCTTGATGAACGTATCTTTTCTTTTATGTACACTGAGAGCATATGCACCAAGACAAATTCCTTGTGTGTCCAATCACACTTGGCCAATAAAAAATTCTATTCTATTCTATTCTATTTAAATCTCCTTAATAATGTTTTGCTCTTAAACATCATATCTAGAGGGCATCAGAGTGGGAAACCTTCATGAAACAATGCAATAAAAACCACAGCCTCACCCGAGAAAAGCAAAGGCCAGACAAAAGTTTTATTTACACGTAAAATTAATTGGACTTTCTGGTTTTTCTTTGAAGATGTTTTGCTTCTCATCCAAGAAGCTTCTTCAGAGAGATGAGAAGCAAAATGTCTTCAAAGAAAAACCGGAAAGTCCAGTGGCCTCTTGAAAAAGCACCTTTGGGATGGACAATCATGACCTGGATGACTGAGAATCTCCATAGACACCTCTCTGTCTTGTAGACCAACTCTTAAAATTCTCACCATTGGCCATACTTGCTGAAAAATTCCCTAGCTGGAGTATCTGACTTGGTGTAGGTTACTTTAAAGTCAGCATTTTGAATTCAGCAATCATGGGAAGAGTTCTGCTTTTCTCCTCTAACAGTTAAGTCTTCTTGCTCTGAAAACAGGGTGCACCCTGTTCTGTGCGACTGCTACTTGAGAATCCCAAAATATAACTTGGATCCAAGCCCCCAGTTCTGTCTGGCCTTCAAGTACAGCAAAAATAAAGTGTCTGCATAATTAAAAAAAATATCAGTGGCTGGAAAGGAGCAATGCTTTAATAAATCCAAATGGACAAGGTTATCCTGAAGAGTGAATGGTCAGCCATGTTTTCCATAAGAAACATGAATCATTTGAGAGGGAGTGAAAAGCTTATTTCTCTATAAATAAAATGTAACTCTATCTTTTCTCATCCTGACAGCCCATGGAGTTGTTGTTTTTTAATCTTAATCATCCTAGAAGCCTCACCACTTTTGGAAAGCAAGGGAATCAAGAGTAGCTAAGGATTTTGGAAATAAATGAACTACAGGTAGTCCTCGACTTAACAGCCATTCATTTAGTGCCCAAAGTTACAATGGCACTGAAAAAGGTGACTTACTGTATGACCGGTTTTCACATGATCCTTGCAGCATCTGCATGGTCACATGATAAAAATTCGAGCACTTGGCAACCAGCATTTATTTACGACAGTTGCACTGTCCCCAGGGTCATATGATCACCCTTTGTAACCTTCCCAGCTGACATACATTGGAAGCCTGTTTTGATTAACAATCGCAAAATTCACTTAACAACTGCAGTGATTCATTTAACAACAATGGTAAAAAAGGACGTAAAATAGTGCCAAAACTTACTTAACAACTATCTAACTTAGCAATTAAAATTTTGGCCTCCGTTGTGGTCCTACGTTGAGGACTAGCTGTAGCTATCTCTTCACAAATTGGTGCTTTTTCTGAGAACCCTTATGTGGTCAGAGGAAAACAGTCTATAAGAAGATCTGGCTGTTACCCAGACAAGAGATAGATTAAAAGAAAACCAACCTGCCCATTACATAGTCTGGGTGTTAGGCCATTTGCAGCTGCCTGACCCAAAATTACAACCTTTTCCCAAGCACAAATCTCAAAGACATCTCAATAACAAGCTTTTGTAAGAAAAATTTAGGAGCGTTACAGGAATCCTAGCAAGTGAACTTTAGACCAAATATATATGGGTGCATGAGGGCAGAAAATTAGGGGGTCTTTTTCACTCATTCTTGTGCTGTACAGTAATTACAAGGTGGCAGATACAAGGGTAGCCTTCAGGTGCCCATACTCTAGGTAATGGACATGATTCCTGCTCAGTTTGAAAACCAACCTCTACATCAAGCAGTAGAAGTTAAATGTTTAACACACAACAGCTGGTGAAATTTCTTCACAATGACTTCTTTGCTTTTTTGCAAATATAATCACTTATCAGACATTCTTGAATATATCTGTGCCTACTTTATTAGCTCCAGTCTAGCCTGTTATACAGTAGCTGTCACCTTTCCGCTCTACTCTATTACACCTCCCATAAATTCTAGTCTCTATGCATGGTGGATATTGGAAGCAGTCAGAGGGAACCAAGATATTGAAAGTATTAAAATAAAAATCAATGCGTAATGAATTGAATGTAATTGAACACAAAAGAACATTTATATTACTAATTTTATAACAAAGATGTTTTTAAACATACCACTGAAGTTGGGTGGATAATAAATTGACATCAATAAAAATGATCAATTATTTCTCTGCATATTGTTTCTCAAAAGCTTGTTCTCCTCTTACAAAACCTGCAGTTAAACAGTTACTCCTAAAAAAAGAGCCTGCACATTAAATAATTTTTTTCTTGAATATTCAAGATATGCTGTGGTCAAGACTGTTTAATGAACTATTAGAAAGTCCTTGATTTGAATTTCATTACTGCCATGAATGTACTCAATGACAATTTCCCCGAAATTGCTTCTAAGGGATACTATGTCACTGTCTATCTTGGTACTCAACTGCTTTGAAATCATCGAATGTGATACTCAATGCATTTTGATGTGAAAATTTTGTCCTGGTACTAACAGTTTGTTTGGTACTCAACACATAGCTAGAACTTGCCAATGTGAGCTACCTTGTGACTCACTACATTATTGCTTATGGGAAAACTTTGTTTGGTACTCATTGTTTTTGGTACTCATCATGCCTCCCAGAACCAATTAACAATGATATTGAGGTACTACTGTACCTGGTGTTGGAGATAACAATAGACAAATATTATTCCATTAATGTATTTCAGCCATCACAATGTTGTTTCGCTCCAGGATTCTCACATATAACTATTTGATCTCTATTAGAAATAGACTCTTTGATCCAATTCACCTAAACTGTGTGTACAACTTGAAAGAATTGAAATAAATCGGGCTATGCAATGAATATATTTAAATATGAGAAAATACCACTTTTTTTCACAATACTGTTCTGGTATCAAAATCACAAACTTAAAAAAATGAGTTAAAATGGTAGATCTAACTTACTATTTGTTATAGGTAAAGTACTAACTTGAATAAGAAATTGATACCTATGAATATTCATCTCAGTCTTTTCTCAAAAGTGGTTATGTGCGAAGAGCAAAATGAGGCAAGATTGCAATGGAAATTGATATAAGCATGTAATATCTATTTAGTCTGAGTGAATTAGGTGTCTGAAATCATATTGGCTGCATCCTCGTATACGCAAGGAATTTGGTGATGATTTGACCAAAACATGATGTGTGTGTCTTGTGAAAGCAGAAAAATTAATAAAGGTTCTAGAACAGATTACAAATCTGCCATCAATCATGGGAAAGAATGTGATAATTATCCAAATTCACAAAGGAATCAAGAAAAGACATTACCAGGCTGTCTTATCTCATTTTAAATAGAACAACTTCATAGATTGTGTATATAGTTTAGTTTAATTTCAGTAAAGCGTTTTTGATAAACTATTCCATAGGAGTTCTGATTTAACAAACCTTTTAAAGGGTAGGTTTTATTGGATGACAATTAGGAAGATATAAAAGTAAATGGCTTGAAAATAATAAAAAGATCATCAAATTAGAATGAAGTATTCAGTGGGGTAGCTCCATTGAAGAGATGACAAGAATGTTGATCAAATTTACATATAAAATGAAACAGATAAGACTGCCTAAAACAATCCTGATGTTTTAGGCAGTCTAAACAAAAACAAAAAGAAAGTACTCAGAAATAGAAATCAGAGAGATTTCTCTGAGAGGTACAGAGAGAGGTACAGGACGTGTGCTTGATGTTGTATTTCAAAAAAAAGAATGCAGTCAAATCTTACAAACTAAATATGAATCAGCACTCTGAGGCAGTTACAAAAAAAGTAAATGGATTGTTTGCATTAATTATTGAGTGTTGTTTCTGGATGCAATATAGTTTCTAAGTCATGGGTTGGGAACTATTAGTTCCATTGTTGGTCAGAATTCAGAGAAACTAGAACAGGATACCAGAACATAAACTACAACACATTCAGAAGAAGGACAAAAAGGATGGTTATAATACTAACTTAAGTACTGTAAAAAGATATTATTTGTTTGTTGTATAGTTTTTGTAGCACACCCCAATCCATAGTCTCTGGGGAGCTTATTAGAAAGTAATAATAATACAAATATCGGAAAACGAGCCCATAACATAATAGAAAGCGCACGCACGCACACACGAAGGATTACCACATATGGTAGCACTTTTTTTTTTATTCAAAACGTTTTACAAAAAAAAATTTTCCCCCTTTCCCCCCAACCCCCCTCCCTTCACTAATCCCTCCCCCCTCCCCCCTGACTTCCCGGATGAAGCACAAGGTATAGTTAAAAATAAAACAAACATATGCTAAGAAGATTTTCCCCCAAAACTATTATACCAATTTTCCCTCTCTAGCTCTGACTTCCTCCTAACATAACCAAAATCCTTCAAGAAAAAAAAAATTAACAATTAAGAGTAACAAAATATGTAAATCAATAAAACAAATTAATCCTAAAGTATTTAAAACCAACTAAAGCATAAAAATCCAATCCAATTCAAAGAATATCTCCCTTATAGCTTCTATAACCATATAATTTTCCCCCCAGGTCTTTCTTACATAAACTCTTTCAAAAATATTCTATTCAAAATACAATTCAACACATTATAAAATTTCAATACCAAGAATTACAGTAGCTATTCAAATTTAGTCCTTCCTCGTCAAAATCCAGTATAAATCCAAATACCTAGTCTTTTATGATAGATATAAAACATATAATCAACCCATTTCTTCCAGATCTTCCTCACATATTGTCTTTCAGGGACAGTAATATTTTTGTCTGTTAATAATTCAAAGGATAATACTTTTGTCTCTTGCCATTTTTTTTGATGCATTAGTCTCTGTCTTTCCTTCATTACTCCTTTTGAAAAGTCAGTCACAATATTGCCTAATAGTTCCTTATGTTCAAAAATCCACAAATTACTACCATATATTCCATCAATCCAAAGAGAGAATTCTTGAAAAGCATTAAGCCTGTAAATTTTTTCGGTTCAGGAGAAAAGCCTCCTGTAACACAAATTCTGACATTTCATCCAAACTATTTAAAGGAAACTTCTTTACATCAACTTGTTTATTCATGATCATATCTTCATATTTATCCACTTTTGTTTGTATCTCCTCCATTGCATTTAAGTCCTGCTCACACTGGTTAATTTCCTCCAAGCCTTGATCCAAAAAGTCCCCATTTTTTTTCAGTTCGTATTTTTGAATAATTAAATACATTCTTTCTGTGTAATCCTGTATAAAGTCACGAATCCATTCTTCTGAAAGAACTTCATGGCAAAGTTCTTGCTGAAAATCCCCTTATGAAATACTTAAACAACGTAATATAATCCAACAATCCAGAATCCAACACAATAAGATGAAGTCTCCATTCAGTTTCAATTTCGCAGCAAGGCTATCGGTCTATTTGCAGTTAGTCTCAAACGCCATTTTAAGAGAAGGAAAAAAATTTTTTTTTCTCTCTTTAAAAAAAGGAGGAAGTCAGGAAATCAACAATACTTGCAAACCAGTAATTGTTCACTCATGCTTCTTCCGTCTGCTTATAGAAGTCCACAAAAAGAAATCAATTGTTAGCAGAACTTGGACACCTTCCTCTTTTCCTGCTTTTGCAGGAGACGTGCTGGATACTGGAGACAGGAGGAATTCAATGGGATTCGACCTTTCGGGACTTTGCATAACAAAAACAAAGCCCCTAGGGGAATCTACCACTCTCCCCCCCGCTCTTTTCCCTGCTCTCTCAACCAGAGAGGGAAAATTAAGTCGGGAACAGCTGTTCGTAGCTATTTACACTGGCTTTTACAATATCCAGTGCGGAGTGCCATAAATTAGCACCCAGCGAGAAAGGTGGCGCCAAGCGGAAGTCCATGGTAGCACTTTTTAAGTAACCAAAAGCATGCCACATAGAAGATCAAGAGCTGCTTTCTCATATAAGGACCAGAATAATGACTATTTTTGTTGTTAGTTGCGAAGTCATGTCCGACCCATCGCGACCCCATGGACAACATTCCTCCAGGCCTTCCTGTCCTCTACCATCCTCTGGAGTCCATTTAAACTCATGCCTACTGCTTCAGTGACTCCATCCAGCCACCTCGTTCTCTGTCGTCCCGTTCTTCTTTTGACTATAAGTCACAGGAAGGTAGCAGATTCCATTTGATGTTAGGAGGAGGAAAAAAGATCTCAGTGAAGCAATATTAGTCTGAGAGATCCATTTGCTCAGAAAAGTGGTGGGCTTCCCTTAATCAGATTTATTCAGGCACAGACTCACAGCCACCACTTGGGGCACTTTGATTTGGATTCTTGCACTGAGCAGGGTCTTAGACTTAATAGCCTAATTCACATCTTCCAAATCTGTGGTTTGATTTCATGCATATGTATCATATTTAAATCCAATCTATAGCACAAATTTAATTACTACGCCTATGGACATATGAATCAACAGACATGGCATGTGCACTCAAACATCACAGGGATTAATCTATCCCATGGGGAGCCACACTTTATTTTTCATTTGATTACATTTCTCACAATGCTTGGTGAGGTTAGCTAGGGGTGAAGTGACTTGATCCAGAAGGCAGGTCCAATTAAGTTGGCCATCTCTAGTTTATACCCTTTTCAAATCTGAAATGTTCTCTTTCATCTAGAATTTTTCAGATAAATATCTGTCCAACCTGTGCAGTCGGATTTATGAGCTGGCAAACTGCATTTTTTGGGCTGACTAAAGTAGCATTAGATGCAAGTATTTTGTGCGATATTTTGCAGAATTTCTGCAGAGTCTACAGAACCATATTAGTTAAAATAACTGTGTTTTTTCTGTCTCTGTTGAGGGTTGAAATCAAATCACTGCCAAATACAGCTGGAGCTAAACAGACCCCTTACATGCTATGCATCTTGGGCATGGAGCATCCTGAGGTAGCTGTTAGCAAAAAGAATGGATTGCCCTTGCTAGGTCACCTCCTTTCATGAAGTTGGAAGCATTTTAGATGTTTGTTTGTTCAGGTTCCTAGGGATTTTTTTCCAGCTCTTTTTCAACAGAAGCCACAGCATTATACCGATAATCCTTTTCAGACCCATATTTTATCTGTGTCTCCCAAACAAAAATGGCAGGAAGACTTCCAAAATGGGGCATTTGTTTTTCTTGAGCTTTTTTCAAATCAGTTTGACAACCTGGAGAGTGAAACACTTAGATAAATGCTAGATGTCTTAATAAATCTGAACATACCCTTTGTCTATCATCTAATCCAGTGTTTTCTACTTTGGTAGCAACCTTATTTTGTGGTCTTCTACAGGGAAACATTTTGCCCGTTACTTGTCACTGACTGACTTCAGCATATGCAACACAGGCTAGACCTCTGAGTATAATTCTTCTCTATAACAGACAATTCTATTCTTTCCTTTGTCTGTTTCAGCTAGATGTCCCCAAGAACTATGGGACTGTCTGAGGTCTTAAATATGCTAAATATCTAAAATATGACACACTTTTGATCTGAGATTCATGTTGTATACATGTGTGTAGGAGAAGAAAATATTGGACAGAACTTTCAGTTCTGAGTCTGGAAGGGAGATTGTGGGATCCCTTGTGCACTTATAATGGCATCTCCAATTTATCCTCCCCAAAGAAAGTTATTTATTTTCCATGACATTCCATGTTATTTTCTATGTTGCTTTCATACCACTGAAAAACAGATTGTGAATTATGTGGCCATAATTTGCAGCTAATCAAAATAGTCTCTTGTCTGCGGAGAGTTTTGATTTTGTCTGCAACTCTAATGGACAAACACAGCAGCTGCTTCCAGCAATGGACATGCTCCATAACCAGACTGAGAATTAGGTGTAAATTTGTATCTTGACTGGATACCAAACGCAGAAAAAAGTTCTTTCAAGATTCACTTGGGTTAATTTAATACTCTCAATATGTTCCATAGAGCACCAGCAAAATTCAGAAGCAATGCGTTAAACTAAGTATTTTTGGTATATGATCACATTTTGTGCTTTTTTTCTTAATACCTGCTGCTTTTTAGATTCTTTTCCTTCTCCTGTTTTCTAGTTTTAAATCATAGCACATTTCCCATACCTGAATGTTTAACAGAATGAATGCTTAAATCATTTGTACTATTTATAGATATTCCTATAGTAAAATATTGATAACAAAAAGAAAAACTACTTGGAGCTGTTTAACAGTAAAAAAAAAAGTAGAATTAGAGCATAAGATCAGGAGAAAAAATGGCTTAAATCATAATGTTTTGCTTGGGGGGGGGGAGGAGGGCCAGAATGATACCAAAGTAGGTACTAGATAAGTGGATAAAAAATAAAAAAATAGGTTCAGGATTTTGTTTCCAAAATTCTGTAGCTCCAGACTTTAATTGTAGGTACTCAGAAGCATGGTTGACTACAACATTATATAGTCATCATGGTTAATCATTGATACTATGATTTTGCCCAAACTATATTTAAGTTATTTGAATCACTACATTTTGAAGCTGATATGTGTGAAGTATATGCAGTGCTTTTTTATCTGTCTTAAGTGTGATGAATAAGTGTATTTACAGGGGACATTCCAGTGGCACAAGTTTACTTTGACTGTGAAGTCTTTTAGTTATTTGCTGGTGGTTAGTACTGGCTCAGTATATACCCCACTTTCTGTTCATAATCTAAAAAGAAAATTAAGAATAATGGAAAAATCTAGTGTCTCAAAAAGTCAGTTTCGTTTTGTGAGGGCTTGGGGGAGGGCATATCCAGGAGACTTAAGTTGGCTATTTTCTTTATATAAAAGCTTGCATGCTCTTTGTTTCAACAACCCTGTGTAAATAACAATAAAGTCATGCTCCAGTTATAGCAGTAAGTATAACTCAATAGCGTTTGTTTTCAAGAAACACATGTGAAATAATGAAGGTTACCTGTAAGCATGGAGGTCAGAAGAGTAATAAAAACAATATGATATAAAATCTGCTTGTTAAAAGAACAAAGGCTTGAAGAGACAATCAGTGTTAAGGTCAGAGGAATATAAAGTCTTGATGAGTTTATAAAACTAAATGAGCCCATACGCTCTGCTGCATAGTTACCAATCAAAACTTTAATATTACCATCTGTTCTCAATCTTTCTCTTTCTCTCTTTTTGTTCCCATTTAGGATTTAGTGTCTAGGAAGAAAGATAGTAAGGATTGCACCATGGCTCCGAGAAAAAGGAGTGGGCGAGGGATTTCTTTTATCTTCTGCTGCTTCCGAAGTAATGATCACCCAGAAATCACGTATCGGCTGCGGAATGACAGCAATTTCGCCCTGCAAACCATGGAGCCCGCATTACCCATGCCTCCGGTGGAGGAGCTGGATGTTATGTTTAGTGAGCTTGTGGTGAGTGATGGGATCATATTAAGTTGGTGGGCTTCAGAACTCAAAAATTGTCTCTAGCTGGGAGGATTGTCTTGAAATGTTAGGGAAAATGTAGTGATGGTCCATCAAAAGTTCCTCAACTCTTCATTCAAAGAAATGAAAATTTATCAGATGTTTGCAAGATCTGAGTTATTTTTTTTAATATTGGGCAATTGTCATAAACATAGCAAACTTTGTAACCTAGTGTGTGGTAATTTAGGAAATATTCTGCCCTGGGTTAGGAAGAGATGCATCAGTATTTGGTTGATAAGTAACAATACTCTGTATTTTCCAGAAAATAAAACAGAAGTCATGCATTTTTCTTTTAAAAAGTACAGTTGTTGCATGTTCCTGACTAGGTCCGCACATTGAGTTAGATTGCAATCCTTTAAAATGTGATTATTTCACTACGGCATAATTGGCTGAGTCAATATATAAAAATAGGACATAAACAACTATATAAATCACAGTGAGAAGATTTATACAACTAACCAAATCAGAAGCAAACAAATCACATTTTTGGTAGAGATTTCCATGGAAGATAATCATCAGACATGACTTCACAGTGGTGGCTTTTGGCTGATGTTTGAAACTGCTGCAGCAGTTAGACTGGATTCATACAGCAAGCTGAGGCATGGTAAGGTTAGCTTTTGCTAAGCATATTATATAAAATCAGTCATTGTGATTTCTGAATCATTGTTTAGGGCAGTGATGGTGAACCCACAACACATGTCAAAGGTGGTATGCCACAACATTTTGGGTAACATGCTAGTGCATACCAGGCAAGAACTATTCTTGAAATCATGCCTTATTCTTGCATGATTTGGGGGGACAGCAAAGACTACACAAGAATGGAGTGTGCTGTTGTTCAGCCTCCCAAAATCTCACAAGAAGAGGATGTGCTTTCATCTGGTTTTCAAAAGCTGCAGAAGCAGAAGAAGAGGATTTTCTGAAGCTGCCTCAAGAACAAAGGCCTCTTGCAATCTGGAGCCACCTCAGGTAGGCTGCAGGAGCCTGTCAGTGGGAAAGAGAATACTGCCTCTTTCTAAGCAGTATATTGCAGAACTTGAGAATCATACAAGATTGGACTAAATAAATAAATTAATATGTAAGGAACTGTTTCTCTTGTTTGGGAAGGGGGCTGACACACTAGCAGAACCAAGGTAGGCATTTTCCAAATTGTTGACACACCAAATCCAAAAGGTTCGCCATCATTGGTTTAGAGCTTTGTGTCATAGGGAACTAGCCAATGCTGTTCTGTTCAAGAAACCACAATTATATATACAATGGAAACAATGATTTAATATGACAGATGAAACCAGTCATAGTAAGTGTCAAAAGTGGATCAGCAACCTGTTCAGATAGCAGGTATAAGCCTAATAACCACAATGCAGCAGTCTCTGTACCAGAAATATTACATTCCATGCATTTAAAACCATTCTATTAAAGAAAAATCTAGGAGTTTTGCAAATGCTGTTATGCCAATCTTCATATCAAAATGTGAGATTGCGCCAGTCCATCTCCAAATTAACTACCTGTTCTCAACCTCTTTGGGATGGCCTTTCCTCCGTTCTCCCTTCCTTTTTCTTGTTTTGGTTCAGTGAAGGCTAACTTCATTTTTTTAAGCAAGTTGTTGCTTAAAAACAACTTATCATGTAATACCTATCTTTTCTTTTCTCTTTAACTGACGGATGGCTCAGTTGAGTGTTGCATTTCGACATTAGTTAAATGGTTTGGAAACTCCTATGGCCCCTTATAAGCTTATTGGATAACAGAAAATGACCCACTGTTAAAAAGGAGCAAATATATATCTTGGTAGCATTGCTATACCTACCGGCATTCAGCAATTCCTTGGCCTCTCTGGCAGTCAGGCAGGTAGGTTTATTTTGCTTATATAGGAATATATTTAATTGCCTTGGCTCAGACAGAAAAGATGACTTGAACATGTTCAGAAACACTGAAAACCTCTTTGACAGACACTCTTAGTTAAACAAATTAACTTCGGTAACATTGGAAATCTGATAATATCAGGCTAAGATAACTTTTGATATAGGGATTTAATATTTACACTAGAGAGAATATTTAAAATTTCTGCTTAACTTTGTGTTAAGCATGTTGAGATTTTAAGAATAGAAAAAAAGGAAAGAAAAGGCAGCTTTAGAGAAAAGTTTCCCTCTGCATTTGGACTCAGTTGAAAGAACTACTCATTAGTAATAAAAAAAAATGTTAGCCACTTCAGGAAAGAAGCTTGAGTATACAGTGAAAGCATGTTTGAATTATGAATTCCCCTTCCCCAACAACATTCAATGTATCTAGAAGTGGCCCTCATTTAATAACTGGCTGGTTTAATAATGGTGCATAGTTATGATGGTGATGAAAAACTAACTTTATGACCAAGTCTCTATTTATGATCTTCATAGGATTGTAAAGCAAAGAAAACCTGAAGTAAGATTATAAGCAGTCATTGAGATCACTTGGCAACTGCCTTGTTTAATGACCAAGTTGCCAATCTCAGTTTTAGTCACAAAAAGAAGACTGCCTCTATTTTCAAATCAAGACTTGAGCTGACAATCTAACACACGGAGCAGAAATTTTATAACCATTCAGAAAAAAAAGAACAGTAAGAAAACAGGAATGAAAATAAAGAACGAAAATAACAATAAAATTTCACCTCATTATCACAATTATCAGCATTTCATCTCCTGCTAAATTTTCTTGTGTATTGTGTAATACAGAGATCCTATATTAGCACTTTTTAGGAAACCCTGAGTTTTAAACAGATAGACAAAAACTTCAACTGGGGGGTCTTGTAATTCTTCCAAAACAGCCAAATGAAAACTGAATATGTTAATATAAAATAAGTACTATACAGTATATGTGAGGCAAAGAGGAAGAGAAAACTAGGGTGGAAGATTGAATGGAAGGCCTGAACATCTAAGTAGGATCATTGTGCATTACAATATTTCCTTTTTTATCCTATCTCTATTTATATAAGTTTATATTTTGCTGGTTTCCCTGAAACACAAGTGGGCATCTTTAGGTATGCAGGCAACATGATGGTCCTAGTTGACTCCTATCAACCCCACTTTTCCTGCCCTTTAAATCCTCTCAGGCTGCTGTGGCTGCCAAAAACTTGCATTAGGGAGGGGGCATTCTGCAGGGAAGATGTGACACACGTGTCTTTTTCTATAGCATATTTCTTGGTGGGCTATTATGCCTCTGAATGAGGACAATAGTGTGTTCATTTCTGTTATTTGGAGTCCAGATGTGGCCTCCTATATAATAGAATAGAATAGAATTTTATTGGCCAAGTGTGATTGGACACACAAGGAATTTGTCTTGGTGCATATGCTCTCAGTGTACATAAAAGAAAAGATACGTTCATCAAGGTACAACATTTACAACACAATTGATGATCAATATATCAATATAAATCATAAGGATTGCCAGCAACAAGTTATAGTCATACAGTCATAAGTGGAAAGAGATTGGTGATGGGAACTATGAAACGATTAATAGTAGTGCAGATTCAGTAAATAGTCTGACAGTGTTGAGGGAATTATTTGTTTAGCAGAGTGATGGCCTTCGGGAAAAAACTGTTCTTGTGTCTAGTTGTTCTGGTGTGCAGTGCTCTATAGCGTCGTTTTGAGGGTAGGAGTTGAAACAGTTTATGTCCAGGATGCGAGGGATCTGCAAATATTTTCACGGCCCTCTTCTTGATTCGTGCAGTATACAGGTCCTCAATGGAAGGCAAGTTGGTAGCAATTATTTTTTCTGCAGTTCTAATTATCCTCTGAAGTCTGTGTTTTTCTTGTTGGGTTGCAGAACCGAACCAGACAGTTATAGAGGTGCAAATGACAGACTCAATAATTCCTCTGTAGAATTGGATCAGCAGCTCCTTGGGCAGTTTGAGCTTACTGAGTTGGCGCAGAAAGAACATTCTTTGTTGTCCTTTTTTAATGATGTTTTTGATGTTAGCTGTCCATTTGAGATCTTGCGATATGATAGAACCCAGAAATTTGAAGGTTTCTACTGTTGATACTGTGTTGTCAAGTATTGTGAGAGGTGGAAGTATGGAAGGGTTTTTCCTAAAATCTACCACCATTTCTACGGTTTTGAGTGTGTTCAGTTCCAGGTTGTTTTGGTTGCACCACAAGGCTAGTCGTTCGACCTCTCGTCTATATGCGGATTCGTCATTGTCTCGAATGAGACCAATCACTGTTGTGTCATCTGCGAACTTCAGTAGCTTAACAAATGGATCATTGGAGATGCAGTCATTGGTATACAGAGAGAAGAGAAGTGGGGAGAGCACACAGCCTTGGGGGGCCCTGTGCTAATTGTACAGGTATTTGATGTGATCTTGCTTAGCTTCACCTGCTGCTTCCTATTTGTTAGGAAGCTTGTGATCCACTTACAAGTCTGTTCCGGTACCTGTAGCTGGTTTAGCTTAGTTAGAAGAATGTCTGGAATGATGGTATTGAATGCTGAACTAAAGTCTACAAAAAGGACCCTTGCATAGGTCTTTGGAGACTCAAGATGTTGTAGGATGTAGTGCAGAGCCATATTAAGCTCATGTTGATGCTTTTTTCTCCTGAAAACTCAGTTGCTTATAATGAAATGATACACTTGAAACATACAGATCCTTGGGCTATCTTCCTAAGTATATTACATTTGACGAAGAACCAATTCATATTTGATCAAACTCAAGAATACTCCCAACCAGGTATAATTCTAAAAATCTGAACATCAGAAACAGAGTTGCAATTGGAATGGTGAAATTGCGATCAGAGCACAAAAACACATTCGTACAATAATTTTGAAACTGCCTAATTGTTCATGTATGGTTAGAAACTCAGAAAGAGGAGACATATCTTATTTCATCAAACTTTCCCTATTGTCTTGTATTTTTTGGAAGTAGGAAGACAAAAATGGTTACAGTCACCTAAGCCCAAGACTCATCTCGGGAGCATCTACACCAACTGTGGATAGGTTCTGGAGCTGAGCTCTCTAGGGATTCCTCCCCTCTTTATCAGCCTCTGCTTCCCCAGAACCCTTCAGGTGCATTTTCTTTCACCTTCCTTCCATTGTGGCACCAAATGAGAAGAGCAATCACAGCAGTTGCAGCTACAGCATCTCATGACTGAGGAGTAGGAGAAAGGCACGGCAGGTGTGAAATGACTGGGCAAAGCATGGGAATGATCTGTTCTTGGCCAGCAATAGCTCTTCTGGGAGTTCCATGGCTCAGTTTGGCCACCCACTAATGAGCACTGCTGCTGGCCCAGCAGAACTTGCTCCCCCACTTTAGCCAGGCCCATTGAAAATGCAGCCTGAGCCAAGTGGAAGAATATTCTTGGGTTGATCTGTGATGGTCTTCTGTGAGAAGTTGGACTGGGAAAAATTAGAGAGTGATTCCTGCTCACTGTGGTGTCAGTGGGCTGGGCCAAGCATGGGATTGATCTCTGCTTGGCTAGCAATAACACCTGTTGCGGTTGGCTGGTCAAATGGGAAATGTTCCACTGCTACCTTCAGTCAGAAGCACTATTACTGCTCTGGGGATCGTTCTTTCACTTTGCATAGCAAGCCTGGCTGAAAGATCATCTTGGACGATATAGCAGAAGTTCCTCTTTATCCTTGGCAGGTCTTGGAACCATTTGTATGAATGGTCCCTTTTCTGTGCAAGTCAAAGTTTTTGTTCTCTATTCTTATCACTTTTGCTTAAAACAGAGAGAGAGAGAGAGAGAGAGACAGACAGACAGACAGACATTAATATTAATTAATTAATTAAAATTACCGTATACACTCGAGTATAAGCCGATCCGAATATAAGCCGAGGCACCTAATTTTACCACAAAAACTGGGAAAAACTATTGACTCGAGTATAAGCCGAGGGTGGGAAATGAGGCAGCTACTGGTCAATGTAAAAAATAAAGATAGAGCCAAGTAAAATAACATGAATATTTATTTGAACGAAAAACAATAAAAGTGCAAAAGGGGGAAGGAGGATTCCCAGCTTTAGAAAATTTAGAACTACGCCGCCTTTGGTATGACCTGAGCATAGCTCATAAAATTATCTGCTACAATGTACTTCCTATCAATGACTACTTCAGCTTCAACCACAACAATACACGAGAACACAATAGATTCAAACTTAAAGTGAACCTCTCCAATCTAGATTGCAGAAAATGTGACTTCAGTAACAGAGTTGTTAATGCCTGAATGTGCTACCTGACTCTGTGGTCTCTTCCCAAAATCCCCAAAGCCTTAACCAAAGACTATCTAGTATTGACCTCACCCCATTCCTAAGAGGTCTGTAAGGCGTGCATAAGAGCACCAGCGTGCCTACCGTCCCTGTCCTAATGTTCCCTTTAGTTGTATTCCTTTTATGTATTCAATTCATGCTTATATTTATATAATTATTTAATATGTATTTGACAAAATAAATGAATGAATGAATGAATGAATAGAATAGAATAGAATAGAATTTTTATTGGCTAAGTGTGATTGGACACACAAGGAATGAATGAATGAATGAATGAGTGAGTGAGTTACTTCAACAACATTGTCTCACAGAAATTGACAATACAACTGCAAGCATGAAAATGAGTCCTCCTTTAGCTTCCAAGGGACCAGGGTGCCTCTGAAGGTCAGTGCTCTAAGCACTAAGAACCCAGCACAAATCTAAGCCTGTATGCACACCAATAGTGAAAATACCCTGCACAGTGTCTCTTGGCAGAGAAGGTTAATTTTCATAGACGTTGGGGTGGCTCTTTTTTTTTTTTTGGCAGGGCAATAAGGGTCTCTAATATCATTAAACCCAAGTGTGAGGAAAAAGACAGCAGCTAAAATGTTAAGGCCAGTTGTGTGACCTTCTCCAATACAGTTGGCCTGGCTGTTTGCCAAAACTTAAAACACCCTCCCATCCCCCCTCCCTGCTAAAGCTTCTTTCTTAAAACAATTGTGGTCTTTGCCTTTCATTGTGCCAATCGACTTTAGAAGTCTGTGTGTGTGTGTGTGTGTGTGTGTGTGAGAGAGAGAGAGAGAGAGAGAGGGAGGGAGGGAGTGCAAAGGGGAAGGAGGATTCCCAGCTCTAAACAAAGGAAATCCCGGAATGCCAGCGCAAAAGGCGGTGCTCACGTTCCTCCTCCCTTGCTCAAAAGCCCCAACATGATATTGGAATTGGATGCCATTATATACCTGCTGAGGGGATAATTTGAATTACTTGAAAGATATAAAAGCTCTAAACATATTTGTTTAAAATCTAAAATCTATACTTAAAATAAATGAATATAAAGTAATAAAGTTCTTTAAAGTTGTAATTCACTTTGCTGCTGAAAAAGAAAAGAAGCTTAACACCTTAAATGGTATTTATTAACTGAAATATCATCAAATCAAATATATAATGAGGTAT
Organism: Ahaetulla prasina; assembly: GCF_028640845.1. Lineage (NCBI taxonomy): Eukaryota > Metazoa > Chordata > Lepidosauria > Squamata > Colubridae > Ahaetulla > Ahaetulla prasina. Next base: position 347,257,421 of record NC_080539.1, on the reverse strand, counting down.
ATTATAATGACCTTTGTTTTCAGAAAGAAGCATGATGGAAGTTTTTCAATAAAGGGGGAAATATAGAAAAAACTTAGTGTCATGCTCATATATCATCTTTACAGATGTTGTTAACACTATACTATGGCAGCATATGATGGTACAATGTTTCAATCAATTTCAGGATGAAAAACTCATCAATGAGGAGGAGGAGTATAATTTATTAACCTTGTATGATATCAGTTTCTCAAGGACTCTAGAAGGACCCGAGGAAGAAATCTCTGCCCCCTCCCCACTTTCCCTTTCCAACCCAGCCTTCCAAGGGGACCTTTGAGGGAGAAATCTCTGCCCCTCCCACTTTCCCTTTCCAAGGCAGCCTTCCAAGAGGACCTCTCGAAAAGAGCGAAAGCTTTCTCCTGGCCGTTTACCACCACCACACCTCCACGCCCGGCCATCCTAGGCTGGGTTAGAAACAAGGAGGAAGTTCAAGGACCACATCGATGGCACGAGCTCAGATTGCCGGCTGGGGATGATGGGCGCTGCAGTGCGATCTCGGGAGAGACTAGGGGAAGAAAGAATGACTGTTTCCCACACCCTAGGATTGGGAAAACATTGACCCCCCCCTTAGTTGCGGGAGAAGGGTTGCGCTTCAAAGCGGTCGCCTCCATCCATCAATCCATCCTTCCTTCCTTACTTCCATCCATCCATCCATCCTTTTTCCCCAGCGAGCGGTGCGTGTGTGTGAAATGCAAGCAAGGCGTCTCACAGGCGTGTGTGTGTGTTTGTGGTGGGGGTCTCGTCCCAGCCACCCACCCACTCGCTCCCTTTCCCTCTTGGGCGTGGGCTGTTCCCGTTCGCCTGGCCTCCGTCCTCCGATCTCCTGCGCTGGGAGCGAGCGAGCGGCTCGGGCACCGCGGACTTTGGCAAGGAGGAAGGTGGGAGGAAGCGGAGCTGCCGGCTGTGTGGGGGTTGAGGCGTGCAAGAGGAGCGTGAAAGGCCTTTTTGTGTGTGTGTGCGTGTGTGCGCCTGTGTGCCCTAGGGAGGCGGAGCTGCCGGCTGTGTGGGGGTTGAGGCGTGCAAGAGGAGCGCCTCCTCCTCTTCCTCCACGCTCGCTCCTCTTGCACGCCTCAACCCCACCATCCCCACCCTCTCCAGCGTGAAGGTCACCTCCTCCCTCTTCCAGGCGGCGGCGGCGGCTCGCTCGGCGGGCGCCACAGCCGGCAGCTCCGCTTCCTCCCACGGTCCCAGTCCAGCGAGCGGTGGCGACATGCCGGCGCCGCTCCGCCACCGCTCGGGAAACCTCCTCCCTCTTCCAGGCGGCGGCGGCGGGAGCCGCCAGCCTTCTCGGCCGGCGCTTTCACCGTTGAAACCTCCTCCTCAGCCGAGAAGGCTGGCGGCTCCCCGCCCGCGCGCGACGTGGTCCCAATCCAGCCGAACGGTGAAAGCGGAGCGCGCCGCATGTCGCCACCGCTCGCTGGCCTGGCCCCAGGGGGAGGGAGGCGGAGCGGCCGGCTGTGGCGCCCCGCCCGGAGCCGGAGCCGGAGCCGCCGCCGCCGCCGCCTGGAAGAGGGAGGAGGTGACCTTCACGCGCGGAGAGGGTGGGGGATGGTGGGGTTGAGGGGCGTGCAAGAGGAGCGAGCGTGGAGGAAGAGGAGGAGGCGTGCTCTTGCACGCCTCAACCCCCACACAGCCGGCAGCTCCGCTTCCCTCCCTAGGGCACACAGGCGCGCACACACACACAAAAAGGCCTTTCCACGCCACCTCTTGCACGCCTCAACCCCCACAGCCGGCAGCTCGCTTCCCTCCCACCTTCCTCCTGCCAAAGTCCGCGGTGCCCGGTTGCTGGCTCGCCGCCGCTCCCAGCGCAGGAGATCGGAGGACGGAGGCCAGGGCGAACGGGAACACTGCACCACCAGGGCTTCCCCGCGCCAATGCACAGCCCGCCAAGTTTGCGCCGTCCGCCCACCAGACACGGGAATGGGGGCCGGCCTGGGGGCGACAAATCCCGCGAGACCTCGGCAGGCCCACTCCCCGTCCCTCCCATGGGAGTCCGTTCGGTACCTCCTGTGGTTCGACGTGAACTTCAGTATAAGCCGAGGGGACGTTTTTCAGCACAAAAAACGTGCTGAAAAACTCGGCTTATACTCGAGTATATACGGTAATATTAATTTCATGAGCTAGATTACTATTCTGAATATGTTACTGATATATTTGTGAAAGTAAATGCCATTGATCACAATAGGACATAAATTTGAGGAAAGAGTCTTGTTACAGCTGATATCCTACCTTTCCTTATGATGAGGTTCAAGATTGGTATGTGTAGAATCTGTAAACAATCCCACCCAGCACTATTTGCTAATTTTTTGCAAAAATTCATTTTGCCTTCAGATCAGAATTGCACTAAAGCATATATAAAGTAGTATGAAAGGTAACGAGACTCTGAACGTATATTGATTTTCAGTTCTTCTTGATCCATCTATTCATTTTTTTTTAATTGGAAGAGTTTTTAAAAAAACAAAGACATTTTCCCCCTTTTTTCCCCTCCTCCCAAAAATCCCTTCCCCTCCCTCCCCCGGCTTCCCGGGTCAATCACAAGGTATTGTTATACATAAACCAAACATAGAATAAAATTCTCCCTTCCAATTCAATTAACCACATCCAAAGCTTTTCATCTCCCAACCCCCTCCCCATTACATAAAATAACTTTCTAATTATTCAAAGGCAATCTGATATTTCTTAATCTGATATCTATTTTGTAGATAATCAATCCATTTTTTCCATTCAATTAAATATCTTTCCTGCGTATTGTCTTTTAAAAAAGCTGAGATTTTAGCCATCTCAGCCAAATTAATGACTTTCAGTATCCATTCTTCTATTGTAGGTACCTCTTCTTTCTTCCAGTATTGTCCAATCAACAGTCTTGCTGCTGTTATTAAATTCAGAATCAATTTAGTCTCAATCCCTGTACAATCCGTTATAATTCCCAAAAGGAAAAATTGTGGCAGGAACTTTATCTTCTTCTTCAGTACATTTTGAATAATCCACCAAATTCTTATCCAAAAGACCTTAATTTTCTTGCAAGTCCACCAAATATGAAAATATGTAGCATCATCACAATCACACCTCCAACATTTCGCTTGGATATTAGGATACATACATGATAATTTTTTGGGATCTAAATGCCATCTATAAAACATCTTATAAAAATTTTCCCTTAAATTCTGTGCTTGTGTAAACTTAACATTTCTAACCCAGATTTTCTCCCATGTTTCCAACATTATTGGTTCCTGAATATTCTGTGCCCATTTTATCATACAATCCTTTACCAAATCCTTTTCCGAATCTATTTCAAGCAACACATTATACAATCTCTTTATATGCTCCTGGGTCTGATTTCTAATTTGCTTTATTAAATTTTCCTCCTTTGCATTATACCAATTTTTGATCTTCTTTTCCATCTAGCACTTATTTGCCCATATTGAAACCAAGTATAATTCCTCCTTCTTCATTTTAATACCTGTAATGATTTTAATTGCAATCTACCTCCTTCAGCATACAAAAGTTCTTTATAAGTAATCATTTCCTGTTTCTGTTCTATATTTATATTCTCTATTGCATGTCTGGGGCTCGCCCATATAGGAATCTTGTAATCTAATTTATAGGAATATTTTTCCAGACCATAAAGAGCACTTCTCAACACATGATTCTTAAAAGCCCTATCCACTTTTTTCATAAAATAAATCGCATGCCATCCATATAACAAGTCATAACCTTCTATATTCAAAATTCTTTCCTCTGTTAAGTTAAACCAGTCACTTATTACTGAAAGGGCTACTGCTTCATAATATAGTTTAAAGTTAGGCATTCTTAAACCACCTCTTTCCCGTGAGTCCTGTATTATTTTCATTTTAACCTCGCCTTTTACCCTGCCATATAAATTTATTAATCCCAATCTGCCAATCTTCCAAATTTTTATCCTTTTTAATTATTGGTATCATCTGGAACAGAAACAAAATCTAGGTAACACATTCATTTTAATAGCATAATCCTTCCCAATAGCGATAACTGCAATTTTTCCAGACACTCATATCATTCTGAACTTTTTGCCATAGCAAGTCATAATTAATCTTATAAAGTTTCTTGTTCGATGAGCTAATATAAACCCCTAAGTATTTAACCTTTTTTACCACCTCAAATCCTGTCATTTCCTCTAGTTTTTGTTTCTGTTGTATAGACATATTTTTAATTATCACTTTTGTTTTATTCTGATTTATTTTAAATCCTGATACCTTTCCATATTTATCAATTACTTCCAACAAAAATCTACTTGAATTTATAGGATTCGTTAACGTAACCACTACATCATCTGCAAAAGCTCTAACTTTATACTCATATTGTCTAACCTTAATTCCCTCTATTTTCGTTAATTCTCGTATTTTATCTAATAATGGTTCCAGAGTCAAAACAAACAATAATGGTGATAAGGGACATCCCTGTCTCGTTCCTTTCGCAATCTTAATAACTTCTGTCAAGCTACCATTTATTATAATCTGTGCTGTTTGCTCTCCATAAATCGCTTTAATTATTCTAACAAAACAATCTCCAAATTGCATTTTCTCTATTAATTTAAATAAAAAATCCCAATGCAATCGATCAAAGGCTTTCTCTGCATCCAAAAAAATAAGTGCCGCTGAAGTATTCTTCTTTTCCAAATATTCCAATATATTAATAATCTGTCTAACATTATTCCTCATCTGCCTCCCTTTTATAAAACCAGATTGATCAGTATGAATTCTTTGTTGTAAAACTAACATTAATCTATTTGCTATTATTTTTACAAAAATCTTATAATCATTATTTAAAAGTGAAATCGGCCTGTAGTTACCAGGTTTAGAGCAATCTTGCTCCTCTTTTGGTATCAGTGAAATAAAAGATGTTTTCCATGATGGGGTATTCCCACTCCTAGTTGTATCTGATTAAATAATTCTTTAAGTGGGCCTAATATTTCATCCTATAGTTTTTTATAATAACTTGCTGTAAGACCATCTGTACCAGGGGTTTTCCCCATTTTTAATTGTTTAATTGCCTCCACTATTTCTCCAGTAGCTATCGGCCGATTCAGCTCCTCCCTCTGTTCTAATGTTAGAGTATTAACCTTATAATCTTTTAAATAATCATAAATGTCCCTATTCGATATTTTGTCTTTTGCATATAGTGCAGTATAAAATTCTGAGAATGCCTTTTAATTTTATCCTGTTGATATATCTCTTTACCTTTATATTCTATTTTTGTATGACACGTGCTTTCTGTTTTTCCTTAAGTTATATGCCAACCATCTCCCAGGTTTATTTGCATTACAAAAGGTATTATGTTTAGCATATTGTATATTCGTTGCCACCTGGTCTGCCATTAACATATTAAATTGACTCTGTAATATTTTTATAGCCTCTTTAAGTTTGTGATCTTGTGGGTTTTGAATTAATAACTGTTGCTTCCTTTGCATTTCTTCTTCCAAATACCTACTGCCTTTGTTTATTATTCCTTTGCCTATTGTCCAAGTAAATCAATATCCTCTAATAAAAGCTTTACTCGCCTCCCACACAGTTCCTATAGGTGTCCCTTTGTACATATTAAAATCAAAAAATTCTTTCAACTGTTTCTTACAATAATTTACATTATCCTCATATCTAAACAGATTTTCATTCAACCTCCATGTTCTACCACCTTTTTTCCCTTGTAATAATTCCATCCATACTGGGCTATGGTCAGTTAAACACCTCGGAAATATCTTCATTTTCTTCACCCTAGAAAGCAAGTCATTAGAAATTAAAATAAAATCAATACGTGAAAAAGATTGATGCCTATCAGAAAGAAAAGGTAAAATCTCTCTCATCTGGATTCCGTAACCTCCATATATCTCTAAACTCATAGTCTTCCATCATTTCAAAAAAGGATTTTGGTAATTTTGCATGTATAGGTATCTTCTTGGAAGAGGTTCTCTTATCACTTCTTGTATCAATTACTCCATTCCAGTCTCCTAATAAAATAAACGAACTATAATCCCAGAGGATCAACCTCTCGTGTAACATTTTATAAAACTTTTCTTGTTGCTGATTAGGTGCATAAATACCTATCAGCAAAGTCTTTTTTGCATCTATCACCAGTTCAATAGCAATAAATCTTCCTTGAGTATCTGCCTCAATTAACTTAGCTGGTATATCCTTCCTGATATATACAACAATTCCATGCTTCTTTTCCAAAGCTGATGCAACAAAATGTTTACCTAATTTTGAGTTAATTAAGTATTTTGGTCTGATAATTTTATATGTGTCTCTTGCAAACAAATCACATCATTTTAATTGTTTCAAGTAGTGAAATATTTTCCTTCTTTTCTGAGCTGAATTCAAGCCATTAACATTCCATGACAAAATTCTATTTGCCATTACTGGCCTCCTGAAGCTTTGAAGCAAACAACGGAAGATCCTCCTCCGGTATCTATCGGCGATTCAGCTCCTCCTCTGTTCTAATGTTAGAATATTAACCTTATAATCTTTCAAATAATCATAAATGTCCCTATTCAATATTTTGTCTTTTGCATATAGTGCAGTATAAAATTCTGAGAATGCCTTTTAATTTTATCCTGTTGATATATCTCTTTGCCTTTATATTCTATTTTTTGTATGACACGTGCTTTCTGTTTTTTCCTTAAGTTATATGCCAACCATCTCCCAGGTTTATTTGCATTACAAAAGGTATTATGTTTAGCATATTGTATATTCGTTGCCACCTGGTCTGCCATTAACATATTAAATTGACTCTGTAATATTTTTATAGCCTCTTTAAGTTTGTGATCTTGTGGGTTTTGAATTAATAACTGTTGCTTCCTTTGAATTTCTTCTTCCAAGTACCTATACTGCCTTTGTTTATTATTCCTTTGCCTATTGTCCAAGTAAATCAATATCCCTCTAATAAAAGCTTTACTCGCCTCCCACACAGTTCCTATAGGTGTCCCTTTGTGCATATTAAAATCAAAAAATTCTTTCAACTGTTTCTTACAATAATTTACATTATCCTCATATCTAAACAGATTTTCATTCAACCTCCATGTTCTACCACCTTTTTTCCCTTGTAATAATTCCATCCATACTGGGCTATGGTCAGTTAAACACCTCGGAAATATCTTCATTTTCTTCACCCTAGAAAGCAAGTCATTAGAAATTAAAATAAAATCAATACGTGAGAAAGATTGGTGCCTATCGGAAAAAAAAGTAAAATCTCTCTCATCTGGATTCCGTAACCTCCATATATCTCTAAACTCATAGTCTTCCATCATTTCAAAAAAGGATTTTGGTAATTTTGCATGTATAGGTATCTTCTTGGAAGAGGTTCTCTTATCACTTCTTGTATCAATTACTCCATTCCAGTCTCCTAATAAAATAAACGAACTATAATCCCAGAGGATCAACCTCTCGTGTAACATTTTATAAAACTTTTCTTGTTGCTGATTAGGTGCATAAATACCTATCAGCAAAGTCTTTTTTGCATCTATCACCAGTTCAATAGCAATAAATCTTCCTTGAATATCTGCCTCAATTAACTTAGCTGGTATATCCTTCCTGATATATACAACAATTCCATGCTTCTTTTCCAAAGCTGATGCAACAAAATGTTTACCTAATTTTGAGTTAATTAAGTATTTTTGGTCTAATAATTTTATATGTGTCTCTTGCAAACAAATCACATCATTTTTAAATTGTTTCAAGTAGTGAAATATTTTCCTTCTTTTCTGAGCTGAATTCAAGCCATTAACATTCCATGACAAAATTCTATTTGCCATTACTGGCCTCCTGAAGCTTTGAAGCAAACAACGGAAGATCCTCCTCCGGTATCTTCCGTCTAGCTCCTCCCACAGCTTCCATACTGGGATCCTGACTTTTACTTTGAGACTGTTGCTCTTCTTTACGCTTAAGAGCTCCTCTTGTCACCCTTTGCTCTTGTGGTTCCTCTGATGCTGGCAGCAATGAAGGCTCTTGGATCACCATGCCTTCTTGAATCTCTTGAAGTTTTTCTATCACTTCTATTTCGACTTTCAAAACTGTAGAAAGAAAATCCTTTGCCTTTAAAACAGTGTCAATTCTATATCTCCTTCCTTGATAGAATACTGTCAGTCCAACTGGCACCTCCCATCTGAATTGAATCTGATGTTTTTTAAGTTCTTGTGTAAAAAAAGCAAATTCCTTCCTATCTCTTAACATCTTTGAAGGAATCTTTTTCAACACCTTCAGCTCCTGTTCTCCAATTTTTAAAGTTGTCTGATATGAAACTTGCAGAATCTGATTTCTCATAGTCCTTTTCACAAAATACACGAAATATAATCCCAGAGGATCAACCTCTCGTGTAACATTTTATAAAACTTTTCTTGTTGCTGATTAGGTGCCTAAATACCTATCAGCAAAGTCTTTTTTGCATCTATCACCAGTTCAATAGCAATAAATCTTCCTTGAATATCTGCCTCAATTAACTTAGCTGGTATGTCCTTCCTGATATATACAACAATTCCATGCTTCTTTTCCAAAGCTGATGCAACAAAATGTTTACCTAATTTTGAGTTAATTAAGTATTTTTGGTCTGATAATTTTATATGTGTCTCTTGCAGGCAAATCACATCATTTTTAAATTGTTTCAAGTAGTGAAATATTTTCCTTCTTTTCTGAGCTGAATTCAAGCCATTAACATTCCATGACAAAATTCTATTTGCCATTACTGGCCTCCTGAAGCTTTGAAGCAAACAACGGAAGATCCTCCTCCGGTATCTTCCGTCTAGCTCCTCCCACAACTTCCATACTGGGATCCTGACTTTTACTTTGAAACAGTTGCTCTTCTTTACGCTTAAGAGCTCCTCTTGTCACCCTTTGCTCTTGTGGTTCCTCTGATGCTGGCAGCAATGAAGGCTCTTGGATCACCATGCCTTCTTGAATCTCTTGAAGTTTTTCTATCACTTCTATTTCGACTTTCAAAACTGTAGAAAGAAAATCCTTTGCCTTTAAAACAGTGTCAATTCTATATCTCCTTCCTTGATAAAATACTGTCAGTCCAACTGGCACCTCCCATCTGAATTGAATCTGATGTTTTTTAAGTTCTTGTGTAAAAAAAACAAATTCCTTCCTATCTCTTAACATCTTTGAAGGAATCTCTTTCAACACCTTCAGCTCCTGTTCTCCAATTTTTAAAGTTGTCTGATATGAAACTTGCAGAATCTGATTTCTCATAGTCCTTTTCACAAAATAAACCACAATGTCCCGAGGAAGCTTTCTCTGTCTTGCGATCCAGGAGTTAACTCTATATATTTTATCAATTTGGTAAGCTACCTCTTGGGGTTCCACTTCAATAAATTCAGCCAATGCTTCTGATATAATTTTTCTTAAGTCTTCTCCTCGCTGTTCTTGCATACCACGGATTCTAAGAGCTCCTTCCATAAGTTTATATTGTAATATCACAACCTGATCTTCATTTTGATCCACTTTTTTCTGAACACCTTTCATTTTGTCTTCTAAATGCTTATTTGACTGAGAGATCTGTTGCATTTCCTCTTCCAATCCCTCAATTTTTTTACTCAATCCTTGAACTGCCATGAGAATATCTTCTCTTATTTTTGCATTAAAATTCTCCATCATCTCTTTTTGCCTATCTTCAGAAAGTTTTAATTGTACTTTCAATATATCCTCAAGACTTGGTTCAGATCCCCTTCTTCCAGAAGGCTTTAAAGGTTTAGCTGCCATTCTGTCTTCAAAAGAATCAGGAATTTAAACTTAACAACTTTCCTTTACTCCTTTCAGTATAAGAGAACTCCATTTGTAACAATCCACAAATAACGCTACTTTGTTGTACTAAAAAAATTTACTTTCACTTTCAGACGCCATTTTAAAAGTCAATTAATCAGAGACAAAGAAAGGTTTCAGGTTTCAAAAAGGGAGTCGGTATACTTGCCGTGTTGATTCTACATCAAAGATCGAACGCTTGTGAAATTCCCGTCTGCTTAGAAAATCAATCAATTTAATAAGTCCTTTTGAGCAGAAATGACCCCCTACTCCTTTTTCCTGAAAAAAAACAGGAGCGCGTTTGAAGTTGGAGATAGTGGAGTTCGGTGGGATCATAAATCCAGGAAAATTCGCTCTTAAGAGCAAACCCCCTGTCTAGATCTACCACTTTTCCACAACTCTGCATAACCCTCTTATGCCCAAAGGGTATGCTAAGCTCAGTGAACAGTGATTTATACTGTTTCACTGACTTTTACGATCTTCTAACGCGGAGTGCCCTGTTAGAGCACCCGGCAGGAGCGGTGACGTCACTGGAGCCTTGATCCATCTATTCATAAAACAGAGCCTTAATAAAAGGCATGCACATCCAATCATCAAAAAACTTTGTTTAAAGTGAAAGCATTGTGAAAGTGAAAGCATAGGATCATTCTGATTTCCAGTTGTGCTTCAAAAACCCAGGAAATCGGAGCAGCAGCACTGTATATCACACCACACAAGTAGTCATAAAAGACTTTGGTTAATCTCATACTTTCTTACGAATCTACCTTGAGCAATGGAGAATAGCATTTCCAGAGACAGATACTCAAGGGCTTCACTTTCCTACCCACTCATTTGATAGTGATGTAACGCTGGCCTGGGTGCAGAATTGCAGCTTTCACCCACTGCTTATTAACCTTTCTGGCTCTCAGAGCAAGCAGCTGCCCTGTCTTAGTTCCTCCTGCATAATTGCAAATGCAAGTCAAGTCCAAGCATGTCGTTAAAAGCTGTATGTTCACAGGCAAAATAATGTTCCTCTTGTACCGAGCTGAATGGCTGCCATGACTGGCCATTAAGCCCTTTCTGGCACTTGTAGACCACAGACTCCCACCAAGAGGGAGGCTGCCTGATCCCTGCCGTCTATCAGGATTTGGTCTGCTCTTAGGGGAAGAGTCTTTCACAAAAGGCAGCCAGGCTTCCCTAGGCCTTTGTTGCATTTCCCAGCTGCTCCATATGGTTTGGGTTGCCTGGGCAACCTACAGGCCTTTTCCTGGTTTGGCATGGGGCCCGCCTTGTTGACGTCCAGCATCTCCTATTCAATTAATGACATTGCCAGACTTAAAAGCAGAAGTGGAGATGGTGGGTAAGTGTCAGAGGCAAAGCAATGACCTAAGCAAAACTGTCTGATCTCTGGGCAGTTGCCAAATGAATTTGGCAATGCTTGGTAAACCTGGGTTTGCCCTTCTCCCTCATTCTCCCCTCCCCATTTCCTTGGATTGCTGCCCCACTTGGCTGAAGCTTTTACATGATGCTCCTGATTCATTTGTCCATCAAACAATGAGCGGGATTTACTTCTGGTCCAGTTAACTTCTTTTTTAGCCCTATTTGGACATGCAGACAGCATCTTGTCTATAGCCTGAGGGGGAGGAGTTGAACTCAGTCTAATTTACTCTATTGCATCCAAGCTGAATTCCACCAACAAACGAACAAACTGGGGAGACAAGATACCCAAAGCAGAGAACTTGGTCTGTTGCAGTTCGTTTTTCTGCCGCCATTGCAAAATTCTGCATGACAAAACATGCAGAATTGTCTTCTAGCTCCAACCAGGTAGCAGATTTCCAATGGAAGAAGTGATTTTCTCCCTAGGACAATGGAAAATGCAAAGGTTAAAAACAACTAGAGCTGAAGGACAGAAATATGTGGGGGGCGGGGAGAAACCACGCGCAAAAGTCGTTGACATAAAAACCAGTGTATGTTTGCAAAGTTATTGTTATTGCTGATAACCTGAATTTATATAAAAATGGCCATGGTGCAGCAAAACAATATAAGCAATGAAATGAAATGAAATCCTTCATGGTAACTATAAAACAATAACATCCTGTGTAGTAAACAATAAACATTAAAATATTCACTGAAAACAACAAGAACTGTAATACTCTAATAGTTTAACTAAACTAGTAAATAATAATTAGCTGTAAACAAACTCACAGTAATCTCACTCCTGAAATTCATTGTGTAAATCCCACAAAGGGCCTCCAAATAAGATCAATCTTCGGTGCTTTCCCTTTGGTGTTTGCTCATCACGCTGGGCTATCTGGCTCACAAGCCTGTAGCTTTTTAGGACCTGTAGCTCTTTAGGTATTGTTAAACTACCGTTTTATCTAACTTTTATCTTTACTCTTTATCTCTGCTAAATTTAATTTAATTGCTATGTGGCTAAATTTAGGAAAGGTAAAGATTAAAAATAATGGTTACAAAAAATTGCATATTTATGTATCACTTCCTTGTACATTCCAAATTATTTTGTATAGCAAGAATAGCCCTTGACTTTCATCCACAATTGAACCCAAAATTTCTGTTAAGTGACTGTCTCATATTGAGTTTTGCTCCATTTTATGATCTTTTCTGCCACAGTGGGTAAGTGAATCACTGCAGTGGTTAAATTAGTAACATAATTGTTATATGAATCTGGCTTCCCTATTGACTTCACTTGTCAGAAGATCACAAAAAGTGATCACATGACCCCAGGACACTGCAGCTGTCCTAAATATGAACAGTTGCCAGACTTCTGAATTTTGATCATGTGACCATGGAGATGCTGCAATACCAACCAGTCTTTTCAGTTTTTTCAGTGCCATTTTAACTTTGGCCACAAAATCAGGGGTCTTCAGCCTTGGCGACTTTAAGACTTGTGGACTTCAACTCCCAGAATTCCTCAGCTAGCTTTGCCCCCAGAGGAATTCCCCCCAGAGGAATTCTGGGAGTTGAAGTCCACAAGTCTTAAAGTTGCCAAGGTTGGAGACCCCTGCGCTAAATGATTAGTTGTAAGTCAAGGACTACCTGTAAACCATTTCTAATAGGGTTCTATTTGTTTCTTTTATTATTCTAAAAGAGAAAATAAACTGCTACAGTATTGATAAACAAAGGGAAATGATAACTAGGAATAACTAAGTAGAAGTGATAATTTTGCCAGACATTTTGTTTTTTATTGATGCAGATGTAATGTTTGTCTCCATAATCCTTTTAGATGATGGTGGTATGTAGGCATTTACCTCTGTTTTTCCTCCCACAAAAAAACCTTCAAGTGATGTCAGCTATCTTTACTTCAACTTTGTCTTCTCATAAATTAAACACTGTGTGAGATACATTCATTTTATCCTACAAATTATCAAATTGAAAGGGCACCTCAGGGCTGTTTCACAGGGCATTGAGGTTTGCTGGCTGAGGAATTGTGGGAGTTGAAGTCCACAAGTCTTAAAGTTGCCAAGATTGGACACCCCTGCTATATAGGAGAGTGATCCCAGTCTTGAGAAGAAACAATGTTCCTCACAGACCTGCAATCTTTTAGTTCTTGGTATAACACACACTTGCCATTACTTTATTTTTTTAAATTAGCCTACATGTCTACACATGTCAGTTAATTACTTCTTGCATATTGATGAGTTGCAGATCCAAGAGTCTGTTTTCTTCTGTTTCATGAAAGCTTCCTTGTCATCTGGAGATGATTTCTCTTTTCCACAGGTAACTAGACAAATATATTTGTACAAGCTCAACCACAACCAATTACTATTTTTTTCTGTCTGTCTGGTTTCCCTCACCCGTTTGAGAAATTTACAAAGCACTCTTAGCCTGTACAGGTAATCCTCAATTTACAATCACAATTGAGCCTAGAATTTATGTTGCTAAGTAAGAGAAATTTGTTAAGTGAGTTTTGTCCCATTTTTATGACTTTTCTTGCCACATTTATTAAGTGAATCACTGCAGTTGTTAAATTAGTAACATGGCTGTTAAGCGACTCTGGCTTTCCCATTGACTTTGCTTGTCAGAAGATCACAAAAGATGATCATATGACCCCAGTACAATACAACTATCATAAATACGAACCAGTTGTAAAGCATCCAAATGTAAATCACATGGCCATGGGATGTACAACGGTCATTAGTGTGAAAAATAGTCGTGTCACTTTTTTTCAGTGCTGTTGTAACGGTCACTAAATGAACTGTTGTAAATCAAGGACTACCTGTAATTTACACTGCACATATTTTTGTTGCTAACTAGATACAATAAATTCACCTAGCTCCAGTTTTGGTCATGTAAAAGCCATTTGGGGTTGGTTTTGTTGCTGTTTTTTAAAAGCAACCAATCATGTTTATGCTTTGCACAACGCTTATTGATGTGGAAAGATGATGCTGAAACAATATCATGGAATTAATGTGCAGTCTTTTTTATATCTTTGATTTTTGCTTCATCTTGTGAGGACCTGCCACAACAAAGTTTTCTGTGCTGTGGTCATTCAGTTAGCATCACTAAGGGAGAGGTTCTTAATGCGTCTTTAAGAAGTGGTTGGTTTCTGCCACTTCACAAACTGATTTTGATCATCTGCCAGCTTTACTTACATCAGCAGTGTTGGGCTCCTCAAAGAGTATAATTAACATCTGGGAAAAATGCAAGAGTGAAGAGGGATGGGCAAATTTTTTTAAAAAAATTCATACAAGTTTTGGGTAAAAGAGAAAGCCCAAAACTGGTTGGAAATAGTTGTTTAGTTTTTGTGCAACCATCTCTTTCTCTTTTCCTTCAATTCTAACGTTGAAGTCATTTAAACTGTGAGCAAGTGTGCTTCTACTAATAGAGGCTTGTTACTTAGGAACGGTCAAACAGAAGCTGGTTTCTCCATTAAATGGTATGTTTCATGTCTACATATAACACAATAATGTTACATTTTAAGAAAAGTTGCAAATAATTTTATATTTTATTGTAATGAATATGCATTCACTTGAGAATATTATTTTGGAAAATAAGAAGCAAGGCACCCAGTCGCCCAAAGTAATTCAGATTCATTCAATTAAAAAATGTTTCCTTCTCTCATCCCTTCTATTTTTTTATTTCTATATTCCAAATTACAGAATAAAGGTAGTATCTGTATCACTAAGTGGAAAAGTAATCCTATTCTTCCATAAGAAAACAAGTTACTCAGTGCTACTCAATAACCATATTACTGAAATAAGGTGTTTTTCACATTTAAGTTATACCCATATAATGCAAGGTTGGATCAAAAACTTTAAGATTTGTAGAAATATTCATCCCCTTTTCTGTGCTATAGTTTGTTTTACGGTTGCCTTGTTGCTATGTTAATTCATCTTCCTCCCTTCTACAATCAAAGCCAGGAAATTTTGTTGGCTTCTAGGACGATCCTGTAGATTGCATTAAAAAAAAGAATCAAATCCTCTTATACTTCCATCTAATTTATTTTACTTTTCTTTATTTTTATGCTGTTCTGCAGAAATTCAGTTTTTCCTCCTAATTCTGGACAGCTTTGTAAGAAGGTTAGGCAGCCAAGGAATTCTAGAACGAATGCCTAAAACCTCTTGAGTTTGTTCCAGTGTAAGCTGAAAAACTAAATGTGGAAGTGAATTTCCTGAGTCTTGAAAGTTAATAATTTCCTGACTTCTGGGCTAAAAGTATGGCAGAAAGATCTAATAGCCCATATTTAAAACATACCAATTCCTCATAATGGAAAAATTGGCAAATATGAGTATTTACAATCTGTATATGTAGGAAAAGGTATGTCAGTTATGTGTAGACTGAATGCAGCCACTGATCTGGGATATTTGTTTTTGCTTTATTCTTCAAAATGGCAATCACAATTTTTCCAGGACAGCAAAGGACTGAAATTATTTGTGTAGGATGAAAAAGCCACTTTTGAAATAAATGATTCCTACTGCAAGACTAATTTAGAAATGTTAAATTCTTGCTAGAATAATTAAGATGGTATTTTATTTACTTATTTAGGTCAGCCAGTTGTGTGTGCATGTTTGTCATTTCTTTCTTTTACCCAATCTCCAATCATGCCCAAAGAACAAATAGCAAATGGCGTACAAAGCTAGTTGCCAATTGGCTTCTTCTGCTCACTAATTAGTCTGTTTCATGATTGTTAATTGAAGCTGCATGTATGGAGTTTGTGTGCTGATTGCTTCAGGGATTTAGCCACAGAATTTCAAACATGAGGATAAATAAATAGAAAGCTCCATTACTCTATGCTTTCTTTAAAAAAACACATTGCCTGTTTTCCTTGCAGGCAGTCCATGTGGCCACCAGGTGTTTTTGTCACCAGCTTGAAATTCCTGCCAGTGACAATGTTCTACCCTCTACGCCAGTGTTTCTCAGTCTTGGTAACTTTGAGATATGTGGACTTCAAGTCCTGGAATTCCTGATAGATGAAGTCCATACTGTACATCTCAAAATTGTCAGGGTTGTTATCTACTATGTCAAAACTGGTGCATCAGTCCTGGAAGTTTAATTTTGGATGTTAATCTTGCATTATCAACATAATTATTGCATATAGTGATTGGTTAAAATGAGATTGCTCTCTTGTTTTACATTTCTGATCTGTGCCAAAAACACAATTTTCATGTGCTTATAATTTTTTTTAAAAAAAGCAATGCCTTTTCCTTGTGCCCTTCATGGAGGGACTGCTTTATGTCAGGGTTCACCAAAGTGATCAGTATTGTCCCCCATAGTTCAACGGATCTGTCCAAGAGGTCATTGTTGTTATTTGAGATACTGTTAAGGTAGTATTCATTAAATTATTCTCATATACATGTAATAAATGATTGGGGCTCAATGAACAGTCTGAAATGTCATGAAAGGGTTAATGAGCTTAAAGCGTTTTGAGACCCCTGCTTTACCTGAAAAGACTGTAACAGTAATAGTTTCTCAAAGCCCAAATGAATCCTTGTTATTATATCTAAGTGCTCTGATGAACACAGTGCAAGTAACTAGCAACCCATACTTTTCAATCCCTATACTGAACGGGATTTAAACTAGGAGTTTGGCCTTTTCAGTGGTAGCCCCCACATTATGGAACATGTTGCCCCAGAAGATATATTTGGATTCCACCATCTCCTAATTTAGGTAGACCTCAAAACCAACTTGTTTCATCAGGCTTTAGACTTTAAGATAATAATGCGTGTCCATCTATTATTAATGTTACGATGCCTAGGGTTATATAATTTTATGATGCCTAGAGTTATTATATTCTTTTTATTAAACCAAAATGGTTCCTAGAGATATAAAATAAATGTGCATAGGACTATAAATTACAGTTGTCAAGTATATTGACTCATGGAAAAGCAAGCCTGCTAATAGCAACTGCTTGACCATTTGCTTTTCCCTCGACACATACAGTATCTATGCTTTCTTTTAGTATTGTGTCTGAATGGAAGAACTCTGGCTTATTCTTGTCTTCAAACGTATCTTCTTGGTTTATGACTCTGGTTTATTAGGAGAGAAACAAACCCCACCTTCTGATTTCTTTGCAACACTAAGCATACCACAGTCAAGACTTCCATGATTTAACAGAATTGGAAGGGGCCTTGGTGATCTTGTAGTCCAAAGTTCCCCAATCTTTTCAGCTTTGCAGACTGGTCAGGGTGTAGGAGGAGGAGATAGTTCCAGGAGTGTGGTGGGCAAGTGGTCTCTCTCACGCAGCTCCATTTGCACGAGCAGCAGGCACATGAACAAGCCTCTTGTGCAAATGGAGCGCGCGCACACTGTTCATACACTTCTATAGCCTGGTAGTGGGCTGCAGCCTGAGGGTTGGATACTCCTTTTCTAGTTCAACCCCCTGTTCAAGCAGGAGACCCTATACCATTCCAGAATATATGAGGTTGATTTTGACATATGACTAATCACCAATTTAAGATCCAGGATCAGGTTACAGGAGGATGTTTCACAGGAAGCTCATTATAATCTAGACCAGGGTAATCAATCTTTTTATACCTATTGCCCACTTTTGTATCTC
This sequence comes from Ahaetulla prasina, assembly GCF_028640845.1. Taxonomy (NCBI): domain Eukaryota; kingdom Metazoa; phylum Chordata; class Lepidosauria; order Squamata; family Colubridae; genus Ahaetulla; species Ahaetulla prasina. Next base: position 347,239,628 of record NC_080539.1, on the reverse strand, counting down.
TGTTAGTAGTAAAATTTTCTAACAGCCCACCGGTTCCACAGTAATGCACCGTGTATCCTCTGCACATGCCTCTTGCGCATCGTGGATTGAGTTTGGGGGGCGCGCGCGCCCCCTACCAGCTCTGCTTGTCTGTTACAGCTGGGTGGTGTGGGGGGTGATGCATGAGCTATTCTGGGATGAGGCTGTTTTGTTTGCAGTCACACTGTAGCGCCATTTAGTTTCACTTACATAATGTGAACTAAACTTATGCGCGGGCGATACAAAAATTATATTTTCAGAAATTTAAATTGTCACGGGGAATTTTATGAAAACCTAATGAAAATGTTTTTAAATAATGCTATAACATTTTTTTAAAAAGTCAATTAAATTTTAAAAAGGGAAAGTGCTTCAGTATCGGACAAAACTCCTACTGCCCACCATGAAAGCTGGAACGGCCACTAGTGGGCAGTAGGGACCAGGTTGACTACCAGGTTGATCGAGACTCAAATCAGTCACTGCAGAAAGGCCAACATGATATGAATAATTATTGAGCTAAGGGGGAAAAAATTAAGCCTGTCTAAGGAGAAGGGAGGGGCCCCTCCCCTTTAGCTAAAATGCCAATGAATATCAAAGTTTATTTTTTTTATAATAAACATTTACCTCTCTCCGCACCCTTTTTTTTCTTGCTAGGATGAACTTGACCTTACGGATAAGCATAGAGAAGCCATGTTTGCCCTACCAGCAGAAAAGAAATGGCAGATCTATTGCAGTAAGAAAAAGGTAAGACCTTTGAAGTGTGCTATTTCCACGTTACAGGGAGTCCTTGACTTATGACCGTTCAATTAGTAACCATTTGAAGTGAGAAGGATACTGAAAAAGTGATTTTGCATTTACAGCCATCACAGTAGCCTCATGGTTGTGTGATCAAAATTTGGATTGTTTGACAACTGACATGTATTTACAATGGTTGCGCATCTTGTGATCACCATTTGCCACCTTCCTAGTCAGCTTTCGACAAGCAAAGTAAATTGGGGAAGTCAGATTCACTTTGTGACATGATTCATTTAACGACTGTAGTGATTCACTTAACAGTGGCAAAAAAGGCAAAATAGGTAAAATTTGGCATGATTACTTAACGACTGCAGTGTTTAACTGGTCCCAATTGTGGTCATAAGTCAAGGACTACCTGCATTTTTCTTCTTCTTTTTTTATAGTTTTGTTCTTTTTTCTTTCTTTCTTTCTTTTTTCTGGACACAAGAAAGAAGAAAATGCTGCAAAATGCTTTTGAATCGGATTGAAGAAACAGGAGGAAATTTATTCTGGCCTGCAAATGCATAGACCAGATCATAAGATCCCAAACTAGCACGATTATTTGTATCCTGGGAGTTTATTCACAAATGCAACCAAATTACATTACAATAATTTAATCAGATATTTAATAATAAAATCAGATGTTAAAAACATGTAAAATTGTAACGAAGCAGCATGTAACATAAATCACTCTGGGCATAATATGTATTCTATTCTGTTCATTGTTCATTGCTCAGATGTAATTCTGTAGTAGTTTGTCTAAGAACTGCAATACAGAATTTTAGCTACGTTACATTTCAACTTAAGGTTATTGTTTGGCAAGAGAAAAGCGTCATATCTACCGTATATACTCGAGTATAAGCCGAGTTTGTCAGCACGTTTTTTGTGCTGAAAACGTCCTCAACTTATACTCGATATATCGGCTTATACTCGAGTTTTGTTTTTTAAGCCCCTCGGCTTATACTCGAGTATATCGGCTTATACTCGAGTTTTTTTTCTTTTTCACATTTTGCGGACGGCGGAAGCCCTGCGGTGCAGTGAGAGGCGGGCGGGGGCAGCCTTCTCAGCTGAGGAGGAGGTTTCCCCAACGGTAGGTGCCTCATTTCCCACCCTCGGCTTATACTCGAGTCCCCAGTTTACCCCAGTTTTTGGGGTAAAATTGGGGACCTCGGCTTATACTCGGATCGGCTTATATTCGAGTATATACGGTAATTGTCCTGGCATATCATCCAACAAATCTCTTTTAAAAAAGGAAAGGGCTACATCAGGTAGCACATACATTGATTGCTTTTGACTACATATTTCACCAGTCAGAGAGGGGTTTAGCTAGGTTTTATTAGCTTCAACCTTGATTAGAGGGTTTTTTTTGGGGGGGGGGTGCATGTTTAATGGAAGGTAGCATGTGGTAGTATCTGATTAGTTTAGGATCAAATGCATTAGGTGAACCCACAAATTAGGTTAATGCAATGACCAGATATGCGCATATGAGAACACAACCATTGGGAAATAAAGGCAGTATATCAAGAGTTGCTTCAGCAGTGGGATGGGTGGCAGATAAATTTCATCAGTAAATTAAGTTCAATTTCTTATTATCTGTGGGCTTCCTTAGGTTTGTACTTTACATTTGATCTCCAGAAGGTGATTTGAAGTGCAAAGTTGTTCCACAGTTTTCTGCTTCTATACTGAACGCTTTTTAATAGAAGACTGCTGTTTCAGGATTCTGTTCAGAGACTAGAGAACTCTTGGAATCTCGCGGGATAAAAATATCTTCCAAGAATATTATTATTATTTCAGTAGGAAAAAGACAGAGTTTGTAAAATGCAGCCCTATAAAGGCCAAATGTTTGCTAATGCCATGTATGCTGTTCGTAACTCCAGGGCCTAATATAGCATAAATGAAACAGAATTATGTTTTGGAGGAAAAGCAAAATAATCACATTGCCAGTTTTCATTATCAGTTGGGTTTTATACAATCTGTATTGTCTCTGATTTGAGGAGGTGGCTTATATACATAGCTAACTGGCAAGCCAAGAGCAGCTAAGCAAAAAGTAGAAATTTAATTTAGAAAGTAAGTTATAAATGTGTCATTTATCATTTTCTGAGACAGACCATTTGGGTAATAAACCATCAAAATGTATTAGGATCTGCGAAGAATGAAACATTTGTAGAGGTAAGATGGATGAAGATGGAAATAGTTGTTTCACAGAATTCAGGAAGGGAAGGGAAAGACTTATTTGCTGAAATTTCAGCATAAACAACAGAAAATAATTTAATGTACTATGAAACAAAAACAGATCAAGAATAAGACCCATTGTACAGTGGAATGAACTGTCTAGAGCAGTTGAAGACCACAGGTGGTCCGCGAGAAAATTTTGGCGGTCCGCAGAAAAATTATTTGCATTTTTTATATTGCACTAAATACTATTTATTTTTTAAAAAAAATCATATTAGTGGTCCCCGGGATTTAAAATTATGAATTTAGTGGTCCCTGAGGTCCGAAAGGTTGGTGACCCCTGCTCTAAACAACATCACCTAACATTCCCAAACATTTGGAATTATGAAACTTTGTCTCTAATCAATCTGAACCTCACCAGACTCAGGAAGTGATGATTGAACTATTGAACCTTTTTCAGGGTTCTGAAATTCTGTGTATCTAAAAAAAAGAAAAGAAACTTGTGAGCTGTGACCCATCTTTTTCATGTTCATTTTATTTCTTGTTGAAGTATTAGTTGTCCAAATATTAATGTTCTATTTTCTATTTCTATGTCAAATTAAAGGCAATCTAAGTGGATTTGGTGTAAATGGATTTTGAACAGAATAAATACTAAGCCCAAGACTTCCTCTAGCCAAGATCAGTGTCTAGTGCAGGGCTGTCAAACTTGTGGCCCGAAGCCCGAATGCATCATGCATTGGCCATGCCCATACCCGGTTTAGCAAAGGGGGAAAAAGTTATGATTCGTCACATGATGCTATGTCGATGCAAGTTTGACACCCCTGCTCTAGTGACTACATGAGATATTATGGTGATCTAATAGTGCCCAAGTACTAAGGAGGGTTGGCTTTTTCAGGTTCAGGCAAGTGCTTCAGATAGATCATAAACTAAAATCCTATTGTAAATACGAGGACCACTCTTCTCCCCCCTTTCTTCCTGGCATCCCACTCACACAATACATATAGTCCTCAACTTACAACATTGGTGATGGTTCAAAGTTGCAACAATGAAAAATGCTTATGACTGGTCCTCACACTTTTGACCATTGCAGCAGGATCACCTGATCAAAATTTGGGCACTTGGCTACCAGCATGCATTTATGATGGCTGCAGCATCCCAAAGTCATGTGATTGCTATTTGTGACAGCTGGATTACAATAATTAAGTCAATGAGGGGAAGCTGGATTGGCTTTAATGGCCATTTGCAATTCACTTAATAATGGCAGTGATTTGCTTAACAGCTGTAGCAAAAAACATCTTAAATTGGGCAAACACTTAACCGCTTTGCTTAAACAATGGAAATTCAATCCTAATTGTATTTGTAAATTGAGCACTCCCTGTAATTCCATGTGAGATTTAAACCTTTGGAATTTTTTCTTTATAAGTAGTACGGTCCCCATCACAGCATGCAGTATTGCTGATTTATTTTTTAACTCCATCGAAAACAGCAACCTGCCCTACTACTGACAGCTGCATTTCTGAAATTCAAAAGCATCTAAAGATGGACACCTGCAGACATTGAGTTGCCCATCTGTATTTATGGTATTGGAAGAATTTAAAGAACAATAAATAAAGGAAACATGACAGGGAATGTCCATCAGCTGTATGCCTCTTTTTTTATAATCAGAACTTGCTTCTGAAAACGGAATGGCAGATTTGCTGGATTCATCAAGACTATGTTATTTAAATTGAATAACAGGAACCAGCTGCTGTGAAGGGACCTGCTATCTTTGTGTCTCAGTGTCTAACATAGTCATGATCTTGGGGGGGTGAACAAAGAAAATTATCTGAATTTTGCAGAAATCTGAATGGTGTTATGATAGCTTTCAGCAGACAGTGAAACAGGTTCATGAAGAATGACTCAGTTCATAGCTTTCCGTGACCTGCTTTTGAACTTCCCAAAAGAACCTGGTTGTCATTGAGATTGGATGTTGATTGGCCTTGGCCTGTTTTGTCAGAAAGAGTTCTTTCTCTTATGTTAAACTAATGAGACAAATGGAACAGCACTTTAGGCCTTCATTCACAAATCTACCTTTAGTTTGGTTAGGAAGGTGACATGGCCATGAGCATCAGCAGTCAAGGATTAAATCTGCTGTTTTAATGCATCATAAATATCAAGTTCCAGAGAAATGTCAGAATGAGGCACGATATCAGTCTTGTCTCTCTGCTTCCCAATGCTTTTCAGCTCCAATATTGTTGAGGGTGGCTGTCCTGTTAAATTACAGGTACTCCTCAACTTACAATTGAGGCCAAAATTTATGTTGCTAAGTAAGAAATTTGTTGAGTGAATTTTGCCCCATTTTATGACTTTTATTGCTGCGTTTGTTAAGTGAATCACTGCAGTTATTAAATTAGTAACATGGTTGTCCCAAAGATGCTTTTTCAGGAGGTAACTGGACTTTTTCTTTGAAGACTTTTCACTTCTCATCCAAGAAGCTTCTTCATGCAAATGACCAGCTGACCAGCTGTCTATTCACCACTCCTGAAACTCAACCTTTGGTCATCTCCATAGCATTTTTCATGGGGGCAGGAGGGGAAAATCAGTCTATAGTGTATTCTGTTCATTTCTTCAGGATCCACTGACCCAAAATGATCCCCAAAAACCACACTAGACAAAGCTCCCATCCTTTTTTTTAAACTTGCTGAGCTGGCATGCAACTTTGACTAGATGTGAGTTATTTTGTGTTCCGGGTTGGAAGACCCAGTTGGAAGTCTTTCTGTCAAAATTTACCTGGTAAAGATAGAGTAAGTGATAAACCTGCCAGGTGACTATCAAAGGAGGTAGCGAGGGTGGTGAGATAAGTTTGCTTTGCTGCTCTTATTAACTTCATTTTCCACCTTGGTCACATCCATTCTTCATCTATGCCAGTATCATCTAAGTTTCTCTTCTGATGCCTCGGAAGAATTCTCTAAAGAAGTTCCTCCAAACTTCAAGAGAACTCTCAAGCAACCTTTGGAAATTTACAAATCAATTTGGCAATTGAGTTCAGATTGTTTAAATAGTTCGTCCTTCCCCCCCCCCCCAACTATGGCATTTGAAAACTCAGCAGAACAGCATGATCAGAGCGTAATCTGACGATTGTCACATCGCATCTCAGTTGCTCCAAGATACAGACAAGATCTAATGTAAAGCTGCCTATATGAGTTGGGTCAATGATCATCTGGGGTAACCCCATGATTATTCTGGTAGCCATGGTCTGATGAATTGCCTCCTCTCTCTAAAATGATAGTCCTTTCATACTAAAAGCCTGGGGCATCACAACCACCCTATCCAAAAAGAGGTCAGCAGCTTGGGAAGCAGCATTTTGCTAAAAAGTGTAGCCACAAACAAGGCCTCCCACTCAGTTATCTGCAAAAGGGTACCTTTGGTTCACTGGAGACTTTCTCAGATGACATCCATTAGTCTTCCTAACTTGGAGTCATTGCTATTGCAATATCTGAAACCCAGAGAGACACATCTACATGAGAGAGACTTTTGCACAGGATCCAATCTGGATCAGTCATTGGGACCAGAGGTTTTGTCTTCTGAGCTTTCGGGACTCATGCTGGAACCCATCTTCAGGGAACTTCTCTCTAACAGAGTTTGTGCTGTTCTAAGTGTCGTATTTATAGTGCCTGTTGTAAATGGCTTTTTAGATGTTGATTGGGATGTGTTGATGACTGGCTTTTAAGTTGTTAGCTGTCATTTGCTTGTGTTGCCCAGCCCTTGCCTTCTAAGTACTGGTGGTAAGTACTAAGTAGGCTGGTGGTAAATCAGTACTCCTGTTGACTGACAAGAGGGGCCTGTTTCCTAGGTTTCAATCACTCCCCTGTCTGTTTTTATGCCTGCTTGTCCAACAATCTTGGGGGCTGTAAAATGAATGTGTTACCTTGAGAGAGACTTGCCCACAGTAATATATATATCAGGTCTGCCCTCTTATCCACTATTTATTTTTGATTGAGGAATGTTTTATTGCAGGCATGCTTGGCATTTAGAAACATCAGCTAGAACCTCTGTCTCTTCTCTACCCATTAACCTTTGCACATTTGGTGCCCCAATGATTCAGGTAGTTTGGACTCATGAATAATCAAAAACTCCACTCCACCCCTACTAACAATGAGAAGCCAAAACAGTGCTAATTCAGAAAAATCTGAATATATATAATAATTGTAGAAAGAAATGGTGGCTGTCTTGGCTGCTTAAAATGAGAGATTGACAGGAAGAAAAGGTTAATTCTGTAGAAGCAATACCAAGTCTATGTGCAATGACCCAAAGCAAGAATGCAACCTTCAGTATAGTTTCCAATAAATAGAACAGTTGTTCTGTGGCTCCAGTTGAGAGGCGGATTTTCGGATTATGATAACAGCCTTTGAAGTTGTTTTAGGCCAGTGCATGACCCTAATAAGAAAGGGAAATGAGGATAGAAAGATTGCCTTGTCAGGGAGATAAAATACAGATCTGAAAGTAATATCGTTGTGGGTGGATTTGATTTGCAGCCAATCCCAGTGTGCTTTCTTCTCAGCTAAGCTTCATAATTCCTAGAAAACATGTCACTAGGTGAAGAAAATCATTAGAAGGCAGGGTTTCAAGTTCCTTTACAGTCAGGTCTGAAAAAAGTGAAATGTATACTGTTTTTTGTATGGAAAGGTGGGTATTGGCTTTCTTTTGGATAATAACTTTCTAAATAGTGAAAGATTCATCTACGTATCATTATGGACAGATAGCACTAGTTTCAACATTGTGTGTATCCATATCGTTCATAATTTGGTCAAGAGAAGACTGAAAATAGAAAATCCAACACCAAGCTTCGAGTCATGACAGTCCAGCTTCTTATTTTCCCAGATCTTATCCCACAGAATTCTGATCCCAAATTGCCGGTCAAAACCATTGTGGTTTTTGAATGTCCCAGTTTCAGTTAAGAACGTGCTTGAAACTGAAAATTCAAACCTGATGATGGGATTTCAGAAATAGCTCCGTGTTTTGGAAGCTTATCAAATTGAGATTCTAGTTGTTGGCATGTGGTAAGGATGCAATGATTTGTGAGAACCATTTTCCTCAGATGGATTTTAGTTCAGTTTAGTTATTTTTGTATTCCAACTGAAGAAGTTACATCAGTAAAAAGAGAGCCAGTTAGGTGTAGTCGTTTAGGCACCAGTTTAGTAACCAGGAAACCATGAGTTCTGTTCCCACTTTAATCATAAAGCTAGCTGTGTGACCTTGGATCAGTCACTCTTTCTCAGCCCTAGGAAGAAAGAAATGGCAAATCTCTTTCTGAAAATATTACTAAGAAAACTGCAGGATCTAGTCCAAGCAGTCACCAGAAATCAAGACTAATTTGAAGGGAGAGAAAAGAAAAGAACATTCTGTTGTTTAGTTTGAGCTCAGTTAGAGAAAAACCCATTCCAAATAACCCATAGACCTGTTTTTTGCAAGGGTGAAGGAAATGTTAAGTCTTCCTCACATAGGCATTGGTAATCTACAGACAGCCTTCCAAGTTTCATTACAATTTTTATTCTCCCATAATGTTAGGCAATGATAAAAACAGGGATTGATTTTTGTAACTTTAAAAGGGGGACACAACTTATATTTATTCTTCTTATTACAGGTCATCGTTGTAACAATTTTCCAAGATTTTTTTTCTTTTTCCTAAATGACTGGGTATACAGGCAGTTTGTAGAATGAGAATAGGGAGTGAATAAAGAATGAGGAATAGCCTTAGAATTGCTTAGGCTATAAATATATTTTAATACTGATGTGCAAACAGCAAGACTAAAATCACTGACCAGTTTAGTTGGATTTTATGAAATGAGAGACTTTCTCTTCTAATCTTTCTGTAAAGCTTTATTAAATTGCAGCTGGTACTAGTGTAACAAAAAAGTACACATCGTAACTTTTGAAGCCGTCATATTCTATGAGTATGCGTAATCTAACCCGTCCCCATTTATTTCTGGAGAATTTGGCATCTTTTGTACAAATGTTGTTTTTTAAGATGATGGGTTTAAGTAACAACTGTGACATTAGCAACTGAAGGTCTTGCAAAAATGAAAATAATTTCTCATATTCATGCACACACAGCGAACCAATTCAAGATTCAAGCTAAATTGCCTTTTGTGAGTAAAAATTCTTATTACTAGGACGGATGTGAAAAATTGAAGTAGATTGGTTATAATGACTGCTTTGTCTGTGCAGAGAATATTACAGTAGCCATGGTGATTCTTATAACAGATTGCTGGGCTACTCCTTTTAAGCATGTGACGGGGAGATAACTGGGTGCAGTGGCTCAGGAGTGGCTCTTAATCCAGTCTTTGTCATTAGGATATTTGCTGGGATACAAAAATAGGGTAGCGCCTAAAGGAAAGACAAAATGTCAATGTCCTTATTTTTTTAATTGCAGCTCCCACAATTCCTTGCCATTGGCTGTGGGGAAAAATAACTTCAGATCTTTCAGTTCTAATGTGTTTTATAAATAAAGACACCTTCAAGTAATGCTCAACTCCTCGTGTCTGTAAGGACCTGTCTATGTACATATCTATAGTGTATCTATATAGATATGCTGTAAATTTGTAGACAAAATTGAAGGGTTTTGCTATTGACTTCCCACTCTTATCCTGGTCGTCTATTTAAATCTATGTAAGTATTTTTTAAAAAATATACTACTGTTACCTGCGAATCTTCATTAGGAACTTGCTGTCCCTTCCTTTTTCCTACTATTGTTCTCATTGTCCAAATTCATATGCCCCCCTCCTAATACCCTCCAGATGTGTTGGACCAACTAGCAGAATGTCATGCTGGCAGAGATTGTTGGTATTTTTTAATCCTAACACATTTACATGGAGGAAGAACAGTTTATTCTCTCTATCCTGTGTGCTATGTCATTCAGGAAGGAAGGATGACTTGAAGAATGATGAATTCCCATCCAGTACTGGTATAACCATCAGCTGTTGCAATCAATTTTAATATTAGATGCTTTTAAAATGTACCAGAAGGTTAATAACAAAACTGACCCATCAGAATAATAGAGTTGGAAGGGCGCTTGGAGGCCTTCTAGTCCTACCTCCTGTTCAGGCAGGAAACCCTACATCACTTCAGATAAATGGCTGTCCAATCTCTTCTTAAAAACTTCCAGTGTTGGAGTATTCACAACTTCTGGAGGCAAGTTGTTCTACTGATTAATTGTTCTAACTGTCAGGAAATTTCTCCTTAGTTCTGGGTTGCTTCTCTCCTTGATTAGTTTCCATCCATTGCTTCTTGTCCTGCCTTCAGGTGATCATTCTTTCTTTCTGTTCCAGGTTTGTCATCAGCTGAATGATAGCCATGGTGCCTGAGCTAAGTATGCAGAGGCAACCAACTGGTTTTCATGGGCAACTTAGATAAACTTGAGTGACCTTGAAAAGCTAAGCAGGGTGAGCTATAGTAGGTTGGACTGGGAAATTAAAAACAAAATGCTGAAAGAAAGTACTGACAAGCCATTCCATATTGCTATTAAGAAGATAGAAGGAGCTCAGCTTGCAGGAGATAGTCATTAAATATCATTAATCAGACATTTTATCCCATTTTCCAGTTTTAACTCAAGTGAGCTTGGTTCATCTTTTCAATGTGATTCATAATTTATGCTTGCTCATGGCATGAAATTGCAGATGAGCACATCTGTCAATTTAAAGCTTTACAAAAAAAGCAGTCATCTAAAATCTTTTTCTTGTTCGGAAAATCCAAAGATCTGGACAAAATGAGCATCAAAGACAGTAAAATCAGGGTGTAAGAGGGGAGAAGCTGTATTAAACCCTTCTGTTTTATGACCTTGAGAACTGGTGGAGAGCAGGAGACAGGGATGATATTTCTATATAGCGAGAATGGGCAGGTAATGTGACCCTTCAGACTTTTGAGGGCATTCTTGACATTGATAATAGAATTTATACAAACATTCAGGTCTTATGCCAACTAAAAGCCACATGTGGGCCCTTTGCTTTTATAAACTAAGAGCACTGCCCTTTCAATAAAGATTGCTGAAAAACAGCAGCATGCTTTCCGACCCTTTGAAGTCAGAAAGCACTTGATATCTTTGGCATTAACTTTAAGGTGGTGGTGGTGGGTTGGTTTAGTGCAGGACTGTCAAACTCCCAGCCCGTAGGCTGGATGCATCATGCGCTGGCCACTCCCATGCCTGGTTTAGCGAAGGGGAAAAAAGTCCCGATATATCACATGACGACGATGTGACAATGTGAGTTTGACACCGCTGGTTAAGGTCTTCAAGTCAGTCTTGACTTCTGGTGACTGGGCAGGTCCTTGCAGTTTCCTTGGCAAGGTGTTTTGGAAGTGGTTTGCCACAGCCTCCTTCCTAGAGAGGCTTCTCAAGGTCACCTAGCTAAGACTCATGGTCTCCAGGTTTCTAGTCTGATGCCTTAACCACTACACCAAACTGGGTCTCCTTAATTTTAAAATAAGATTAAAATAATTTTAAAAGTACAAAGGAAACTTCAAAAACTCTTCCTCCCTCCCCCCCTCCCAAAATTCTGTCCTCATTGCATGTGTGACCCCAGCTCCACCTATTTAGCCCTTATCTTCCCAAAAATATGGTTTTGAACCAGGGGTGAAATCTAAAAATTTTCCCTACCAGTTCTGTGGGCGTGGCTTAATTGGTGGGCATGGTTTGGTGGTCAGATGTCTGGGTGGGCGTGGCCAATAACAATAAATAATAAAAATAATAAAGTACACAAAACAATAAGAGGTACCAAAAACCAACTTTCACACTTTACCCACATACCCACACTTTACCCACATACCCGTTTACACAACACAACTGACTCACACACAATGTAAAAGCAGCTGCACTTCACCCAAAATGGCCCCTGCAACAAGCAGGAACCTCACACAGCCACAAAAAGTCCAAAAACCAGCTTTTACACTTTACACACACACAACACAACTGACTCACACACTCACACAAAATGCCACATACAGTTTTGTAAGATTTTGTGTGTTTGTGTAGTTAGAGTGAAACACTACAGAAACACATCAAATCTCAGAAAGCTGCACAAATATTTTATTTTATTATTTTATTTTATTTTATTTATATTTTTAGATAACAGCAGCTAAATTTAAAACTTCGTTAACTTTAAAACTTCCTTAACTTTAAATTGCTATGTCTAAAAAAAGAAAAACTCCTAAAAAAAAACCCAATTAACTATTTTTTAAAGCTCCCCCTCCCCCCTTACTTACCCAATTCAAGGGAAAAGGCAGGCAGATTGAGTTGCTCACCAATGAGATGGATTGCAGGTAGGCAGATTCAGTTACTACCTGATGCAATTGATTGCAGCAGCCGAAGCAAGGCCGGAATAGCGAGCGAGACCAAAAGAAGCAGGAAGCTGCCAAGTAGGCAAGTGGGGACCGGGCAATTGGGGAGGGCATGGGCAGGGAGGGCAGGGATTTTTGCTACCGGTTCTCCGAACTACCCATCCCCGTCGCTACCAGATCCCCCGATCCGGGCCGAACCAGGAGCATTTCACTCCTGTTTTGAATCCATGGAGTTAACATGGGTCTGTCTTGTGATAGCGGATAAAGACAGTGAATGCTAATTGTGATTGCTTTGAACTTGTGAACACACTGGAGATTGCTGCTTTAGTGAAAGGAATAATTTTAAAGAACTCTTTTTCTAGCCTAGAATCCCATGAACATTATCCTCTTGAAAGAAAACCAAAATTGATCTTTAAAGTAAATTAGGATAGTAGCAAGCTAGAGCTATTGGTGTTTTTTCCCCCAATATATGCAGAAGGCCAGTTGCAAAAAAACCACTAGAAGCTGGGAGATCTTGCCATCTGAACCTCTCTCAGTAGAGATGCCTTAAAATTAGTTTTCTATTCAGGAAAAATTAATCCAGTTTGCCTTATCTGTTATTGTTGAACATCCATATAGCAAATTGAAAGATAACATCAGTTTTTTTCCTTCCTTATAATTTTATTTCTTTTAAACTTATGTTACAAAGCTATTTTTTTTTATTTATATATTCCTGGAACATTTGTGATGATTTATTGCTTTTGTCCTACCAACCCAGATGTTTCACAACAGAATAGGCCTTGGTGGAGCCTGCAATTCCATTCTCACTGCTTTTTTTCTGGATGAAATCCTTGTCGGTATGATTCTGATCTCTGTACATATAGACAGAGCACAGGATCTGGATATATTTGCCAAGGCCTTCAGTGCTACTCTATCAAGTGCTAGTCTGTGGGGTATTTCTTGACCGCTGGTTCCTTTATTTTTCATAGTCAACTCAAAAAGCAGAATCTATCCACCATTTCCACAAGACATGGTAAAAATATTCATATTTGCATGTTCAGTTTTCATATCCTAGTTTTCTGAGCAAAATTTCAGAAGTGGTTTATTATTACCTTCATCTTGGGGAGAATAAGTGGCCCAAACTCAAACACCTGGCTTCTATGCCTAGGACAGGACTAGAACAGAGATTTCTCTGACATGGAGTAGTGCCTTAATCACTGGTCCAAACTGGTCTCCATCTTATACTGGTGGATTTGCAGAAATGTAACACAACAGCATTGTGACTGAGTGATTCTCAATGTGATTTAGGATAGACCAATGTTAATAAAAAGGCAACCTTTCAGGAAATTTATGATATTTCAAAGTATGGTGCATCAAATTAAATTTCTTTTTATTCAGGATCATGAATGCTTACCAATTAATAATGTTCAAATAAATACAAGTTAATTGGAAATAATTTGTCTGCCATGTGTTCAAAGTCCAGTGGTTGGCCCGATGCTCTACATTTACTAGCAGTGCTCTCCATTATTTGAGAGAATGCCAAAGTATTTCCAGCCATACCATATAATGTTTTGCATACTATTACTGTATGTGTTCTACAACTGAGGTCAAAACAGGAGAAGTATTTCAGCAGCAATGATGGTGGGACAGAAGTAATACATACATCTGTAGTAATAAGGGTCTACCTACCTACCCACACATTCTTTTGTAGTCCCTTACTTGTCCCTATTCAGGTCTGCCAAGAAACTGGAGAGTGCGTAATGCAGAAAGTCAGACACTTAAACTCAAGGAAGCTCTATAAATATAACCTGTATAATATAACCTCTATAATATTGTCCTGTGAAATGAGTACTACATCCATTTTCCCACTCTTCTCCATCTTGGTGCTGAATGTGCGGAGATGGTGTTCTTAGTTGAGTTCTGTTATGGTTAATTGAAAGTTGGCAATTGTCTCCCTTAAGACCTGAAGGAAATCTCCATTTCAGTTACATAACTGTGATGAACTACAGTTTTGTCTGCCTCATTCACACCTTTTCCGTTCAGAAACCATTTCCCCCTTCTTGTTTCCGTCTTGGTCATGAAGACAGTTAGCTCTCTGAGTCTTCCTGGTGCTGCCTGACCTTGGACTGGGATTATTCAGGCTTCTGCCCTGTCTTGTCTGCGTATCATCAAATGCAGGAAGTGGCTGCAAAGTTATGGTCCAGGTGCAGAAATGAGAAAATCCTTTGATTATGACACACTGGCTGTGATTGTTTCATCTACAACTGAGCCAAAACTAGGGAGGCAAATAGATATTCATGTTGGAAAGTATATGTAAAGTAGGAGACAAATTTTGGAAAACAAATCAGCAAAGAGCATGAATTTGGTTTTCCTTGTATTCATTCAAGCTCTGGATGTTAATTGAAACTCAAGCCGTATAAAAATACTTGCTAGCAGTTGTTTTAAGTTTCGTGAAACTCTGCCATCCCTGGGTTACTGGCATAGAATGAAATCTGAAGGAGTTGTCAGGCCAGGTTTAGACATGTTCTACAAACTGATTACGTTAAACCTTAGGCAGAGCCCCTCTGTTAATCATCTTTCAAACCATGTAATTGATTGTAGCTCAGACCTGTCTAAAAAGAGATTTAATTGTTTTTCAGATTTGTTCTCCTTATTGTTGCTTACCAGCAGTTGCACTGATTTTATATATTATTGGATACAGCATAGTTTTATTGCTACACCAATAAAATCCATTATATTCTACCCATAGCCAGCACAGTTCTATCTTGGGATTGGTCTTAAATCTCTTTGGCAGGGAAGAGAACAATTTTGCTTCTGTTCCATCTACACACTGAGTGTGTATAATGCAGATGAGAGTATAAAGTGTCTTATTTGAAAGTTAATATATACTCATTACCTAGCACTTAGCCCATCTTTGTGGACCTCAAAAATCTAAGCAGTCAGGATTCATTAGAATAGAAAAGTATCAGGAAATACATGATGGCTAAAATGGAAATCTGTAAAATAATCCCAGAAGAAGACACTTTGGAATTTTTGCTATATTTATGAAATACAAGGCACAAGTTTGACGCCAAATAAATCTTTGTATATTATTCTAATTATTTTAATTATGGTTGTATTGAATTCCCCAGTGAGACTATTGACTCTTACTGGGCACAAATTGCCAATATATTTCTCATCCATTGAAAACTGCTTCAAAATTCTCTTAAAATGCCTCTACTGTACTGTTTTTTTTTAAAAGAAGGGATTTATTTAATGGTTCGTATTGTTTAAAAATTGTTAATGGAATGAA
Source organism: Ahaetulla prasina (assembly GCF_028640845.1). Taxonomy (NCBI): domain Eukaryota; kingdom Metazoa; phylum Chordata; class Lepidosauria; order Squamata; family Colubridae; genus Ahaetulla; species Ahaetulla prasina. Next base: position 347,224,087 of record NC_080539.1, on the reverse strand, counting down.
TTGTCTTTCAGTATTTAAGTTAGTCGAAAAGTATAATGCAGATTTTCTTTAATAATTTAGTTAATATCTGGATTTTCATGATTTTATGAGCATCATTTTACTAATAATGTTGGTTAGTAACAATTAAAAGTTTTTGTAAACTCATGTGGGAATCTGGTCACATTGTCCTCTGTCAGCCTCTTTCAGTTCCCTTCAGTTTATGTAAACAATGACTTTTTAAAATCTAAAAATATATCTTAAAAATCTGCAGGAATTGTGTATATTTTCCATATTTGCTGTACACCTGTCTTCCAGATGTGAATCTTTGACGCCTCATCGAAAAAGCTGGAACATGCTTCTAAGTACAGTAGAGTCTGGTGGCACTTGTTAATAGTTGACTGTAATATATTATAAAAGGATATATTATCCTTTTATGAAACTGATAAAATAAGCTTTGGATTTTGTTGCTACTACTCTTGAACTATTTTTTTTATTGTATAGATTTTATTTGTGGCTTAAGCTGTTATTGTTTTTATTACTATGTTTTGAGCCTGTTAAGCAAAGCTGAGAATTTACTTGTTCCTGGTATCATATACCTACCTTCTTGAAGTACCAATCTGAGAAAATGCCTTAATTTAAAAAGCAAAGTAAACCACCACAAATGCTGTTTTAACCAGCCTCCCATCAACACCTCAGGGGCAGTTCTTGGCACATGGCTACTGTCCCTCAAGAGAGCATAAAATTGATCAACAGGTCTGTAGAAAGAAAGAAAGAAAAGAAAAGAGTTTGGGTGTGGCTCAGGCTGTAAGAAGCCTGTTATTAAAACACAGCTGCCTGCAATTACTGCAGGTTCTAGTCCCACCAGGTCCAAGGTTGACTCAGCCTTCCATCCTTTATAAGGTAGGTAAAATGAGGACCCAGATTGTTGGGGGGGCAATAAGTTGACTTTGTAAAAATACAAATAGAATGAGACTATTGCCTTACACACTGTAAGCCGCCCTGAGTCTTCGGAGAAGGGCGGGATATAAATGTAAAAAAAAAAAGTTTTATAGAAGCTGAAGCCAATTCAGCATAGTAGAATACTTGATCTATCTTACCTCAGCCCCCTTGGCTATACTATCAGTCTAGTCTCCCAGGAGATGTTTTTATTGAATGCCACTCCTGGCACAAATTCCCAGGTGAAGGGTGTGGATGCAGGTCAGAGTCAGGCTAATAGTCTATTTCTGATTCTTCCCACACAGTCCATGAAGTATCTCCCCACCACCACCAACTGATATTCTATACCAGAAACAGAGTTCTTTGGAGGTTATGATAAGATCTGTTTTTTGTATAATCTGATGCATTATGTCAAGAATCTCCCCACAGAACTGTGGTGAAAAAGAAACATCTTTTCATAATATTGATGATCTATTACATAATTTTATAACATTAGATGCCTTCCATATGCTGGAGCATAGGTCAGGATAGGAGCTGATACAGACACACTAATAGACAATATTTAAACAAATGAGGGAATTTATTCCAGATGCTATGACACCTACATTAATGAAGTAGTGTGATCCATTAATATATGCAAGTAAAGTAGTGTAATCTAATGATACCTATAAGATCAGCTTTCATTTTTTTTCACTGAAGATGTATTTTTCATGGAAAAATTCAGTAAATGTTTATATGTGTGTAAGAACTGAATGTGGTGACTATAAAAGGTAAAAAGTTTTTATTTCTACCGGTATATGTTGAAAATCCATTTTCATCATGGCGAATTAGGAATGTTTGCCTCCTTGAGTTATCTGTAAAAAAAAAAGGCATAAGAAAAAAGTCTAATCATAATAATATCCAGAGGTGAAGAATCCATTTATATTTCATGAAATTTGTTTTAAGTGTCACAATTGTAAAGAGAATTTAAAGTATGCAAAATGAACTTGTTTAATAAGATAATTCCAAGCAACATTGGGGAATTAGAATGGACTAATTTTAAATACTAAAAATATATTTAGTTAAATTAATCTTAAATGTCCACCTTAATACAAGAGGTGGAATACTGGCGGGTTTTGGAAAAGTAAGATAGCACAAGAGTTGCATCCATGCTAGAAACACCATTGGTACGCCAAAAGACTTTGAAACCTTGAGGGCCCTCTGACCTGACCCTAACCCATCACCTGGCACATTGTCTTTCATTTTGTATTTTGTATCCATGTGGTTTTCTTGGTAACATGCAAGAGTTTACCACTGTCCTTTTCTGCATAGTATAAAATCATGCCTTTGTCATTTCAATTAAATAGATTAGCAGCCTTCAGCTTCCTTCTATATTGCTGCTGCCCATAATAGGTTCCTGCTTGCTTTAGCTGGCACTTGGGATGACCGGTATCCCATGAGCTACCCTGCTGGAAGGATATACTCTTGGCATATGCTCTTGATACTTTTCCCTCATAGGAATAACTCCCTGCCACAGAGAAACAGCCCGAGGCGGGGGGAGGGGGGCTTTTTAATGGCCTTATAAAATTTTGTATTTGTTGGTGAATTGCTTAAGTCAATGGTGTGTTCATAATAGTAATAATATTAATATTGTTTATATTTTTATTTCCATTAATATTGATCAGGTTTTCCATTTGTTTTAAATATTTATGAAGTGCTGGGAGTAGTGGTTCACCTTATACTTCGCGTTATAGGAGAACAAACATCCTTTGCAGACACTGAGCAAAAGAACTGGCTCAGTTTCTAACTATGTTACATTTTGGCTTGCTGTCTGGATGTTTATGGTAAATTTGCTGTATTGATGAGTGTTCTGACTTACACATGTAGCTTGGTGCCCACTAGGTACTCTCTTGTACCACTTCTGGTTAGATGAGCAGACATTATCCAGTAATAAGCATTGGGGAATTCTATCTTGATGATATTTGTGAATACCTATGCAATTACTCTGTATTGTTCATGATTTTCTGCACAGTGTTTTTCCAGCTTGTTTAGGAGGTTGTTCTGAATCAGTCAACTCACTGATGATCCTTGACACATTGTGAAAGATCCTGGGTCATTCTTGAGCAGAGTTTCTCAACCTTGGTGATATTAAGATGTGTGGACTTCAATTTCCAGAATTCTCTAGCCAACATGGCTGGTTGAGGAACTCTGGGAGTTGAAGTCCACACATCTTAAAGTTGCTAAGGTGGAGAAACACTTTTCCTGAATGTGTGTGAAACAGCACTAATTAGTTGAAATAATGAGATGTCTTTCTTCTTAAATAGCACAAAACAAATAGGAAACTGGCATCCTGTAAAGCAATTAGGGCCAGAAAATTTGGATAAACTATTTTTTTGAGACCTTGGATTGGAGAAGTGTGTGTGTGTGAGAGAGAGGGGGGGGGAAGGAGAGAGGGAGGGAGGGAGGGAGAAGAGCTATTGGGTTTATTTTCTGAGCTTAGTTGTTTTTATGCAGACATTTTGTTACTAAGCTAGGTTATATCATCAGTGAATGGGAAAATGAAGTTGGATATTTATAGTAGCTTCCCTTGTTAGTCTTGATGAGGATATGGCTTCCTCCTTCATGGTTCTTGATTAGGGTATTATTTCTTCCCTGTTTATCTGGTGCTGTTTCTTCCTCATTAGGGTGCGTATTGCTAAGGAAGTTATGCTTTGGGCTGTCTGTTATGTTGGAAGATGTTTTATAGGTGGTCTATTTTCTCTTTTCCTCCATACAACCTATTGCAACAATCAAAAGACTTCCATATATTAAAAAAAAAACCCTTCTCTGAGATAGACAGCCAGCAAACTTATTATAACCTTTTGATATCACCATAGCACAAACCATCAAAATTCCCCCAAAGCATCTTAAGCAAACTCAGAGGCTCAGTAACCAAAGAAGAACAACAAACAGGAGCAATCTACAACATACATTGTAAGAACTGTAACAGCCAATATGTAGGATAGACAAGTAGAAGATTGGCAGAACACATCCATACTGACAGAAGACCTAATGAATGTTCCGTAGTCTCTCAACATAAAGACAAGTTCAACCACTATTTCAATTGAATTAATATTTTAGTTCGAGCCAAATCCAAAAATGCTAGGGAGTTGCTGAGAGCTTGGCCGTCTGACAGATCAGCCATCAACAGATAAATAAATCCCATCTACACACCATTTACACGATATAACTAAAACAATGAGCAAACTACACTGGTGATAGTACCTAGCCTAGTAACAAAATGTCTGCAGGAGCACAATCACTTGATGGGCTCCAGATGTATTGAGATGACAATTCCCTGAATTCTAGCAACATGACTGTGCAGAGGGGTTCTTGGTTTGGGAAGTCAATTAATTCATTTGCCAAATGGATTCTTAACAGCTGTCACATGCCTCTTTGGTTTTAGTGGGAAAGCACCTCTGACACTTCTCTCTCTGTTTTTAGAAGGAATTTCCCTCTCCAAATGCCATGTCCCCTTGGGCATTCTCTCTTCTTAACAGCCTTCCCTGGATCTCATTGGCAAACGGATGGCATTCCTTGGCTTAAACAGTAGGCGTTAAGTTTCATGATAGTTGTGGAAGCCTCTTTCCTATGGCAGGCTTCTTCAGTCAGCCAAACCAAGTTTTGGCAGGCAACAAGGTTAATGCATGCTAGTAAATGAGGCCAAAAATGTAACAGAGATTGGCAGCTATAAACACATAGGTTCCCTGTGGTTGCTTTGGAAAATAAAAATTACAGTATGGAGACTAACGTTTGCAAAAGTAAATCAGCCTGTTTCCTTCTCCCACAATGAATTATTGGACAGATTTATTTTTGGATGGGTGGGCGAGAGATATATAAGAATATACCGCTTGGCTTTATCAAGGTTTCACATTTTTTTAAGGCAGGCTTCCCCAGCACGGTGCCCCCCCTCCTATCTTAACTGTAACTCCAGACCTGTATTGCTTCTGAAGGAAATTGGCTAAAGAAAGTCTGCCTTAAAGGGAAGGGTGAAAATGCATCTCAGCACTAGAATCGAGATGGATTTTTTTTATATCTTCTTCATGATTCCCTCTGTGGCAGATAAATGCTCTGAATGTTTGGTCTGGAAATGCTTTGACTCTTAAGGATGTTACTGGAAGACAGAGCGTATGTTGGTGTAATACATGAAATACTAGTAAGCTGGTCTAACTGAGTAGGTAGCAGCTTCCTGAGTTGGGAAGGATTCAGTGGTTCCACCTGATCAACCAGGCAGTTCCTAGACATCCTGTGGCCTTTTAAAGATGTTTTGCTATGAGACTTTTGAGCATCTGACAGCATGGAGGGCACAAGGTTGCCTTCTTTTCTGTGGTCAATAAAAGCTGTGTGGACAAGTTGGTGCTATTACAACGTAAGTTTTGGGTATATATAGGTAATCCTTGGCTTACGAAGCACAATTAGGCCCAAAATTTATGTTATTAACAGAGACATTTGTTAAGTGAGTTTAGCCCCATTTTACAACCTTTCTTGCCACAGTTGTTAAGCGAATCATTGCAGTTGCTAAATTAGTAACATGGTTGTTAAGTGAATCTGGCTTCCTCAATGACTTCTGTTTGTCAGAAGGTCGCAAAAGGTGAATATACAACCCTAGGACACTCCAACAGTCATAATTATAACCAAGCATCCAAATTTTAGTCATGTGACCATGAGAATGCTGCAACGGTCACAAGTGTGAAAAACGGTCGTTTGCAGTGCTGTTGTAACTTTGAACTGTCACTAAATGAACTGTTGTAAATTGAGGATTGCCTGTACTTGTTAGTTTTAGCAGCTAGAGTGCCAACTAGCCATTGCTCTTCTTGTGGGAGGGTGGGAGGGAGCTCAACTGCCCATTCAGTCCTCCACCTGATTTCATTTTCTGTTTTCTTTTCCAATAGACACTGTTCTCTGACAACAGAGCACAGACAGCCATTGTTTAGCTCCACACTAGTGCTTGTTCTACTTCCTTGAGGTCTTTTATTTTTAAGATTTGCACTTCTGTGTGGTAGGCTTCCCTCAGATTGCTCTCATCCTCCTTTTAATACCCCTGTTCTTAGAAGGGATTTAAAATTATTTTGCAAGATCCCAAACCCTAGTCATTCAAACTTTCCTGAGCTCAAAGAGGCAAAAATGATCACTGTGAATTTATCATTTACAGTACCAGAAGGGATTTAAAATTATTTTACAAGATCCCAAATCCTAGTCATTGAAGCTTTTCTGAGCTCAAAGAGGCAAAAATGATCACTGTGAATTTATCATTTACAGTACCAGGACAATTTTTCTCATTTGATCTTTTAGCAAATCCTGAGCCATGTGCCCCATGCCTATTTAATCTGCATTTGGATTTAAATTAAAGCTCTTTGACTCGGAATTTCAGTCCTGACATAAAGCATCAGGTGGAGAAAGTGTTTGGGGGGGGATAAGCCCCCTAAGAAGGCTCAGTTACAAAGCCAGCAGCAATTGCAGAGAAGGCAGAAATGGGGACAGGGAAAAATGCTCACAGTTTTGAACAAAAATGTAGCAAAAAAAAAAAAAGCCAGGGATGTATCTTTTTGTATCTTTTAAAAGCAATTTGTTGAATGGCTGTAGAGAATACAATACATTATTAATAAAATGGCATTACCAGGGAAAGCAGGATATGACCCATTTTGTTTTTTCATTGAGGGGCTGGCACTTATTTTAAACCAAACGAAAACAAATGAATGAAACCTATCGAAAACAATTATTTCTTTTCGTTTAACACCACTTTTCTTTTATGTACACTTTTATGTACACTTTTCTTTTCTTTTATGTACACTGAGAGCATATGCACCAAGACAAATTCCTTGTGTGTCCAATCACACTTGGTCAATAAAATTCTATTCTATTCTATTCTATAAAATTATTATTATGTCACAATTTCCAGTTGATAACATCTATTAGTATGTCCAAAAAAATGAGATTAGTTTATAAAAAGCATTTCTTCAGTCTATGGAGTGACATTTAGTCATTTGGACTAAGGTACTTTGTATTTTATAGTTATTGTAAATAAGCAGCAAGCAAACAGATTTTCTAACATTATTCTTTCACTTGCTTATTTCAGGACCAAGAAGAAAATAAAGGTGCCACGAGCTGGCCTGAATTTTACATTGATCAGCTTAACTCCATGGCTGCTGTAAGTGGAATTATCTATTGTCTTGTCTAAAAAAGAAAAGATCTGAGAATTAAGAACACAGCTCTAAGTTTTGGTCGCCATGATGTAAAAAAGATATTGAGACTCTAGAAAGAGTGCAGAGAAGAGCAACAAAAGTGATTAGGGGACTGGAGGTTAAAATATATAAAAAACGTTGCAGGAACTAATATGTCTAGTCTGATGAAAAGAAGGACTAGGGGTGACATAATAGCAGTGTTCCAATATCTCAGAGGGTGCCACAAAGAAGAGGAGTGGATGGAAACTAATCAAAGAGAGAAGCAACTTAGAACTAAGGAGAAATTTCCTGACAGCTAGAATAATTAATCAGTGGAACAACTTGCCTCCAGAAGTTGTAAATGTTCCAACACTGAAAGATTTTAAAAAGATATTGGATAACCATTTCTCTGAAATGGTATAGGACCATGATGGCAAACCTATGGCACATGTACCACATGCGTAGCCATATCAGTGGGCGCGCAAGCTCAGCTCCGCCAGCTGATTTTCACGGCTTCTGGACCCAACAGAAGTAGGGAAACAGGCTGTTTCCTGCCTCCAGAGGGCCTTGGGAGGTGGTGGGGAAGGCCTGTTTTTCCCTCTCATCTGGCTCCAGAACCTCTCTAGGAGTCTGGTAGAGCGACTTCCCCACCCCCCTGGAGGTCCTCCGGAGGCCCAAAACGGCCCGTTTGCCAGCTTCCAGTGGGACAGAAAGGCCTGTTTTTTGCTGTCCCCAGCCTCCAGGGCCTCTCTAGGAGTCTGGTTATGTGTAACTCATTAAGTTTATTCATTAACTTGTATATACAAACTCTGCTTCAATATTTTTGTTGCATTTTGTGTAAAGTCACCCTTCGATCTCTTCACATATTTGTGAAGCACTGATATTGTGCTATTGAGAAAATCAATCTACATATGTAAGGCCATTCCTGTACTGAGTGAGATAATTATCATTAGAAGCCAAAAGCTTTTTTTTTTAAAGATGAAGGTTGTGTTGAAAAGTTCAAGATTGGTTCACCCTCCAGTTGTCTGAGCAGCAAAAGACCAGTTATATTTTGCAAATGGGAGGAGAAACTGGGAAGTATTTGTTTCTGCAGACATTTCTAATGAATTTACTAAGAGTTCCTTGATTAAAGAGACTCACATTAACTTTAAAGGAGCTAATTTACTGACTGTTGAATGTTACCCAGTCATGCAACAGAAGTGAGCACTTAATAAAGTGTTATATTTTTATACAGGTCTGCAGAGGTCTTCTTTCTGAATGCAGTACAATCCATTCAGCACTTGTGAATTTCAGATTGTGGTTATGTTGAGGATATGTGTGGGGGTATTTCTCCATGGTAAAGTCAAGCATTTTGGAGTTAATTGAAAATTTATGTTTCTCAGAAATGAGTGATATTGAGTTGGAATAATATACACTTTGCAAATATTCAGTGTGGCACTCTGAAGTTGTCATTAAAGAAAATCTTCCCCTGTTGAATTTTACCAATATGTTGCTGGCTTAAAAGAATGACATCATTGGTTAAATAGGAGCAGAGTGGCTTGAGCAGTTGGGATGCTGGGTTGGAGGTTAGCAGCTCACGTTTGAGACCCGAGAGCTGACATAGGTTGGGATTGAGATCCTGTCTTTTATACTAACTCATGCCAGAGACATGAAAGGAGCCCCCAACTGGGCATCCCCAGGTTAATGGTGATGTCACCGGCTAATCCTTTCAACCCAGAAGCACATGTGCAGCATTGGTTAAATACTTCTGTGGGACATTTCCTCTTTTAATGTCTCAGTGACAGCCCAACTGCATCACCAACTCAAAAACGTTTTTAATGGAAATAAGAATAAAGTACCCGTATGTTTTAAATTTTATTATCATCAAATGATTGAAACATTTCTCTTGCTGGCACTTTAAAACTAAATCCAGTCTGCTACAGTACTGCATTAAGAAGAATAAGCTGGAAAACTGGGCTTGCTATTCATTTGAGCAAAACCAGACCCACAACTCTTGAACAGGACAATATTGCTCAATGAATAAAGAAAGTCTATGATTCATCTCCAGCATCTTTTTGGAACTTTTTTGGGGGATAAAGATTAGTTGCTCAGAAGAGAGCATGTACCATTAAAAGATCGACTATAAAATGATGGCCAGAGTTGAATATCATATAGCTTATCCATACTTACGGGACCGCCTGCTGCCGCCAGTTACCTCCCATCATCCGGTGCGTCCAGTCCGCTCTCACAGGGAGGGCCTCCTTAGGTGCCGTCGGCCAACCAATGTCGGCTGGCATCCCCCAGGGGAAGAGCATTCTCTGTGGGGGGTCCGGCCTTGTGGAACGATCTGCTGGTGGGACTCTGTCTTCTCCCTGATCTTCGGACCTTTAAGCACGAGCTCAAGACCTTCTTTTTTCACCAAGAGGGGCTGGCCTGATTGATTTTAATACTGTGGGTTTTTAGTGGGCTTTTAACGGGTTTTATTCTATTTTGTAATTTTCTTACTTAATATTTTTAACATACAGCGATCAAATTAGATTTTTAAACCGGATATTGTGCTATTGAGAAAATCAATCTACATATGTAAGGCCATTCCTGTACTGAGTGAGATAATTATCATTAGAAGCCAAAAGCTTTTTTTTTTAAAGATGAAGGTTGTGTTGAAAAGTTCAAGATCGGTTCACCCTCCAGTTGTCTGAGCAGCAAAAGACCAGTTATATTTTGCAAATGGGAGGAGAAACTGGGAAGTATTTGTTTCTGCAGACATTTCTAATGAATTTACTAAGAGTTCCTTGATTAAAGAGACTCACATTAACTTTAAAGGAGCTAATTTACTGACTGTTGAATGTTATCCAGTCATGCAACAGAAGTGAGCACTTAATAAAGTGTTATATTTTTATAGAGGTCTGCAGAGGTCTTTCTGAATGCAGTACAATCCATTCAGCACTTGTGAATTTCAGATTGTGGTTATGTTGAGGATATGTGTGGGGGTATTTCTCCATGGTAAAGTCAAGCATTTTGGAGTTAATTGAAAATTTATGTTTCTCAGAAATGAGTGATATTGAGTTGGAATAATATACACTTTGCAAATATTCAGTGTGGCACTCTGAAGTTGTCATTAAAGAAAATCTTCCCCTGTTGAATTTTACCAATATGTTGCTGGCTTAAAATAATGACATCATTGGTTAAATAGGAGCAGAGTGGCTTGAGCAGTTGGGATGCTGGGTTGGAGGTTAGCAGCTCACGTTTGAGACCCGAGAGCTGACATAGGTTGGGATTGAGATCCTGTCTTTTGTACTAACTCATGCCAGAGACATGAAAGGAGCCCCCAACTGGGCATCCCCAGGTTAATGGTGATGTCACCGGCTAATCCTTTCAACCCAGAAGCACATGTGCAGCATTGGTTAAATACTTCTGTGGGACATTTCCTCTTTTAATGTCTCAGTGACAGCCCAACTGCATCACCAACTCAAAAACGTTTTTAATGGAAATAAGAATAAAGTACCCGTATGTTTTAAATTTTATTATCATCAAATGATTGAAACATTTCTCTTGCTGGCACTTTAAAACTAAATCCAGTCTGCTACAGTACTGCATTAAGAAGAATAAGCTGGAAAACTGGGCTTGCTATTCATTTGAGCAAAACCAGACCCACAACTCTTGAACAGGACAATATTGCTCAATGAATAAAGAAAGTCTATGATTCATCTCCAGCATCTTTTTGGAACTTTTTTGGGGGATAAAGATTAGTTGCTCAGAAGAGAGCATGTACCATTAAAAGATCGACTATAAAATGATGGCCAGAGTTGAATATCATATAGCTTATCCATACTTATGGGACCGCCTGCTGCCGCCAGTTACCTCCCATCATCCGGTGCGTCCAGTCCGCTCTCACAGGGAGGGCCTCCTTAGGGTGCCGTCGGCCAACCAATGTCGGCTGGCATCCCCCAGGGGAAGAGCATTCTCTGTGGGGGGTCCGGCCTTGTGGAACGATCTGCTGGTGGGACTCTGTCTTCTCCCTGATCTTCGGACCTTTAAGCACGAGCTCAAGACCTTCTTTTTTCACCAAGAGGGGCTGGCCTGATTGATTTTAATACTGTGGGTTTTTAGTGGGCTTTTAACGGGTTTTATTCTATTTTGTAATTTTCTTACTTAATATTTTTAACATACAGCGATCAAATTAGATTTTTAAACCGGATATTGTATTTTAAAATTTTTTGGATTATTGGTGTTTTATTTGCTGTACACCACCCTGAGTCTGAGTCTGAGTCTTCAGAGAAGGGCGGTATAAAAATTTGAAAAATAAATAAAATAAATAAATAAAATAAACAGGGAATTCTACTTATCCTGATGCAAAACCCTGCAGAAGGGGCTTCTGATAGCCATTCTGAAGGTCAGAAGAACCATTTTTAATTTATTTTATTTTACAGAAATAAAGAAAATGTAACAGGAAAAATAGAAATGAAATATTAAAATATTTCTACTACAATATTTGTAAAGAGATATTTCATGCCCTTTGCCAGGTCCTGGCTGTTTCTTCCTGCATAGTCCAGGTCCACAAACCTTTATGTGGGAGCTTCTGACAGGAATATTGTGAAGAGGTCTTTTTAGGTGGTGTATTGTGGTGGTAAATGGGTTCGTCATGACCATTTTGCTACTGCATTGTCGCTGACTGACAAACACTTTCAGCACAATTTATTTGTGGAAAGTACAGTAGGTAAATAAACTATATTGAACAGGTGGCTGCTACTAATTTTCTCAATTTTTCGCAGAGAAAGTCATTGATCGCTTTGGAAAAAGAAGACGAAGAGGAACGAAACAAAACTATAGAGAGTTTGAAAACAGCACTAAGGACCAAACCTATGAGGCAAGTTGCTTTTTGGTTGCTCTTGCTGCTAGATTACTAAATTCCTTGCCTTCTGGTCTTTAGTATAAAGATTCTTAAAGTAATCTCTTCATTGTAATACCAATCAGTTTTAATTTGCTGAGATTTGTTAACTCAATGCCTCTTACCGCCCAGGTGTTTAGAATCACAAGCCCCATCTTTCCAATAAAAATCCCCCCCCCTTCAGGTCTAGGGATGTTGCAATCAATCAAATTATAGAGCTATCATTTTGGCATTATAGGAATCATACAGGTTGGCTAGTGAATACTATCCTGCCAGTGATAGGAATGCCTTGGATTTAAACAGTATTTTTAAATACGTCTTTTTACAGCATTAAAAATTATTTTAAAGAATGGAGATTCAAATTCTATCCACAGACAAGTGGAGAGGTTCATAGTAAATTTTTCCCATTAGAGGAGATGCTGCAATGTTTATTCCACTATCGAATAATCATCTTTCTTATACATACTTTCTGCACTTTTTAGCAGTGATCAGGCTGTTTAGACTTTGAATACTCAGTCTTGGGAAGTGTGAAATGTTCAGAGATTTTTCTGTCCCAAACTCAGAAAAGGTCAAGTCAGTCTTGAAGCTGATTTCTTTCCTTTTTAACAATATCCCCAGAAGGTACCAGAATATATCAATAGCACTTATTTATTTTATTTATTTTATTAGATTTTTATACCGCCCTTCTCCCAAAGGACTCAGGGTGGTATAAAACAGACTTATATACCGCTTCATGGTCTTTGCAGCCCCCTCTAAGCAGTCAGCACATTGCCCCCAACAATCTGGGTCCTCATTTTACCAGCCTTGGAAGGATAAAAGGCTAAGTCAACCTTGAGCCAGTTTTGTTTTTTTTTGTTTACATTTATACCCCGCCCTTCTCCGAAGACTCAGGGCGGCTTACAATGTATAAGGCAATAGTCTCATTCTATTTGTATATTTTTTTACAAAGTCAACTTATTGCCCCCCCAACAATCTGGGTCCTCATTTTACCTACCTTATAAAGGGTGGAAGGCTGAGTCAACCTTGGGCCGGGCTCGAACCTGCAGTAATTGCAGGCTCTGTGTTCTAATAACAGGCTTCTCTACTGCCTGAGCTATCCCGGCCCAGTAAGGATCGAACTCCTGGCAATCAGCAGAATTAGCCCGCAATACTGCATTCTAACCACTGTGCCACCAAAGCTATCATATCTATTTATGGGTAATGAAATCTATTATCCTTACGCTGAGATATTATTTTAATCTTTTCTTTAGGAATCCTCTGAAGTTAAATTAAATTTAGACTTCAAGAAAGTGATGTTCCTCTTTTGTGTTTTTTCCTTCTTTCCTGATAGGTTTGTAACTCGATTCATTGATTTGGATGGCTTGTCATGCATTCTGAACTTCCTGAAGAGCATGGACTATGAGACTTCAGAATCTCGAATCCATACCTCTCTCATTGGGTGCATCAAAGCCCTGATGAACAACTCTCTTGGGAGAGCCCATGTCCTGGCCCACTCAGAGAGTATTAATGTAATTGCTCAGAGTCTGAGCACTGAAAACATTAAGACTAAGGTGGCGGTGCTGGAAATCATGGGCGCTGTGTGCCTGGTTCCTGGGGGTCACAAAAAGGTACTAGAGGCCATGGTGCACTACCAAAAATATGCCAGTGAACGGACTCGCTTTCAGGTACGGAGCATCGAATTACTCCTTAAATGGAATGATTATTTTTAATATTACACAGCATAAACATTTATTTTTGTCCCACAACAATGGTGCAATAGCCCCTGAAGGCATTTAATTTCACACATTACCACAGTTCACGTCAAGAAAAAACACAATGATATGCTCACCCAATCTGCAGGCCTCTTCCCTGGATTACATAAATTATCCAACACAATTAAGTCCAGTAAAGGCTTCTTAAGAACACTTAAGCATTAAGTGGAACACTCTCTCCTTAAGCATTGACTACCTCTTCTCTCAAGAATAAATTCACCACCAATGGACCCAACCACAGATCATCTCCTTGGAGGATTTAGCCATATAGGAATGACATCGGTCTACCACACAACCCCAGGAATCTTCCCTGTAAAAATTATTCTCCTTTTCTCCAGAAATTGCTTTCCTGTACACTGAAGCAATAAGAGGCAAATCTAAGTCACACAAACACAATTAAATGTTACTTTTTAAAATAACATTAAGTCTCTTTAAACATTATCTTTGACAATGATCAACATCAGAGTTCTATGCCCTGAATCTAATACCAAATGCAGGATAGTATATTTTATTGAGAAGTGGACCATTTGCATAGAAGCAGTATTACACAACCATATAAAGTTACCTTAAGTTACCCATAGTTCTTCTATATAGATATGTGTATAAGAATATGAGAAAAAGTGAAAAGGAGGAAAATATATATTTTATTTTTAACATAAAAATAATTAAAACAACTTTAATTAAAGTTTTTTTCCTCTCCCAGCGTTTAGTACCACTATGACACTGATAAAAAATATTCTAATTTTCAGACATTAATAAATGATTTGGATAGAAGTACGGGACGATACCGAGATGAAGTAAGCCTCAAGACCGCCATTATGTCGTTTATCAATGCTGTTCTAAGCCAAGGAGCTGGAGTGGTAAGTTCAGAAGCTAGAGATGGGTGCTTCATAACATTGATTGGGATACTATCATGTTTGAACAAGGATTCTAGAAACAATAACTAAAATATCTAAAGGGGATATCTTGCATCATATTGGCAACTATAACACAGTAAGTTTAGATAGGGCAGAGATGGGGTATAGGTTCTCCTAGTTTCATAGGATGATGGAAGATTTCTCATGAAATACTAAAGACTTTAGGTCACCTTGATAATTTACAAGAGAAAGGTAGAACTGTGAAAAGTAGGCTAAAGAATTGTCTTGCACATTCATATCCAAGAGGATAATCAGAATATTTTGGCAGAGTCCTTTTCCCCATCCCAGTTTCTTGAAAGCACAGAACAGAAACACGTTACCCTTTAAGAAAAGAATGCTTCCTATGCATCTTTCTGTCCTATTTAAAACACAAACACTCATCTTCTCACCCTGTCCCAAATAGAAATATTCAAGATCATAATATTAGACAGCAATTTGTGCATCTCCTAATGACGGATATTCTGGAAAAGTAGTTTTCCCTGTGAATCTTGAATCTCTTATGTGCATAATTTGCCTACCACTGAATTATGATTCTTTTAGTGTCTGAAGAACTTAGTGCTTCCAGCTTTATTGGATAACTCTCAGTTTTTTTAAAACTATTGGTGATGTTGGAGACCAACATCACAAATTAATGTCCGTGATATCTAGAGAGGAGTAAATTTGTATTCCCCTAAAATAAACCCACTACTTATTATTGTTGCCTTTAGGCTGTCTAGGCAAGAAACATAAGCTATGCTTTGTTTTTGACAAGTCAGTGGAATCAATAAGAAGTAAACCTGATGGAAAGACCTAAGATGATGAACCCCATTGTCTTGTCTCCTTGAATCCTGATGTTTATGATATTTCATCTGTCTTGTCTTATTCCAGTGTTAATGTAACTCCGTAATTTCCAGAATGTTTCCTAATCTACCTATTTTGTAATTGCTATTACAGAGGGTAGTTCATGTGTTGCATGGGTCCCCATTTTCTTTTTACTTCTTTGGTAAAACAAAAGCAGTGTTGTGTCTCAATGGTTAAGACTCTTGACTTACCAGATGGAAAGCCAAGAACCCAGGTTCAAGACCCAAACACTGTGTGTCAGGACGAGCTCCTGTTACTCACCCCAGCTTCAGCTAACCTAGCAATTTGAAAGTATGCAAATGCGAATAGATTAATAGGTACCACTTCAGCGGGAAGGTTACTGCATTCTGTATTTTCAGAAGCTTCTCTCAAACAACACAGGCTCCCTCAACTGAGAATCCAAGATGAGTACTGCCCCCTTAAGTCAGTCACAATTGAACAGGGAAAGTTTTAAGCCTTTGATGGTAAAACAAAAGTAGTATCATTCTAACAGAAATTTTTTTGAAGGATTGCCATCTTCTTTTTTTCATTCCCAGGAAAGTCTGGACTTCAGACTCCACCTTAGATATGAATTCCTCATGCTTGGAATTCAGCCTGTAATTGACAAGTTAAGAGAACATGAAAATTCCACATTAGATAGGTAAGTATGTGATTTGTAATGTTGTTTAAAGTCTGCTCCTTACTCATTCTGCCTGGATTTTGTGTTAAAGGAAATTGATAGTATGTTTCTACCCATCCTAATGTAAAGAAATTGTGCTAAAATTTTGAATTTTTCTATAGCTGGAATTTTATGACACTAAGCCAGGATTTAATGCATAGGAACCTCTGAAGCTCCAGTAAATCTTAGACCTGAGTGCTTCTCCCTCTTCTTTAACTGCTTCACAAGTAGAAAAATTCCTGCCATCTTAATTTTATTTTTGTTCCCAGACTAATTGTAGTTTGTTAAGTAGCTAGCAAAACTATGCAGGCTTGGTTATTGGCGTGTTTTCCAATTGGCTGGATTTTGTTTAAATCACGATGCCTAATTCATGCTAATGATAACCAAATATCAAGAAGATGAAATTGAATTTTTTTCTTCCTGCTTCATCAGAAGAGAATGAAGCATGCATGGTTACACAGGTTTTGCACATAATGCTAACTTAATGTTACATTCAAGTCTAGTGAAAATTATCATGAAAGTTTTAACTGCTTGCAGAGAATATCAGGAACAACTATTTACAGTGAACAACTACATCTCAGTTCCATTTCAGAATCCATTGCTGCCTTAGAACTTAAGATGATCCATTCTCTTGGGGATAATCCATCGTTGATACTTTATTCCCCCCTTTTATTTGAAGCTAGTGGTACCTCCTTCAACTGTAACATCTTACCTATCTTGTGCTTTCTTATCATTTTGAGTGCAAAATAGGTGTCACCTTTTTTAAGCAACCAAAATAAATCCTAAACACTCTTACTTGAAACCTAAGAGAAAAAAAAAGTTCTTAGGCCAGTCTTAGGTGTCTCCAACAGCTTGCATCATTGGCCATCTTTTAAAAAAATAAGTGCAATACGAGACCACCCAACAGTTTATCCACCCTTGATATAAATCCCAACCATGGAGCCAGCCACTCTGCTTGGCATCCATAGAAAATATTCTTATGGGGAGTTTCTACTCAATTTTCCGAGTCCCTCTGAAACATGAGTACAGGTAGTCCTTGGCTTATGACCACAATTGAGCCTCAAATTTCTGTTGCTAAGTGAGATGTTTATTAAGTGAATTTTGACCCATTTTACTACCTTTCTTGCCACAGTTTTAAGTATCAGTTTTAAGTAAATCATTGCAGTGGTTTCAGTTAGTGACAAAGTTGTTAACTGGAACTGGCTTCCTCATCGACTTTGCTCGTCAGAAGGTCGCAAAAGAAGATCACATGACCCTGGGATACTGCAACAGTCATAAATGTGAACCAGTTGCCAAGTGTTTGAACTTTGATCACATGACCATGGGGATACTACAGTGGTCATAAGTGTGAAAAATGGCTGTAAGTCACTTTTTTCAGTGCCGTCGTAACTTTCAACGGTCACTAAACAAACTGTTGTAAGTTAAGGAGTGCCTGTACAGATCCTTTAGAACTAGGATGATAAGCAAAGAATGATTATTGTATTGTGGAGAATTAGCTGAATAGATGGAATTCTGAAGATGGCTGGTTCTTCTTCTTACTTTCCTGTTTTTAAATTTGAGAAAGAACTGTGTTCCTCTAATGTTGAGAAAGAAAACATTTGTATTACAGCTGCAGGTAGTCGACTATTTACGACCTGGATTCGAAATACTGACTGACGCTGCCCAATGATTTACAATGTTTTTTGCTGGAAACCATTTATTTCCAACTTCCGGCAACAGTAGACCCATTGCAAACAATGGATTTATTTACCAACCATAGCATTTGTTTTACAACCACTGCATTCACTTAACGCCTGCCATTAAAAAGGCTGTAAAATTGATCATGGTCACATGGTGACCTGTTTAACAACTGGCCCAACTGACGACCGTAATTCTGGGTTCCATTATAATTGTAGGTCAAGGACGAACTGTATGAACTCTTCTGACTGAAAGGTTAAGTGCCCTGCCTCTTCTAAATGTAGTGGGATGCTGTTGCCAAACCTATTGGCAAAGTTGCTTCAATAAGGCATTGCCATAAGTTTCCTCCTCTCTTCCCTCCAGGCATTTAGACTTTTTTGAAATGCTCCGAAATGAAGATGAGTTGGAGTTTGCCAAAAGATTTGAATTGGTATGTATCTACTACTATTTTGCTACATTTGGAATGAGTAAGAAAAATATTCTGGCCAAGAAAGGATCGTTGTTAAGAACTGAATCATATCTGGGCCATTTTACAGTTATCCTTGAATACTTGCCCAAAATGATTAAGTTACATTTTAATTATAACTTTCAGGAGATTGCTTTTCTTCCTCCCCTATTCCATCTTTGCCCAACTTTCATATAAATGATTCACCCTGATCCTTCCTTTTTCATAGCTGTGGGCTATTTTTCAGTAAGTAGCAAGATTTTCAAAAACATTGAAACGTTTTAAAGTGTTATATGTTCTGCTACTTTTGGATCAGACTGACCTCGGAGGTCTAGGACACGTGCAAAATCTTTTTTAAGGATTATTTATTATTTATTATTTTATTTATTAAATTTTTATACCGCCCTTCTCCCGAAGGACTCAGGGCGGTGTACAGCCAAAATAAAAACAAAATATATACAATTTAAAACAACATTTAAAAAGAGCAAATTTTAAAGGCTGATTATTAAAATTTAGATTTAAAAATTTAAAAATATTAAGAATACCCAATTAAAATTCATCACTAATTATGCCAGTCCCGCTTTAATGAATAAATATGTTTTGAGCTCACGACGGAAGGTCCGAAGATCAGGCACTTGACGCAGGCCAGGGGGAAGTTCGTTCCAGAGCGTCACTGCCCCCACAGAGAAGGCCCTACTCCTGGGGGCCGCCAGCCGACACTGTTTGGCGGACGGCACCCTGAGGAGACCTTCTCTGTGAGAGCGTACGGGTCGGTGGGAGGCAAAGGGTAACAGCAGGCGGTCTCGTAAGTACCCGGGTCCTAAGCCATGGAGTGCTTTAAAGATAGTTACCAAAATCTTGAAGCACACCCGAAAGACCACAGGAAGCCAGTGCAAGCTACGGAGCAGCGATGTCACGTGGGAGCCACGAGCGGCTCCCGTTACTACTTGTGCAGCCACATTCTGGACTAACTGGAGCCTCCGGGTGCACCTCAAGGGCAGCCCCATGTAGAGAGCATTGCAATAATCCAGCCTAGACGTAACCAGAGCGTGAGTGACCGTGCATAAGGCATCCCGGTCAAGGAAGGGACGCAACTGGCGAACCAAGCGAACTTGGTAAAAGGCCCTCCTGGCGACGGCCGCCAGGTGTTCATCAAAAGACAGCTGTCCATCCAGGAGGACGCCCAAGTTGCGAACCACCTCCTTTGGGGCCACTAACTCGCCCCCAACAGTCAGCTGCGGATGCAGCTGACTGTACCGGGATGCCGGCATCCACAGCCACTCCGTCTTGGAGGGATTGAGCTTGAGTCTGTTTCTCCCCATCCAGACCCGTACATCTTCCAGACACCGGGACAGCACTTCGACCGCTTCGTTGGGGTGGTCCGGGGTGGAAAAATACAGCTGAGTATCATCAGCGTACAGATGATAACTCACCCCGAAACCACTGATAACCTCACCCAGCGGCTTCATATAGATGTTGAACAGGGTAGGCGAGAGAATCGACCCCTGAGGCACCCCACAAGTGAGGCGCCTCGAGGACGACCTCTGCCCCCCCGTCAACACCGTCTGTGACCGGTCAGAGAGATAGGAGGAGAACCACCGATAAACAGTGCCCCCCACTCCCAATCCCTCCAACCGGCGCAGCAGGATACCATGGTCGATGGTATCGAAGGCCGCTGAGAGATCTAATAGGACCAAGGCAGAGGAACAACCCCTGTCCCTGTCCCTCCAGAGGTCATCCACCAATGCGACCAAAGCCGTCTCCCTGCTATAACCGGGTCGGAAGCCGGACTGGAGCAGGTCTAGATAGACAGTTTCCTCCAGGTGCCGGGGAGCTGCCATGCAACCACACTCTCTACAACCTTCGCCACAAAGCGAAGGTTGGAGACTGGACGGTAATTACCCAAAATAGCTGGGTCCAGGGAAGGCTTCTTGAGGAGAGGTCTCACCACCGCCTCTTTCAAGGCGGCGGGGAAAACCCCTTCCATCAAAGAAGCATTTATAATCCCCTGGAGCCAGCCTCGTGTCACTTCCTGAGCAGCCAGCACTAACCAGGAAGGGCACGGGTCCAGTAAACATGTAGTTGCATGTAACCTCCCCAGCAACCTGTCCATGTCCTCGGGAGCCACAGACTCAAACTCATCCCAAATAACCTCAACAAGACGTGTCTCTGTCATCTCAGCTGTATCATCGCAATCTTGGTCCAAACTATCCCGAAGCTGAACGATTTTATCGTATAGATAACCGTTAAACTCCTCAGCTCGTCCCTGTAAGGGGTCATCCCGTCCCTCTTGACAGAGGAGGGAACGGGTCACCCGAAACAGGGCGGCCGGGCGGTTATCTGCCGATGCAATGAGGGTGGAGACGTAGGAACGCTTCGCCTCCCTCATTGCCACTAGGTAGGTCCTAGTAAAGGACCTCACTAGTGTCCGATCAGCCTCGGAACAGCTAGACCTCCAAGTACTCTCTAGGCGTCTTCTCCGGCGTTTCATCTCTCTCAGCTCCTCGGAAAACCAGGGAGCCAATTGAGATCTACGCCAGGTCAGAGGCCGCAAAGGCACGACACGGTCCAAAGCCCCAGCCGCGGCCCGTTCCCAGGCCGCAACCAGTTCTTCAGTCGTGCCATGGGTAAGATCCTCAGGAAACGGCCCAAGCTCCGTCAGGAACCTCTCCGGGTCCATCAGGCGCCTGGGACGGAACCAACGCATTGGCTCCGTCTCCCTGCGGTGGTGAGCGGCGGTCCGAAAGTCTAGGCGAAGAAGAAAATGATCTGACCATGACACCGGTTCTTTCACTATATCTCCTAAATCCAGATCATTTACCCACTGACCAGAGATAAAAATCAAATCTAGCGCGCCTCCCCCAATGTGTGTAGGGCCATCAGTTACTTGAATCAGGTCCAAGGCCGTCATGGAGGCCTGGAACTCCTGAACCACCGTTGACGACAAGCCGGCAGATGGCAGGTTGAAATCCCCCAAGACCAAAAGTCTGGGGATCTCAACCGCCACGCCAGCAAGCACCTCTAGTAGTTCAGGTAGGGCTGTAGTCACGCAGCAAGGAGCCAGGTACGTGATCAACAGCCCCATCTGATTCCGGTGGCCCCACTTCACAAGGAGGGATTCACAGCCAGCTATCTGAGGAACAGTGGACTCCCTCGGCTCCAGACTTTCTTTAATCTCCAGACTTTCTTTAATCACAACCGCCACCCCCCCACCCTGACAAGGATTGTCAGGTTCCTCTTTATAGATTGGCATTTTGCCAATTTTATTCATTTACTTTTACGTTTCTTACCACACATTCATCCATGTGTAGGAAAGTCCAACTTGACTAAAAGCTGATTGGAAGCAAAAAGAAATTAGAGGGAGCAACTTTCTCTGAAGGAATGATTATGTATAAAAATACTAATCTTAACCTCAATTGTTTTGTCCCATCAAATAACCGAAGGTTCATATAGATACAAAAAGTGCAACCCAGATGTTTGAGCTCACAAGAAAGAGATTGACTCATACAGAAGCCTACCCGCATTTTATGTCTATACTTCACCATTGCCTCCAAATGCCTTGTGAGTACAAAAAGTAACTTTAGGATTCTGTTGATATTCATAGTAGATATTTTGGCACTGAAGTGCCTGGTTCAAAATGCAGGCTTCCTCTGAATGGTTAAAAATGCTGTAACTTTAACATGTCCTGTTATAGGGGTATATTATTATAGTGAATGCGAAACCGATATTATTGTACAGAAGCAATGAGATTTGCAGTCTATGTGTCTTAGTAATTTTGAAGTACATATGGGTGGATGGACGGATGGATAAATGGAGAGAGAGAGAGAGAGATAAATAGAGTGAAAGAGAGAGAGAACATGTTAAAGAGTGATAAATTGATTGATTGATTGATTGATTGATTGATTGGCATGGGGGCAATTGCCTACCTAAACTAGGAATTAAATCTTTAAGGGTCAAACCAGATAGAACTTTCCAATCTTCATTACATTGTTGGAGAAGACTTGAGGAGGACAGATTGGATTAACGTCATTTTAAAAAAAGCAAATACCACCAAATGTTAAAAATGGAGGAAAAGATCTGTAAATGCAAAGGAATCTGCTGTGTGAAAAATTTTCTCTTACATCCAATTCTTCAGGATTAGCTTTTATTTTCATAAAATCCCATGAAATTAGGTCACTTAAACAAATTTAGTCCTTTTCTCTATTTAGTGCAGAACTCCCAGTTAATATATCCTTCATACATAGCCATCATGCTTCTTTTTTTAAAAAAAAAGTATTTCATAAAATTGCTGATCAAATTTTGTATGCTAATTATCTACATGGATACTTTCCTCTTTGTGCCATGCATTTCCAAAGTGCCTATTATATCTTCTCAGCTGTGCTCATAAATGTCTCGACAAAACACTGCTTTCAAGAAAGTCATATCACATTCAGCTTAGAAATGTTTGTTGCACAATTTACCCTAGATTTGTTGGTTACTCAACTACACCAATGTACACAAGCATTTCCCTCCTCTGGAAAGGCATTCTGAAGGATAAGATTTTGACCTTCTGTCAAAAGCACCCGCTTAAGGGCTGCACCCTAACATGTTTCACATAGTTGATATGGTATAACTTTCAAAGATTTGCTGCATATCGAATATGGAGAAGTATCTGTTGAAAATGTCAACTTTGTCCTTTCCCACAATGATTTCTTCCCATCTGCTCTCCCTTTGAAAATGGTTGTACAATTCTATTTTTGCCAGACATACTGTATCTGAGTACAGTAATCTCTTGGAATGCATTGCTATCTTCTAGCATTGAGCTTTGTCCTTCTCTTTCTTACAGGATTTATTTGAATAATTTTGAACTGAACTACTAATATGTGGAGCAGTTGTTCAAGTGTCTTTTCTAACAATAATAATTTGCCATTATATTAAAAAAATGCAAGAGCAGCTACAGTGTATACTTTGTTTTGTAAAAGAATATCAGGGCATTTTTCAATTTCAGAACATCAAATATATATGATTTCCATCATATTCATCAACACGGTTTTACAATGCTTACAATCAAATTTGCCTCTAGTAAAAGCATACAAAAGCGACATTATACAAATTCTATCCTTTATTTATGCAGTATCCTGAACACTCTCCAATATCTATATTGATATAAATTAAGACATGACTCATAAATACAAAGGGGTGAATTTGTGTAATTCACTGTTGCATGCTTTTGTTCATAATTCTGCAGATGCATTATTCATCCATTTCTTGGTGGAAGGGGACTTGCAGATTACGAGTTAAATTGCATAATATATTAATTTCTCTCAAAAATATTGCACATAAATACACTTAGATACAGGGACACAGTATTCAAGACATTTAAAATAAGATATTCATGTTCATGGGTATACAGTCATCCAAGAAGACCATGTCACACTTCCCAATTTTTTCTTCAAAGATTAATTTCAGAGACTTCTTTATTTATAACAAAAATCACATGATTTGCAACCGGCTATTTCTGTCAACATCATTCAGTATTTGGTCACTCTGGAAAAAAAAAGGGATATCAATTCAGACTGTTACAGAAGCAAAGTGACTATTTCATTAACCCCAGTTTTGGTAGCATGCATTGCATAAAATATCCTGTTTATTAGAAAGAAAGAAAGAACATCTCTAATATATAATGATCTATGTTAGGAAAAGCAGTTTTTCACTGACACCCCTCCATCGCAACCTATAGCAACTATTTCACCATTAAAGCACAATTTTCTTTAAAAAGCATCTGGGAATGGAGATTTGTTTAAATTGACATATGCTTCCTTTTCCCACCCTTCACATTCATTCACAGTTTTTGTCTCCCTTTTAGATAAGAGAAACGGCAACACAGTCCAGTACTGGTTACTGCTGGATCGTATTATACAACAAATAGTTATTCAAAATGATAAAGGGCAGGACCCTGACTCAACACCCCTGGAGAACTTTAATATCAAAAATGTTGTCCGAATGTAAGGGCCTTCCTTTATTTCTGCAGTAAATGGTTTTTTTAAATCTTGCATGTCTTTTCTTTTTCATATGAGTGGGTTGCTTGTTTGTTTGTTTTGATTTTTGAATTAGTCCTACACAAATCTGCATAATTTGGAAATAGTGACAGAACTTATTATCTGGAATGCAAAAAAGGATTTCTGTTTAACCAAGTTATCGATATTGTCAATAACTTCACCCCCAAAAGAAATATTTTGATATATATTCCATAGTATTGTGGTACTCTGAGCAAAGGCTAGAGAATATTCTACCTAATAAATTGTATGTTAAGGAGCTTCTCTTTGAAAAAACTGTCAATATTTTATAAGCATTCATTAATGTTATTTAAAGTAGCAATATGTAAATAAAATGACTTGCCATGTAAACTGTTTCATGGTAAGAAAACAGAGTAAATTTAAATACTAATTGAACCAGTACAGGTGCAATTTTCTAGCTTTTTTACATAGACTTTATTTTGACGTCTTGGACTTTCTAATCATGTGGTACTTATATTTATTAGAAATTAATTTCTTTGTTTCCCCTAGGTTAGTTAATGAAAATGAAGTAAAACAATGGAAGGAACAAGCTGAAAAAATGAGAAAAGGTAAATGATAAAAATAGAGAGCCCCACCTTAAGAGGATTTTCACTTGTTAGGACTGAGAAGAAAATTCTACTGGCGGTTTTGTAGATTCAGTGGCAATTGATGAAAGCAATATGAGCTCACTCAGATTAAGGCAACTTCTGGAATGCCATGGTTTAAAGGGAAGTGACATCATAGAAGTGAAACGGTTACAGCCTGAAATCAGTTTAGATCTATGGGCAGAGAATACAGAGGTTAGCTGATTAATTTGAACTTTAAACACTAGAAGAAAATGGTACAAAATTTAAACCTGAAGTAAAAAAAGAAAGAAAGGGAGAACTTCTGACATAGGATTTTCCACACTTTATTAATTTATGGATTGGTACAGCTTGGCCTTTAATCAGATAATTTGTTATATACAGTTATCAACTTACATTTTCTTTCACAGAAACATCTTTATGTGAGTAGAAATGGAAGTGATCAATCTGGTCTGTTTTTTTAATAAAGAGGACTAAATTTTAGGAACAATAATATAGTATGTCACTATAGACTTGTGTTTGTTTTCCCACGATTGATTCTTTTCCGGAGAGGATAATAAAATCTGCATGTCTAATAGAAGAAAGGAAATACAATGAAGCTTCAACTAATGAGGCCTATCTTAGATTTTAGATGCAGTGAACAAAATAGCCCTTCAAAATAGTGAACCAGTACAATGCAGCCAAAGTGGTCTGGATGATTTGCATAAATTAATGTTATATACATCAACTTATGTAATTTGCATCCATTTTTATAATTATGAAAATAACATAAGTTTGGTCAGTTTGGACTAATTGATAATTAGACATATCTAATCGCTGCTGATTTGCTTCACTTAATTTTTATTTGTAATTGAATGGTTACCTCCTGAGGCAACCCATTCCACTTAAAAGTTATTCCACTGAATAACTTTTGGTATTGGGACATTTTTTCCCAATATCCATGCAAAATATACTTGTAATCTAATTTAAATTAATTTATTTGTAAGTTAAATCCATTGATTCTTATCCTATTGTACGTCCTTGAACCATTCTTTCAAGTTTTCTACCTGGCAACCATGTATGACTGAATTGGTAGATATATAACGAAATAAATAAGACAATTGTCCTCTATCTTTCGGCAGCCTTCTCTTGTCCAGGCTAAAGATATGCAGTGTTTTCAGCTATTTCTCCTAAATTTTTCTTCCCAAACCCCTTATTATCTTGGTTCCTGTCCCCTAGGCTTATTTTTTAAATGAGGCACGGAACTTGACACTATATTATAGATGCACTCTGACCAGTTTAGAATTCAGAGGAATTTGAGGATAATTAACAAACTATTTCCATAAGGAAATTTCTCTATGCATTTAATGGGATAGAAAGGAAATGGACAATAAGTGCTTTTTTTAGTCATACATTAATCTTTTAAGAACAAAAGATATTGGCTCACACTATTTCATTACCTAAAACAGTATGGTTCTCTTAAATTTTTATCTGTTCCACACAGAGGATTTTCCAGTCCCTTGCTACTTGATTTTTTTAAAAATATGAAAAGTCTAGATTGAGCATGAGCAATCACCTTCTAATAACAGAATTATTTTCACTCTCTCTCCAAGATTTTAATCAAAATAAGTTCACTGAAATCATTTTAAGGGGACTATTCTGCTTTGTGTAGTAGGTTTGTTAATACTTTCCTATTCAAATTGGGATAATTTACTAAATAAGCTTTATTGAACTTAGGTGATGGAGACAGGGACATATTTCAGTATGGTTATTACTCGGTTTATTGTTCCTTCAGTTGCCAGATTTCACAGTGCAGGGGGAACAGAGTCCATAACTCATGTTCATGGCATGCCAAGCAACCATTCAAAAGTATTAATTGCAAATGTTTAAATATTTCCCTCCCTTTTTAAAAGAACACCATGAGCTACAGCAGAAATTGGAAAAGAAAGAGCGAGAGTGTGATGCCAAGACCCAAGAGAAGGAGGAGATGATGCTGA
This sequence comes from Ahaetulla prasina, assembly GCF_028640845.1. Taxonomy (NCBI): domain Eukaryota; kingdom Metazoa; phylum Chordata; class Lepidosauria; order Squamata; family Colubridae; genus Ahaetulla; species Ahaetulla prasina. The sequence continues at coordinate 347,197,243 of NC_080539.1, read as the reverse complement.
CCTTGAATAAGATGAAGGAGAAGCTTGAAAAAGAACTATCTGAGATTTTAGATGCAGTGAACAAAATAGCCCTTCAAAATAGTGAACCAGTACAATGCAGCCAAAGTGGTCTGGATGATTTGCATAAATTAATGTTATATACATCAACTTATGTAATTTGCATCCATTTTTATAATTATGAAAATAACATAAGTTTGGTCAGTTTGGACTAATTGATAATTAGACATATCTAATCGCTGCTGATTTGCTTCATTTAATTTTTATTTGTAATTGAATGGTTACCTCCTGAGGCAACCCATTCCACTTAAAAGTTATTCCACTGAATAACTTTTGGTATTGGGACATTTTTTTCCTAATATCCATGCAAAATATACTTGTAATCTAATTTAAATTAATTTATTTGTAAGTTAAATCCATTGATTCTTATCCTATTGTACGTCCTTGAACCATTCTTTCAAGTTTTCTACCTGGCAACCATGTATGACTGAATTGGTAGATATATAACGAAATAAATAAGACAATTGTCCTCTATCTTTCGGCAGCCTTCTCTTGTCCAGGCTAAAGATATGCAGTGTTTTCAGCTATTTCTCCTAAATTTTTCTTCCCAAACCCCTTATCATCTTGGTTCCTGTCCCCTAGGCTTATTTTTTAAATGAGGCACGGAACTTGACACTATATTATAGATGCACTCTGACCAGTTTAGAATTCAGAGGAATTTGAGGATAATTAACAAACTATTTCCATAAGGAAATTTCTCTATGCATTTAATGGGATAGAAAGGAAATGGACAATAAGTGCTTTTTTTAGTCATACATTAATCTTTTAAGAACAAAAGATATTGGCTCAGACTATTTCATTACCTAAAACAGTATGGTTCTCTTAAATTTTTATCTGTTCCACACAGAGGATTTTCCAGTCCCTTGCTACTTGATTTTTTTAAAAATATGAAAAGTCTAGATTGAACATGAGCAATCACCTTCTAATAACAGAATTATTTTCACTCTCTCTCCAAGATTTTAATCAAAATAAGTTCACTGAAATCATTTTAAGGGGACTATTCTGCTTTGTGTAGTAGGTTTGTTAATACTTTCCTATTCAAATTGGGATAATTTACTAAATAAGCTTTATTGAACTTAGGTGATGGAGACAGGGACATATTTCAGTATGGTTATTACTCGGTTTATTGTTCCTTCAGTTGCCAGATTTCACAGTGCAGGGGGAACAGAGTCCATAACTCATGTTCATGGCATGCCAAGCAACCATTCAAAAGTATTAATTGCAAATGTTTAAATATTTCCCTCCCTTTTTAAAAGAACACCATGAGCTACAGCAGAAATTGGAAAAGAAAGAGCGAGAGTGTGATGCCAAGACCCAAGAGAAGGAGGAGATGATGCTGACCTTGAATAAGATGAAGGAGAAGCTTGAAAAAGAACTATCTGAGCATAAACAAGTGAAACAGCAAGTGGCAGACCTCACGGCACAGATCCATGAGCTTAGTAGGGTGAGGTCAAGCCCCAGACTCTCCTTTGCAGTTTGGAGGAAAATATGCCATTTGTTTACATTACAACTATGTGTCAAATGAGAAAAAGAATGGATTACTGGAAAGATTACTGAAACCGCCATATCTTTTATGGGAGTTCTTCATCTGCTCAGAGACAGGCTTTCTCATGGTGCATAAGAGCTTTTGTAACCAGAGCAGGCAAACAATTTTACTGTCGAGAGCTGAATTCCTGCAGAAGTTAATCTTCTCTTTGGCAGAGAAGAAGTTGTACCAGCTAAGCTTCTTCTCAGCACGGTCTCACAAATCTGATCTCATCTTTCCACATTATGTATCCCAGACCTGCTTCTTAAATGAAATGTATGAACCAGTTAAGGAAGTTCAGCAGCCCTCTGGAAATGTGAACCGTTAATACAGAATAGCAGCCTCTGCAGTATTTTTACTTACTTGTTTATTTCCCTTCCTCTTAATCTCCAAACAGCCATCTCACTGCACATGTTTCAGGGCATTTTCTGCAAAAAAAGAGAAGGCCAGGATAACAATAAGCACTAGGAGGAAGAGCAAGAGAGACAGCCCCTCTCTAATTGGCCAAAATGGGGGCTTCAAACTTTTTCAGGCTTCAGAATCCATTAATTTTTTTTAAATTCCCAGAACTTTTAATCAAGAGGCCATTGGCGTGCCCTGTCTTTTCTGCTGGATGTTGGAAAAATTGCTATAACATCCCTGGCTAGGATTCAAATGAAATCCCCTCCCCACTTTAATCTTCTCATGGAACCCATCAGGTTCTTGCAGAACCCCAGGAGTTAATGGAACACCGTTTGCTAAACCCTGGGCTGGGAACATCCCCTTTTGCCTTCCTTTACTTTTCCTGTTGGTGAAATGTTCTGTAATCTAAGTACGGATTGGAGAGACTCTAATATTTCCATATTATTATTTGTTTGCAATTGTATAGATCAGGGGTCTCCAAGTTTGGCAACTTTAAGACTTGTGGACTTCAATTTCCAGAGTTCCTCAGCCAGCAAAGCTTAAAGTTGCCAAGGTTGGAGACCCTTGGTATAGATGGCTGAGTTATATGTTGTAAAGAATATTATCATCATGGGTATCCTAAATGCCATCTCACTTGGCTTGATCTTAGAGTTTGCCTGTAATTTCTAGAGCAATTTTGTTTTCTCCTTTTTATTTCAGAGAGCAATATGTGCTCCAGTCCCTGGAGGACCCCCTCTGCCACCCGGTGCTCCTGGGGGGCCCTTACCTACAGGCTCTCTAGGATCTCTCCTGCCAGTTCCTCCTCCACCCCCTCCTCCTGGGGCAATCCTGCCACCTCCTCCCCCTCCACCCCCTCCTCCTGGGGGCCCACCACCTCCCCCAGGGCCCCCACCAATTGGAGGCCTGACTCCAGCGCCAGGAGCTCCTTTGGGATCAGCACTCAAGAGGAAAAACATCCCTCAACCCACACATGCCCTCAAATCCTTCAACTGGTCCAAATTGCCTGAGGTAAGGAATCCGTTCCCCTCTGCTCCTTAGGATCGATGAGTAGAATTGATTGTAGAGCAGGGATACAAAGGGTTCAGGCTAGGAACCCCACTCACCTTCAAATGGCCCACAGTGCAACATAGAATATGACCATAATAAAAAAAAAGATTTAAATATGAGTGACAGGACAAAAAAATTCAAAAGAAATTGTAGTAACATCACTGATGTTATTATATTTATTAAACAGGTACCTGTATTTCTAATATCCCAAAGGTGGTTTTCCCAAAAGGCAACTGGACTTCCTTTTTAGTTTTTTTTCTTAAGAGCTTTTTCTTGGATGAGAAGCAAAACTTTTTCAAGGATAAAAAAAGAAGAAAGTCCAATTGCCTTTTGGAAAAGCACCTTTGGGACAACCATGACCTGGATGATTAAGAATCTCCATATACAGACAATTTACCGTATATACTCGAGTATAAGCCGATCCGAATATAAGCCGAGGCACCTAATTTTACCACAAAAAACTGGGAAAAACTATTGACTCGAGTATAAGCCGAGGGTGGGAAATGAGGCAGCTACTGGTCAATGTAAAAAATAAAGATAGAGCCAAGTAAAATAACATGAATATTTATTTGAACGAAAAACAATAAAAGTGCAAAAGGGGGAAGGAGGATTCCCAGCTCTAAACAAAGGAAATCCCGGAATGCCAGCGAAGGCGGTGCTCGTTCCTCCTCCCTTGCTCAAAAGCCCCAATAACCTTCACCAGCAAGGCAGACCCCACGGAAGGAAGGGGACGGGCTGACTCACCGAGCATCTGGCTGAAGAGCAGCTGCTCCAGGTCGCCCAGCACGGTGAAGCACGGAGGGAGAAGAAAGAATGAAAGAAGGGGAGGAACGGCCCCTCCTTTCTCTCTCTCTCTCTCTTCCAGCGCCGCGGAAGGGGGACTAGGGAACACAGGCGTGCACACACACGCCCAGCTTCTGAAGCACGGAGGGAGAAGAAAGAATGAAAGAAGGGGAGGAACGGCCCCTCCTTTCTCTCTCTCTCTTCCAGCGCCGCGGAAGGGGGACTAGGGAACACAGGCGTGCACACACACGCCCAGCTTCTGAAGCACGGAGGGAGAAGAAAGAATGAAAGAAGGGGAGGAACGGCCCCTCCTTTCTCTCTCTCTCTCTTTCCAGCGCCGCGGAAGGGGGACTAGGGAACACAGGCGTGCACACACACGCCCAGCTTCTGAAGCACGGAGGGAGAAGAAAGAATGAAAGAAGGGGAGGAACGGCCCCTCCTTTCTCTCTCTCTTCCAGCGCCATGAAGGGGACTAGGGAACACAGGCGTGCACACACACGCCCAGCTTCTGAAGCACGGAGGGAGAAGAAAGAATGAAAGAAGGGGAGGAACGGCCCCTCCTTTCTCTCTCTCTCTCTTCCAGCGCCGCGGAAGGGGGACTAGGGCACACAGGCGTGCACACACACACCCAGCTTCTGAAGCACGGAGGAGAAGAAAGAATGAAAGAAGGAGGAACGCCCTCCTTTCTCTCTCTCTCTCTTCCAGCGCCATGAAGGGGACTAGGGAACACAGGCGTGCACACACACGCCCAGCTTCTGAAGCACGGAGGAGAAGAAAGAATGAAAGAAGGAGGAACGGCCCTCCTTTCTCTCTCTCTTCCAACGGGAAAACGCTCTTTTCGCTATGGGGAGAGGAGGAGGGAGGGAGGAGGTTGGCTTATTCAACCCTTCCCGGCTAGCCATCCAGCCCTTCCCAGGAGGCATGCTAGTTGTGCAGCACGCGAACTCTGCGGTGCAGTCCTTCTCGGCTGAGCGGAGGGAGGGCGACTGCGCTCTGCCGGAGCCACCCAGGCCAGAAAAGGTCATTCCATCGAGTAATGGAGCGAAGGCTCCTTCCTCTCCCGCCTTACCCATGCTGTGCGAGCCCGGCTGGGCTGCAACACCGCCGCCGCCGCTCCTTCCTCAGCCTCCCGGGCCTCGCGCTCTAGCAGCCGCCAAGCTCAGGCCGGACTCGGCAGCTCCCATCAGCACTGCGCGGCGCGATTCGGGCAGGAGGAGTCGGGCTCGCTCCGTGGCGGTGGCGCCTCCGCCCGCCGCCGCCACCACCGCCACGAGCGAGCCCGACTCCTCCTGCCCAAATCGCGCCGTGCGAGTGCTGATGGGGAGCTGCCGAGTCCGCCTGAGCTTGGCGGCTGCTAGAGCGCGAGCCCGGGAGGCTGAGGAAGGCGGCGGCGGTGTTGCAGCCCAGCCGGGCTCGCAGCATGGGTAAGGCGGGAGAGGAAGGAGCCGCTCCATTACTCGATGGAATGACCTTTCTTCTGGCCTTTGGGTGGCTCTCGCGGCGAAGCTCGCGGTCGGGAAACCTCCTCCTCAGCCGAGAAGGCTGGCGGCCCTGCCCAGCCTTCTCACTGCACCACCAGGGCTTCCTTTACTTTTCTTGTTGGTGAAATGTTCTGTAATCTAAGTACGGATTGGAGAGACTCTTAATATTTCCATATTATTATTTGTTTGCAATTGTATAGATCAGGGGTCTCCAACTTTGGCAACTTTAAGACTTGTGGACTTCAATTTCCAGAGTTCCTCAGCCAGCAAAGCTTAAAGTTGCCAAGGTTGGAGACCCTTGGTATAGATGGCTGAGTTTTATGTTGTAAAGAATATTATCATCATGGGTATCCTAAATGCCATCTCACTTGGCTTGATCTTAGAGTTTGCCTGTAATTTCTAGAGCAATTTTGTTTTCTCCTTTTTATTTCAGAGAGCAATATGTGCTCCAGTCCCTGGAGGACCCCCTCTGCCACCCGGTGCTCCTGGGGGGCCCTTACCTACAGGCTCTCTAGGATCTCTCCTGCCAGTTCCTCCTCCACCCCCTCCTCCTGGGGCAATCCTGCCACCTCCTCCCCCTCCACCCCCTCCTCCTGGGGGCCCACCACCTCCCCCAGGGCCCCCACCAATTGGAGGCCTGACTCCAGCGCCAGGAGCTCCTTTGGGATCAGCACTCAAGAGGAAAAACATCCCTCAACCCACACATGCCCTCAAATCCTTCAACTGGTCCAAATTGCCTGAGGTAAGGAATCTGTTCCCCTCTACTCCTTAGGATCGATGAGTAGAATTGATTGTAGAGCAGGGATACAAAGGGTTCAGGCTAGGAACCCCACTCACCTTCAAATGGCCCACAGTGCAACATAGAATATGACCTTAATAAAAAAAAAGATTTAAATATGAGTGGGCAGGACAAAAAAATTCAAAAGAAATTATAGTAACATCACTGATGCTATTATATTTATTAAACAGGTACCTGTATTTCTAATATCCCAAAGGTGGTTTTCCCAAAAGGCAACTGGACTTCCTTTTTAGTTTTTTTTCTTAAGAGCTTTTTCTTGGATGAGAAGCAAAACTTTTTCAAGGATAAAAAAAGAAGAAAGTCCAATTGCCTTTTGGAAAAGCACCTTTGGGACAACCATGACCTGGATGACTGAGAATCTCCATATACAGACACTTTAAGTTATTGCTGTTCTCTCACAGCAAAATTGATTCCCATGTTTTAAAAAAATTAAGAAAAATGCAAGTGAAAAAAATAGTTGGAGCTGGGTTTCCATTATCTTGACCTTGGATTTCCATTATCAATTATCAATTGGAGTTATCAATTCCCATCTGACTGTGCTGGGAATAAACATGAGAAAGCATTGCCTTTATTTTGTTGTTGTTGTTCAGTTGCTAAGTCATGTCTGACCCTTTGCAGCCCCATGGACCATAGCATGCCAGGTTCCCCCTATCATCTACTTTAATTGCCTTTATATTGTATAAATTTTTCCAGTGACGTTTCGTATTCAAAATTTAATGCTAGATGAGGGGCACCTTCTTCAGCTGATCCAACTAAGCTGCTTTTATATCCTTAATTATCCTGGAAGTGCTGTATTTTTCTACAATTTAGAATGATTTCATTTGCCTGGCATGTACATCAAAGTGATTTCACATTTATTTTTAATAAATACAAGAAATTTGTGTATGAGCTCTATTTACAGCATATGGTTTCATTTGAATGTAGTGAAGTATAGTGCTATATGTTGAAAAAGTCACAGTGGTGATTCTTCCATCTTCTTCCTACCATCCTAGAACAAGTTGGAAGGTACTGTGTGGACTAGCATCGATGATGCCAAGGTATTTAAGGTGCTAGACCTTGAAGATCTTGAAAGAACATTCTCCGCTTACCAAAGGCAACAGGTAATGTGTGTGTTTCCAAAATCTGCAGGTAACCCAACACAGTCTCTTAGACAGTAATTGGAATGCATTATTTTATTATTAATGGGTTATTTTATAAGTAACATGGTTGAATGCACCTCAGCATGTTTCCATGTTGGTGATTTTCATTGGTGGTTCATATTCTGACGATGTAAGTGTTGCCAATTGTATATGACAGTTGGCCCTAACCTTAATATTCAAGCATGTTTGAGTAATGTTGACAAAATTGCTGGGAATGGCTAAAAACTAATACTGATGTGCATGTGAATTTTTCCTCTCATTATTAGAAGTTTTTGTTCTGCAGGGATAATTTTATTTCTCTAATTAAGAAATCACTGTTTTTCAGCCACTTCTAATGCAGTGAATTTAAAATCATGTTGATAATACGTATGAAAGAGAAGAGAATAATAACAATATTGCCCTTTAAAAAAAGAATTAGTGATACTTCTTTTTTGTAGTTTGAATTTTTCAACGTGATGGCTGAGCAAATCACAGTTTGAAGAAAGTATGATTGATTCCAACCACCCTGCTTCATCCAATGTCCAAGTTTTGCTTTTCTAATCCAATCCTCTTCCTTGCCTTCCACATTTCATTTTCTTTCATGAATTTTTCAGATTTCCAAATCTCTTCATATATTCAGACATAGAAACCACAGCTTTCAATTTTACATATATGAGTATGTTTGAATGTCATTGTAGGCAGTCAGAAGTTTTTCCTTTTCCTGTCATGTAGTCAGAGGAAAGCATGATTCTTGTTACTGCAGGAGACTACTTCTTGCAGTCCAGAAAATTATTAACATTCTCTTTAAAAGGACATTCAGAACTCATTCCTGTTTTACATAGCATGTAGGCTTATATATCAATAAGGTAATCGATAAGCACAAAAGAGCATGACATCAAGAGTCTGTAATTGACCAGGGTGTGTGCAGTGTGTTTATTGGAGGCCTGTCCTCAGGATTTATTTCCTATATAGGTAGTCCTTGATTTACAGCTCCAATTGAACCAGAATTTTGGTTATAAGTTGTTGCAGTCATAAGTTGAGTCCTCACATAACTCAACTTGATTTTATGACAATTTTTATGATGGTCATTAGACAAATTACGTAGACATAAGTCCACATCCATCTTATCCAATGGGTGTTTTTTGTCAGAAAGCGGCAAAAACCATCGCAAATCACAATCATGTGACCATGGGATGCTACAACCAGTCATAAATGCAAGCAAGTTGTCAAGTGCCCAAAACTTGATCATGTGACAGCAAGGGGTGTGACAATTGTAACTTTGAGAAGAAGTTGTAAGTAATTCTTTCCAAGTCTAGTGTAATTTTGAACATTCTTTAAATAGCTGGTTGTAAGTTGAGGACTACCTGTATAACGTGAATTGGACCGTATGTGGTCAATTTCACAGGACTTATTTCAAGTATTACTTCAGTCCATGTTTGCCTTGTAAAATGTAGACCTAGTAATGCCTTCAACATTACTGTGCTGCTTGGTTTGTTTCCTCAAAGCACATATTTGTGTAAATTGACCCTTTTATTTATTGGCCTGATCAACTGAAGAGATTTTTTTCCTAGAATCTGACAAGTAACAAAAGCAAAAATTGGTTTTAACAAAAGACAATAGAGTAAAGCAGGATCTGTTGAAGATATATATAGATATTGTCATGTCCCACTCCTCCGCTGACGGCCGAGTCAGGGAAATCCGAATCAGGCGTGCCTCTGCAGTCTGCCAAAGTCCTAGCAAAGTCCTCAGGGCAGGCAGGAGACCAGAAAGTGACTTCAGCAAGATATGTTTAGACTTTGCCTGACTCAGAGAATGCCAGAAAGCAGGTCCTTTATATAGGCCATGGGGTGTGGCTCCATGACTCAGCACTTATCCAGGCCTGCCCCTCCCTTCCTTCTGTTGCCTCCGTCTATCAAGTCTTCTGATGCGAGGGTCACTCCAGTCTGCAGCTGTTGGCAATTGACCTCCCTCAGGCTCACATGCTGTGGAGGAGGGGGAGGGGTCTAGTTGCTCCGTTTGCCTGGGCATTGAGCCAGAGCTGGGGGCTGGAGATACTTCCTCCTCTTCAGCCTGTCTGGGCATAGAGCCAGGGCTGGGGCCGGGAGGCATACTAGGACATTCCTCCGTGTTCGGAAGCAGATAAGAAGGCCCCGGCTGTGGTGAGATCGGACGAGACACAACAGATATAGAGATAGAGATAGAGATAGATAGATATAGATAGATATAGATAGATACATACATACACACACACACACAAAATGTTAAAGGTAATTAGTCTTGTCTAGACTCCTGGGATAATTTCTTGGTCTCCTGAAGGTTGAAAACTCAAGAACCAGGGAAGCAGAGCATCGACTCATAAACCTTTAGAAACTATAGATTTTATCTTTCCCTGTTATTAATTGAGGGAATGATAATGTCAGTTTAAGAGCAAGGTCAATTGTCAAAAGTTACCTAGGGCTAAACTCTACTTTTAGAGGAATTTTTGATCTTAATTTCTGTCAATATTGATATTATGGATCTGAATTTGGTTGGGTGCAGGAATCAGAAAACATTCCCAAGATATGGCTATTTGACCTTCCCTTGAACACATTCTGCACAAGGAAACCAAAATGTCATGCCATGAAGAAATTGAGATGGTTATTTTTATTGACTGATTGCTTTAGTAGCAAATTCTAAACACTTTATTTGTATAGTCACTTTAGCCTACTTAATTGGGTTGAGGGAATGGAAGATTAGGTATTGGAGTTTAGGGCTGCTTCATACATAAGCCAATTAAGAAGTACACATAGACTTCATACGCAGTCTGTACTTGTGTTTTTTATACTATATGTGTACAGGTAGTCCTCAATTTATGCCCACAATTGAGACTATTGCAAAGCAAGGCAGTTCAGTGAATTGTGCCTGATTTTACAACCTTTTTCGTCATGGTTGCTAAATAAACCATGGCAGTTGCTAATCACACAGTCATTAAATGAGTCTGATTTCCGCTATTGACTTTGCTTTTTGGAAGCCAGCTAGAAGTGGAGATAGCATGACTCCAGGATGCTGCAACTGTCATAAATGCAATCACCCGAATTTTGGTAGTTTGACTGTGGGGATGCTGCTATCGTCAAAAATGTGAAGATTGGCTGTAAGTCACTTGCTGTTGTAACTTTGAATGGTCGCTAAAGGAATGATTGTAAGTCAAGGACTTCCTGCAATAGGAAGATCTAGGAAGCTCATCCTTACTAGCAATAGTAGTAGTGCGTAGACTTGTATACCGCTTCATAGTACTTTACAGCCTTCTCCAAGTGATTTACCGAATCACCATATTGCCCCCAAAACTGGGTACTCATTTTACTGACCTTGGAAGGATGAGAAGACTGAGTCAACCTTGAGCCATTTAGAATCAAACTTTTTTTTAAAATTTACATTTATATCCCGCCCTTCTCGGAAGACTCAGGGCGGCTTACAGTGTGTAAGGCAATAGTCTCATTCTATTTGTATATTTACAAAGTCAACTTATTGCCCTCCCAACAATCTGGGTCCTCATTTTACCTACCTTATAAAGGATGGAAGGCTGAGTCAACCTTGGGCCTGGTGGGGCTTGAACCTGCAGTAATTGCAGGCTGCTGTGTTTTAATAACAGGCTTCTTACAGCCTGAGCTACCACGGCCCTAGTACTTCTCTAGTGAGCAGTGAGTTAGCCTGCAGTACTGCATTCTAATCACTGCACCACCAATGGCTCCTAATAAGCTAATAAGTATTAATAAATAATAAGTAATAATTAATAAATATAATAAGGCTAATAAGTATTCCAGGAACTGGGCTCACATTCAAGAAACCTGGAAATATATGATCAAGCAACTGATAACTTTCTACATAGGCATAGAGATGTTCCTGTTCCTGAAGCAGTCCTTCATTGTGTATCACATGCAAAGAACGGTAGTGATTTTATGACATCTCCAGTGAATTTAGGCAGCATTGCAGTTACTGGTTTGAAAGCTAATATGTTAGCTTGATTTGAAACCTTAGATTCCCCAGTAATTTAAATTGAAATACTTGTAAGGCAGAATCATGTTTTTAATATACACACACACAGCAACAATTTCTGTAACAAATTTATATGTGAAAGACTGTCTAATAAGACAAACTTTTTTCCTCTTGCCTTTAGTTAAAATGTTTGATGTTTGCTTTGGCATAACAATGTAAATAAAATCTTGGAGCTACAGAAATATTTGGCTTTTTTATTCCATCAGCAAGCCTAGGTATTCTATCAAAGCAAACTATATTATTTCTTAACAAGGGTAAAAAAAACTTCAGAAGCAGATGAGCCAACTTCACTTGCTTAAGAAGTTCAGAGTCATTTTTCAGAAGAGGTCTGATCCATTCCCTGAAGAGTTGCTAAGGCACACATTATTGAAGGGAGCAAGTTTTTCAGTACAGTCATACCTCAGCATTCAACTGCTTTTGTCAAATTTGGTATTTGACATGTTTCGAAGCAGAAATCTTGTACCAGCACACGTCTTTCTTCCAGTAGTTGAAGTGCAAAGAAGAATTTGCTGACGTCAGCTGCCTCGTCACTTGCTATTTCTTCTGGCCGAAATAGCGGGTCACTTGGTAAGTCACATGGTTTTCTCAGTACTCATTGATTTTAGTTGTCAGGGTTCCAAGTAATACACCCATAACAAACAGAACTCTCAGGCAGGTAAATTCCTCAAAGAACAGTTTTATTGGATATATCATATTAGCACAAGCTGGTGAAAACTGACTCTGAATATTCCTGCAGTTTCCACCTAATTAAAAGTAATGTTTTCTCCCTTCCCCAAACAGTCAGTCACATGGTCCAATCAAGGTGTTGTCCAGTTGCCAAGTAACTTCACTCCTTATCTCTCCGACCACCTATGGGAATGTCCTTGGTTCCCAGGAGAAAGTATTATGTTTTGGCTACAAACCCCAGCTACCTCTATTCCCCTCTCTCTATCCCTCAGCTCTCGTGTGGCAACACTGAAGCCTCAAAATGGCCTGTCAGGTCAGCTTCACGGTTGACATTAGTATTTGTTGCGTGTTCCAGAATAAATTACCAATGTAATTACCAATGAATTACCACTGTAACCCACTTTAGTTTCTGCTTTTTCTGTGAAACAATATTATGAAAATAGATATCTGTTGTTGAAATGGAATTTTCCCTAGAACTGATGTGTGCCACTAGGTTTTTCGCTTTTAAATCAGAATGTACTGTCCTCATACTTGATGATTATCACTGATTAACAGAGTTTTAAAAGGCAATTTTTGGATATTTGGATTGACTATCATTCTTGGAATCAATATAGTGACTTTCCTAAATGCTTTGGTAATACATAATGCTAGACTAAATTGTTTTGGCCTGATTCAATAGGCAATTCTAATATTCTCATGCTCTGCAAGGTTTGGGGGATTGCCAGAATTTCCATATTGTTGTTTTGATGGCGGCTGAATAGCAATGGATGCAACCTTATTTCCATCTAAACCTTGCTAGATTTATTTTGATACTGTTGTTTAATCAGATGTTTTTCAAGCTTTTGCAAATAGCCCTAAAATTGTTGAAGCATGATATAAGCATCTTTTAAGTAAATGTTAAATAATAGTGTATGACTCTTTTGGAGCAACATCTAGCAGATTGAACATGCTATGTTAATTAGCTTGGATTGGGATAGTTTTGATTTTCTGAGCTAGACTCAGGTATGCTAAACACTTTTTTTCTTCATTTGTAAATATTTGTGCAGGAAAGATTGGCATGAATTTTGGGAAAGGATTGTTTTACTTTGGGGAAGCAAATTTTTGCGTGCTTCTTTGCAAAAGTGGGGAAAAACATTGATAGTAGTCTTGGTGCTGCCAATTGTCTACTAACATGTCTCGGCTTGGGCTTTCTTTAAAATTAAATAAGTGCATAAATTTAAAAAGGTTCAGCTATTGACTTGGTTGCTTTAATTTTACACATATACAGTATATAAACATAGTTTGCGAGCCAGTTTGGTGTAGTGGTTAGGGACTTGAGTTAGAAACCAACCAGGAGATGGTGAGTTTTAGTCCCATTTTAGGCACAAGCCAGGTGGGTGATCTTGGGCCAATCACTTTCTCTCAGCCCTAGGAAGAGGCAAAGACAAACAATGTTTGAAAAACATTGCCAAGAAAACTATGGGGCTTTCTCCAGGCAGTCTCTGAGAATGGACACAATCAAACGGAAGAAAATCAAGTTTAATATAGAACTGCACAATATTGCAGTATATAAACATAGTTTGCGAGCCAGTTTGGTGTAGTGGTTAAGGACTTGAGTTAGAAACCAACCAGGAGATGGTGAGTTTTAGTCCCATTTTAGGCACAAGCCAGGTGGGTGATCTTGGGCCAATCACTTTCTCTCAGCCCTAGGAAGAGGCAAAGACAAACAATGTTTGAAGAACATTGCCAAGAAAACTATGGATTTCTCCAGGCAGTCTCTGAGAATGGACACAATCAAACGGAAGAAAATCAAGTTTAATATAGAACTGCACAATATTGCAGTATATAAACATAGTTTGCGAGCCAGTTTGGTGTAGTGGTTAGGGACTTGAGTTAGAAACCAACCAGGAGATGGTGAGTTTTAGTCCCATTTTAGGCACAAGCCAGGTGGGTGATCTTGGGCCAATCACTTTCTCTCAGCCCTAGGAAGAGGCAAAGACAAACAATGTTTGAAGAACATTGCCAAGAAAACTATGGATTTCTCCAGGCAGTCTCTGAGAATGGACACAATCAAGCGGAAGAAAATCAAGTTTAATATAGAACTGCACAATATTGCAGTATATAAACATAGTTTGCGAGCCAGTTTGGTGTAGTGGTTAAGGACTTGAGTTAGAAACCAACCAGGAGATGGTGAGTTTTAGTCCCATTTAGGCACAAGCCAGGTGGGTGATCTTGAGTCAACCACTTTCTCTCAGCCCTAGGAAGGAGGCAATGGCAAACAATGTTTGAAGAACATTGCCAAGAAAACTATGGATTTCTCCAGGCAGTCTCTGAGAATGGACACAATCAAGCGGAAGAAAATCAAGTTTAATATAGAACTGCACAATATTGCAGTATATAAACATAGTTTGCGAGCCAGTTTGGTGTAGTGGTTAAGGACTTGAGTTAGAAACCAACCAGGAGATGGTGAGTTTTAGTCCCATTTAGGCACAAGCCAGGTGGGTGATCTTGGGCCAATCACTTTCTCTCAGCCCTAGGAAGAGGCAAAGGCAAACAATGTTTGAAGAACATTGCCAAGAAAACTATGGATTTCTCCAGGCAGTCTCTGAGAATGGACACAATCAAGCGGAAGAAAATCAAGTTTAATATAGAACTGCACAATATTGCAGTATATAAACATAGTTTGCGAGCCAGTTTGGTGTAGTGGTTAAGGACTTGAGTTAGAAACCAACCAGGAGATGGTGAGTTTTAGTCCCATTTTAGGCACAAGCCAGGTGGGTGATCTTGGGCCAATCACTTTCTCTCAGCCCTAGGAAGAGGCAAAGACAAACAATGTTTGAAGAACATTGCCAAGAAAACTATGGATTTCTCCAGGCAGTCTCTGAGAATGGACACAATCAAGCGGAAGAAAATCAAGTTTAATATAGAACTGCACAATATTGCAGTATATAAACATAGTTTGCGAGCCAGTTTGGTGTAGTGGTTAGGGACTTGAGTTAGAAACCAACCAGGAGATGGTGAGTTTTAGTCCCATTTTAGGCACAAGCCAGGTGGGTGATCTTGGGCCAATCACTTTCTCTCAGCCCTAGGAAGAGGCAAAGACAAACAATGTTTGAAAAA
Organism: Ahaetulla prasina; assembly: GCF_028640845.1. Classification (NCBI taxonomy): domain Eukaryota; kingdom Metazoa; phylum Chordata; class Lepidosauria; order Squamata; family Colubridae; genus Ahaetulla; species Ahaetulla prasina. The sequence goes on along the minus strand of NC_080539.1, from coordinate 347,182,234 downwards.
CATTGCCAAGAAAACTATGGGGCTTTCTCCAGGCAGTCTCTGAGAATGGACACAATCAAACGGAAGAAAATCAAGTTTAATATAGAACTGCACAATATTGCAGTATATAAACATAGTTTGCGAGCCAGTTTGGTGTAGTGGTTAAGGACTTGAGTTAGAAACCAACCAGGAGATGGTGAGTTTTAGTCCCATTTAGGCACAAGCCAGGTGGGTGATCTTGGGCCAATCACTTTCTCTCAGCCCTAGGAAGAGGCAAAGGCAAACAATGTTTGAAGAACATTGCCAAGAAAACTATGGATTTCTCCAGGCAGTCTCTGAGAATGGACACAATCAAGCGGAAGAAAATCAAGTTTAATATAGAACTGCACAATATTGCAGTATATAAACATAGTTTGCGAGCCAGTTTGGTGTAGTGGTTAAGGACTTGAGTTAGAAACCAACCAGGAGATGGTGAGTTTTAGTCCCATTTTAGGCACAAGCCAGGTGGGTGATCTTGGGCCAATCACTTTCTCTCAGCCCTAGGAAGAGGCAAAGACAAACAATGTTTGAAGAACATTGCCAAGAAAACTATGGATTTCTCCAGGCAGTCTCTGAGAATGGACACAATCAAGCGGAAGAAAATCAAGTTTAATATAGAACTGCACAATATTGCAGTATATAAACATAGTTTGCCTCAGAATGGCTATCTCCCTGCCCCTGTAAATCAGTGCCCCACTCCTATGTTTTCTAAAATTTCATCTCTCGTCTCTCTTCTCACAAATTTGACATGAACCTCTCTGGGAACTGCATGCGTGCGTGCATATTGTGAATTAACTCTATAAACTCGATCCACATCCAATTCATGAAATCAACACCTCTCCCAAGAAATTCTCCCAACAATTTAGTCACAACATCTCTCAAGTCTTCTTGGTCCACTTCTTCCAAATTTTGAAACCTAAGGAAATAAGACATTTTATCCATCTGTGGTCAAGCACAGCATTGCCTGTCGTCTCCTCTCTTTTCTGTACTGTCCTCATACTTGATGATTATCACTGATTAACAGAGTTTTTAAAAGGCAAATTTTGGACATTTGGATTGACTATCATTCTTGGAATCAATATAGTGACTTTCCTAGATGCTCTGGTAATACATAATGCTAGACTAAATTGTTTTGGCCTGATTCAATAGGCAATTCTAATGTTCTCATGCTCTGCAAGGTTTGGGGGATTGCCAGAATTTCCATATTGTTGTTTTGATGGCGGCTGAATAGCAACGGATGCAACCTTATTTCCATCTAGACCTTGCTAGATTTATTTTGATACTGTTGTTTAATCAGATGTTTTTCAAGCTTTTGCAAATAGCCCTAAAATTGTTGAAGCATGATATAAGCATCTTTTAAGTAAATGTTAAATAATAGTGTGTGACTCTTTTGGAGCAACATCTAGCAGATTGAACACGCTATGTTAATTAGCTTGGATTGAGATAGTTTTGATTTTCTGAGCTAGACTCAGGTATGCTAAACACTTTTTTTCTTCATTTGTAAATATTTGTGCAGGAAAGATTGGCATGAATTTTGGGAAAGGATTGTTTTACTTTGGGGAAGCAAATTTTTGCGTGCTTCTTTGCAAAAGTGGGGAAAAACATTGATAGTAGTCTTGGTGCTGCCAATTGTCTACTAACATGTCTCGGCTTGGGCTTTCTTTAAAATTAAATAAGTGCATAAATTTAAAAAGGTTCAGCTATTGACTTGGTTGCTTTAATTTTACACATATACAGTATATAAACATAGTGTGCGAGCCAGTTTGGTGTAGTGGTTAAGGACTTGAGTTAGAAACCAACCAGGAGATGGTGAGTTTTAGTCCCATTTTAGGCACAAGCCAGGTGGGTGATCTTGGGCCAATCACTTTCTCTCAGCCCTAGGAAGAGGCAAAGGCAAACAATGTTTGAAGAACATTGCCAAGAAAACTATGGGATTTCTCCAGGCAGTCTCTGAGAATGGACACAATCAAACGGAAGAAAATCAAGTTTAATATAGAACTGCACAATATTGCAGTATGTAAATTGTACAACTTTTTTTAATTTTCAGATAGCAATAGATCAGATTTCAATTAAATTGCTGAAAATACCATACAAAGACAAAAGAAGAGGTGGAGGAAAGGAAACTAATCATATTAAAGCAATTTTCAAATATAATTTATTTAAGAAAGAATTAAATACAATTGCTGAAAATGGCTCCATTTGGACTAATAGATTTCAGTTCAGTAATTTGTATTATAGCAAGTTTGCCAAACAACAGCAATAACCATACTGAACCATACAGTTCAGTAAGTTTTGCACCTAATGCAGCAAATTTTATCAAACATGTAGTATATGGTCGTTTGGTGGAATTCTGGTGATGATTCAGGACCCTGTTCGATCACATCTAATTAAATTTGCACAATAGAATATCCCTTTTGCAGATTATTTTCATTTTGCTTTTCAACATGCTGTTGAAGCATAGCCTCAAAAAAAAATATTGTGATATAGTTGTACACTTTTTAATTGCCAAAGAAGTCCCAAGGAACATCTCAGAGGTTAACTGATTCCCAATACTAACTATAGTAAGAAGGCCCTGGCAGTGTTGATATCCACATAGTCTGAACTACCCTTCCTTGGATTTCAATGAACCTACACTTCCTTGGCTGATATTCAAGAGAAGAAGCATTGGCCTTGGCTAATACTTTGATAGTAAACCACCTGGAAATTCAAGGTTGTTGACTAGATTAGGAAATAAACAAAAGAAGAAGAAGATGGTAATGGTGAATTATTTCTGTAATATGGCCAAGGAAATTTATCGATAAAGTCACTAGAAGTCAAGCTCAATTCCAGGGCATTAATAATTTTTACCATTTACAATTTTAGGATCATAAGGCCATGTTTACTTTGGAAGTTGTCATTCAAACATTTAACCAAGGGCCTTGCTGGAAAAGTCTAGTATAGATCATAGTCCCAAATATTCAGGAGAAATAAAATCTATATCAATGATGTCATGCAATATCCCTATTATGAACGTATACCCTATTTCTTTGTATTTTATCACCTTATTGTATTGTATATACCTTGGTGTGAGGAACTCTGTGTATTATTTCCCCTGCAAATAAGGTTTCATATCAGCACATTTAAAGCTTTAAAACAGCGTAGGCATTTTATGTTAAATCTTCCATTAAAAAGGAAAGAAAGCTGTGTTAACAGTGCTGCGTTATGCTTGGATTTATAAGGAAAAGCTATTTTTTCATAAAGGGGTGAAGAAAAAGTCTGCTTCAATTTTTCTGTTAAGGGAAAGGACAAATAAAACAGAATACTGTCTTGCAGGCAGTATGAAAAATGCATTCAAATATCCTGCCTTTGAATAAAAATCAGAATTCAAGGCCATTTCATAATAATGTAGAAGCAAAGGCAGAGTATATTATCAAGGTATTATGTTCTCACTGAACAAAATGATAGTTTGCTTAACTGTGATTAATTGAAGGCAAGACAATAAACAATGGATGGAAACTAACCAAGGAGAGAAGCAACCTAGAACAAAGGAGAAATTTCATAACAGTGACAACAATTAATCAGTGGAATGACTTGCCTGCAGACGTTGTGGGTGCTCTATCACTGGAGGCTTTTAAGAAGAGACTGGACAGCCATTTGTCTGAAATGGTATAGGGTCTCCTGCTTAAGCAGAGGTTTGGACTAGAAGATCTTCAAAGTCCCTTCCAACGCTATTATTCTATATTCTATGATTAACTGTAATTGGCTCGGTTGCTACAGCAACTAAACTATAAATCATAGTTTAGTTGCTGTAGAGTTGGGTTTATACACAGTTGGGTTTATACAAGATGCTAAATCAAATGCAGACACCTTACATTGTGCCTTATCACTGCATGAACTTACCCAGTGAATACTATAGTACTTTTTTATTCATTTATTTCATTTTGTCACAACAGTATACACAAACATCGACATAAAACAACAATACATCATAAAAGAAAAAAATATATATAAGCAAAAGCATGTAACAACTATGTTAATTTGATATAATGAAGGGAACAATATTATTCACACTTTTATTATTCACACATAGGACAGGAACGGTAGGCACTTTTGTGCTCTTATGCACGCCCCTTATAATCCTTTTAGGAATGGGGTGAGGTCAATAGTAGACAGTTTTTGGTTGAAGATTTTGGGGTTTTGAGTAGAGACTATAGAGTCAGGTAATGTGTTCCAAGCGCTAACTCTGTTACAGAAGTCATATTTTCCAATCAAGTTTGAAGCGGTTGACATTAAGTTTGAATCTATTGTTTGCTCTTGTATTATTGCGATTGAAGCTGAAGTAGTCTTTTACAGGAAGGATATTGCAATAGATGATTCTGTGTGTTAAACACAGGTCATGTCAGAGTCAGCGGAGTTCTAAGTTTTCTAATCCCAGGATTTCAAGCCTGGTGGCATAAGGTATTTTGTTGTTTTCGGAGGAGCGAAGAACTCTTCTAGTAAAATATTTCTGGACGCGTTCGATTGTATTAATGTCAGAGATGTGGTATGGGTTCCAGACGGATGAGCTGTATTCAAGAACTTGTATTCAAGAACTGTATTCAAGAACTGTATTCAAGAACTTGCTGCACATTCATGTCAAATTCACACTTTATTTTTCCAAGATGTGTATTTAACACAGCTTTGGCAAAAAAATACTAAAATATTTATTTCATCAAGTAGGAGAAAGGATGAATTTTGTTTTAAGGTTGTCAAAAAGCAAATGCATGGCGTAGGAATGCTTTGCAACTCTTAGAATTGCAGTTCCCTGCATGTATGTGCCAAAAATGTTGGGAAATCCAGCGTGATAGCACAGCTGGCCATTCCTTTAGCTGTACCTAGGTGATAAAATGCTGTTGAGGGTGAACTGATTCATTATGTTATCTTCAATATTTGGTCAGACTGAGCAGTTATTTCCACACAAGATTGTTTATACAGGATACCTAGGAATTTGGTTACTCTGCTTTAGGAAAAGAGTAATGAGAATGTTAAGTATTTATTTATTTTTCTTAGACTGTCCAATAGCCATAGGTATCTGGGCAGTTTATAATAAAACATTGTACCTGAATGTAACCACATGTCTGCAACGTTCACTCCCTCCAGAGATGCAGTTTGCTAAACAAAAGGGGAATTAACTTTTGTTATTACCTTGAATTTAGCAATTCAGACATAATAGAAAAAAGAACGCTAATATTAGTGATCCTATTGCATTGAACTCTAAAAAAACACTTCTCTTTTGTTTTGCTGTTACAAGAATAGAGAGTTTTAGGGAGATTTCTTTTTCTCCAATAGAAGATGATCCTCCATCCAAATGCATTAGAAGTTGATTAGGAAGAAAATAATCAATCTGAAATCATGGGGTCATGGGAACCGCGTAGTGGACAGAGACAGAAAGATTCCAATAGAGCAGTTGAGATCAAATTAGGCTATCCCTATGCTAGTTGTGCTGTTCAAACTTAGAAAAAAGCTTTTGACCTTGAAATACAGGTCCAGTACATTGGGATTGGCCTCTGAAGTAAGCTGATAAATCTGAGATACATTACATTTTGAAGCAGATAGGTGTTTGAGATCACATTCCAGTATATGTGTGAACATGTGATCATTCTCATTCCCTCTCTCTCTTTCTACACACACACACACATACACACACACACACACAATTACCCCTTACCCATATAAATAGTTACAGACATATCTCCCTCATTCACCCATCTTCCTATATAACGCTGAGCTTGTCAATCGAAAGGTCGGCAGCTCGGCGGTTCGAATCCCTAGTGCTGCCGTGTAATGGGTGAGCTCCCGTTACTTGTCCCAGCTTCTGCCAACCTAGCAGTTTCGAAAGCACGTAAAAATGCAAGTAGAAAAAATAGGGACCACCTTTGGTGGGAAGGTAACAGTGTTCCATGCGCCTTTGGTGTTGAGTCATGCCGGCCACATGACCACAGAGACGTCTTCGGACAGCGCTGGCTCTTCGGCTATGAAACAGAGATGAGCACCGCCCCCTAGAGTCGGCAACGACTAGCATGTATGTGTGAGGGGAACCTTTACCTTTACCTATATAATTACATAAATATATACATTACATAGAGAGACACGGTGGCTCAGTGGCTAAAACACTGAGCTTGTTGATCGAAAGGTCGGCAGTTCAGCGGTTCGAATCCATAGTGCCACATAACGGGGTGAGCTCCCATTACTTGTCCCAGCTTCTGCCAACCTAGCAGTTTAAAGCACATAAAAAATGCAAGTAGAAAAATAGGGACCACCTTTGGTGGGTAGGTAACAGCATTCCTTGTGCCTTTGGCATTAAGTCATGCTGGTCACATGACCACAGAGATGTCTTCAGACAGCGCTGGCTTTGAAACGGAGATGAGCACCGCCCCCTAGAGTTGGGAACAACTAGCATGTATGTGCAAGGGGAACCTTTACCTTTATACATTACATATACAAACTCACCCCTTCTCACTTCCTCAGGGACACAAGTATATATTCACTTGTGTCCCAGCCATCATCATCTGCTCACCAAAAGCAACAAACATGCTTACATATAATGGATGCCTGGACCAAGCAATGAGATCTCCTGATACAATTATACATTGTGTTCAGGGCCTGCCAAGCACATATGCATCCACAGACATCATATTACTAACTGCTGTGATAGATTATATAGGTAGGGCAGTAATTCAGCCTAGAGAGGTTGAGTCACATTATCCAGACTGCCAGAATTAGAATTAAAGTATTGTGTGGATAATGCAGAAAATAAGGCAATAAAATTTAATTGTTTGCCAGCCCTGGTTCTAACCAGAGAGCATTTCTGCTCAATGTCTCCAGGTGCCTGGTGAGAAAAAAAACATTAAACATAATTTGCACACATCATTAAAATATTTATATTTAGCTATTCAAAAGGCTTTCAAGCATCATGTTCCCTTTTCAGTTGTTGGATTTCCAACACTTTGCTTTTAGAAATGTGTCATCCATAAGACTTATTTGGCAAAGTTGTTGTTATCAATAGTATTGTGCATGGATTCAATTCAGTCTTTATCAACCATGTTTGGAAAAATGGGCTTGTTAATAATATTCGGTACTTACTCTGCAATTTTTGCAAACTTTATCTGCTTTAGTCCTCCTAAGCCTCCTATAGTCAAAGGCTCTGGTTAATTTATGGTTCTGATTTAATTCCAGTGACTTTTGTAATGCATATGAAACCTATCATAGTCACTATTATAGAAATTCTCAATACTGATCATTCCAGGCAAGGAGCGTATTTATTTATTTATTTATTTATTTATTTATTTATTTATTTATTTATTTATTTATTTATTTATTTATTTATTTATTTATTTATTTATTTATTTATTTATTTATTTATTTATTTTAGTTAGTTATTAAATGTATATGCCATCCATCTCACCGTCCAACATCATTCTCGGTGGCTTACAGTGCCATCATTTCAACAGCACTTGTTTTCATCCAAGATTACACTGAGCTAGCAGATAGTTCTTTTGCAGCCAAATTGCAATCATGCTGATCCTCTGTGGTTGTTCTCCACTCTATTAGTGCTATTGTTGAGATGCTCGTACACAAGCATTTATATATGGGAAGAGAAAGGGCAGCAGCCTCATGTAGCTTAAGAAACGGTCTCAGGCCAAAACTCCTTAAGGTTCTGAAATGTTTGCTTTAAAACATCATTGTGTGAATTGGCCTGTGGGAGACAACACTTGCTGAATCCCTCATTAGTGTGGTTGCCATCCCAATGTGCCCTTCAGTTGAAATGTGCATGACCAATGAATGAAACTGCATCTAAACTAATGCCTGTTGCTTGCCTCTGACTCTCTTTTGTTGTATTCCTTACACTAACCTCTGTTGTACCGTGCTTCTTGGATTGCATTATAATGGTCATAGCTGATACAGCCAAAATGCTACGGAGATTGTTTAGTTTTCTGTTTGCAAACTGCACAACATATATCCTTCCCAACTGTACTTTGACTCTTTTCTCTGTTTTTGTTTTGTGGTTGTTCTTTTTTTTTTTTTTTTGCTGTGTCCACTGAACTGCACACTTTTTTCCTGCCTATCCCCATGCTTCTGCTCTGGCTATAGGACTTCTTTGTGAACAATAACTCCAGACAGGTAAGTTTGCTTCTGCCCAGATCTTCAGCTGGATGAGCAAGTAGTTTGTGCTGATATGGTCAGCTAAATAATTAAATGCATTTTTGTTGTTTTTTAAAAAGCTTAAGAAGTCTGATTTTAGTAGGATTTATTTTACTGTGCAGAATTATTTCACAAATCATTTAGTGGTTTATACTTTGGGACAGTGCTAATGTAGCCTTATGTATATGGAAAAAATAAAATCATTTAAAGCAGAGATATAAAAGTACTAAAGTTTTATGTCTCTTACAATACTGTGACAGTTTAGAATCAGTCTAATGTTCTTGGGTGGCTTTGACTTGTTCTTTACTTACTCTCATCTTTTTTTTAATCTTTTTTGTTTTTTTTGGAAAACTGTTTATTTGCTTTTCCAATTGGGCAGTGCTTTATTAGACAATTCATTCAGGAAGGGTTGGGGTGATCAGTGGAAAATGGAACTAACTCCTTTAATTTTGAAAGATCTGGTGAATATTAAGGTATATAGCCAATGGATAAAAAGTAATTATCATAAAGTACCTGGCTCTATCAAAGAGTGCTTTATGCATAAATATCTCTCTGTGTGTGCATATGTGTATGTATGTATGTATGGGTGTGTACATGTGTATGTGTGTGTTTCTCAGCAGATGGCAGCATCTGTCTGACCCATTCAAGCTAAACAAGGTCTAGAGCGGCTAGTTCATGGAGAGACATTTTTAGGAAATTCTAGAGCTATACAAGTAAGTTAACTTGGTGTCTTTCAAATTTTGCAACTTTAAATTGTGTGGATTTCAACTCCCACAGTTCCAGTTTCTGGGAATTGAAGTCCATACATCTTAAAGTCACTAGGTTTGAAAAACACTGGGCTAGACTGTAGAAGAAAAATCTTGGAAGACAAACAACTTCTGTGTCGCTACAAAGAAGCTGTAAACATATATATATGAGTATATGTATGTATGTGGACTGAACCAACTTGAAATTTGGGCTGCGTTATCTCAGATTTTCAAAAGGATTTGGATGAATATTCCAAATTCCTTCTGTGACTTCACTTAAACAATTGTTTAGTTATGTTGAACCAGCTTTTCTCCAGAATCCTCAGATACGTTTGATTTCATCTGTTACCAACCTTGAATGACAGTCTGGCTGGATTTGACAGGGCATGAAATTAGAAAAGACTGCTGCCCCAATGAATCCATTTATGCTTGTCCATTCTTGGATTTGTACCTACCCATGTTATTCCCCACCCACCCACCCATGTAACTGAATCATGATCCTATCACCTTTTCTTAAGTTACAATTGTTGAAGACCAGATCCTTAGAACATCTGCTTTGCACCCAGAGGGTCTCAGGCTCAAGATCTTTGATATCAAACTTGGGAAAAATTCTAGTTGAACATTTTGGACAGTTTCTGCCAGTCAGAAAGGATGATGGACTGGATGGATCAAAAATCTGATTTGGCAGATAACTTTCCACCTCTTTGTTCAGTGTTGAAGCGGAAAAAGCTTTATCTGGAATTGGAATAACTTTTTGTCCATCCCAGTAATATCTGCTTTGACAAGCTAAAGTCTGTCACACCCAGGCTATTACACATCTCAGATTTTTACACATATCAAATGGAAATATTAGAGACTAAACTTGGGATCTTTTGCATATGAGAAGGCCATTGTACAAGGGCTCTTCCATTTAAAGTGTCATGAAAAGTTTCCTTTGCAATATTCCAGCTGATAGCAACCAACTCTAAATAAAATGTCACAACATATCCAAGAAAAGACTATCTGTGCTCCTCACTGTCTCTTGTTTGTGGATTCTTAAATCTTTGTAGCTGGATAAATATGTATCCACTTGTAACCAATAGCCTATTTTTTTCCCTTTTCCTGGATAACCTTCCAATTTATGAAATAGATTATTGTGTTTTAGTTACAGTTTAATGGGTGGCCTTAGTAATGCTTCTTGATTGATGTTTGAGATATTGTTTGAGACAGTTACCTCCCATTGTCCGATACGTCCAGTGCGCGTCCACAGGGAGGGTCTTCTTAGGGTGCCGTCGGCTAGTCAATGTCGGCTGGCGGCCCCCAGGGGAAGGGCGTTCTCTGTGGGGGCCCCGGCTTTATGGAATGAGCTGCCGGTGGGACTCCGCCTCCTCCCTGATCTCCGGACCTTTAAGCGCGAGCTCAAGACTTTCTTTTTTCACCAAGCGGGGCTGGCCTGATTGATTTTAGTATGGGGGTTTTAGTGGGTTTTAATAGGGTTTTTACCAAGGTTTTAGTTTTGATAAATTTTAGCTAATATTTTAAGTTACAGCGATTGAATCAGTTTTTTAAATTTGATAGTGTATTTTAAATTTGTTGGGATTTTTGTCGTTTTATTGGCTGTACACCGCCCTGAGTCTTCGGAGAAGGGCGGTATAAAAATACGAATAAATAAAATAAAATAAATAAAAATAAATATTGGCATGTGCCAGAACTTCTAAAATATCAGTGCACATCTACTTATTAATAGATTCTTTCCATGCCTTTTGTAGAAAGAAGACTCCATTGATGAAACACTGAGTTCCAGGCATAAAGTCAAGGAGCTTTCAGTAATAGATGGCCGGAGGGCTCAGAACTGCAATATTCTGCTCTCAAGGTATCACTAAATGCATTGTCCTTCTTTTGTAAGAACAAGTTCTCCTGAGCCTTTCTATGGAAGACCTCCTCTGAAAGATTGAAAGTCTCTTTGATGACCACGCCTCTTTTAGGTTCATTTTCTTTTACAGAGACAGAAAGCGTTCTATATTTGCCTGTAGCAAAATAGCTTCATGGAGGTTGCAACTCCCAGTGGCCACAAATAGGAAATGAAAAGCAATGGATTACTAAGAGGGTCTAAAGTGGAGTCAACCCAAAAAGGAACTCCATTGTGGCTGCAAGCTCTTCTGGCATCCATTGCATTCTATTCAAAAAGTGGCTCAAAAAATTATACTGTGGAACAGCTTTTATCCCTAAGAAGAAGATTGGACAGGTAATCCTCGAGTTACAAATGTAATAGAGCTTGCCAGTTACATTCGTAACCTGAGGATTCGTTAATGGGATCACATTAAATGAACATGATAGCTCCTGCTTTACCCAATGCATTCACTAATCAAATGTGCAGGTTGTTTAGTGCATATGAGGTATCTCAGGGCATATAAGGTTCCCATGGGAACACCTTGGGAGGCTTAGTGCTGGAACAGGCCACCTGCTTCTGACCACCCAAGGCCTCCCCTGACCCACTGAGATATCTCATGCTTCCACCCCCATCCTCCCCCCCCCCCCGGTTCATCACAGGTTCAGGGCCTGTGGAGACTAAACTTACCTTTCAAAGATCTCCATGATCAAGCGAGCCTCCCTATCATGGTTTCTTCGCCTTCTCCCTGTGCTCCAAAAGGGAAGCAGTGAGAGTAGAGGCAGAGTGGGACATGTGCACCTTGCTCAGGTCGGTTGAGTGATAACTACTTTGGGAGGAGGGTCCATAATTTTAAAACGTTAAATGAATGATCGTAACTCGAGGATGACAAGTACTGTATGTAGAAAAAAATAGCATGTATTGAGGACAGTCTGTACAACTGCAAATTCAGATATTTTTTTTAGCGTAAAAAATGTAGAAATTTAATATGCAGACCAAATTTGGGCTGGTGCCCAGATCTTTAGGCTTCAGTTATAATTCTCTGTATCAGGGGTGTCAAACTGGATTTCTTTGAGGGCTGGATCAATGTTGTAGTTCTCTATGGGCAAGCGGAGTGTGGGGGGGACTGGGATGAACGCCTCCTGCAGCACCCTACTTGCCAAAATGGGGAGTGGGGGGGCGCACGCAGCCCGTTTTAGCTGGCAGAGGCCCCATGGGCTGGTCCTTTGATATTCCCAGGCCGGCCCCATGGGCCAGATCCAGTCCATGGGCCTTGAGTTTGACACACCTTTTTTATATGGTACCGCTCAATTCAAAAAACCATGCTCCTTAATTGCAGAAAGGTCAGCAACAATGTATGTTTGAATGACCACTGTGTAAATGTTTTGTCTTCCACCTTCCCCAGTAATCCTCCAGCTGTTCACAAGGGAAGGTGCCTAATTGTATTCTCAGTATCATGTGTGTTTTAAATTAAATAATTAAAACCATCATTTTAATTATTTGAAGTGGTGATTACCATCCTTGCACCCAGAATTGATTTAATCCACAACCCAGAACAGTGCAGCAACCAGAATTGAAGACAGCCTGATTAGAGTTTAAAGGGAATCTGCTATTCCAGCCCCCATCACTGTGCATAAATTTTCTCCCTCTCTGCCTGTTAAAAATGTGTTGACTTGCATTCACTGACTTGCTTTCAAATGGGGCAAAAGAGATCAGGAATTATTTGCAATGGTGTGGAGAGGGCAAAAGGCACTAATGCCATTGTGTTTCTTCCAAACTAGCCTACCTGACAGGCTGTGAGGATAAATTTGAGTTTGAGATTCATATATTGTAAATAAGCCAATTCTACATATCTTCATCCGGGAGGACCATGTCAAATATCTAGAGAATTACAGTTGAACTACACTGTAACTGTTTTTCTTCTTGTACTGTTGAATTAAGGAAACATTTCTATACATGATCATCAGGCCAGCTCTTTATTTATCCTATACATTTATAAAGCAAACCAGATACTGTTGGCATACATCTCTGAAAAGTTCGGCCTTGCTAGATATTTTATCTCTTTCTGCCTTGATCTGTAGCTCTGGGAAAAATGGTTGGACAATGAGGTCATATTAGATTTCTTCTCAAGCTAGGAAATATTTTTGGTTTTCCATCCCCCCCCCCACCTCTTTCCTGTGAATGTAATATGACCATATATGGTTTTGCATTTTAGGGTTGATTCTTAAACTGTATCAAACAAACCTAGACATTGTTCTTTGCACCTGAGTTAGCTGTGCTCTTGTTCTCTCTCCTCCTTCGCTGGCTTCCCAAATCCTATTGAGGGTCATTGACAGCATCCTCTGAATACCAGCTGTGAGTGCTATCACCTTGATTTATAAACTTCCCCAAAGGATCTCTTTGGCCACTGGGAGAATCATGATGCTGGATTAGATAAAGCTAGTTTGATCCAGCACTGTTATTCTAATGGAAAGGGTGGTGGTCAGGCTTAGCAATGTTCTTTAATTAATTGCACCTTCCTTATTTTCCAGATCCAGTTTTCAAGTCTTCATTTGTTTCATGTGCTTCCACTATTCCAGAAGTTAAAATGGCATCCCTAAACCTGGGCAAGCTTAGATTCCAGGCCTTGCATCTCAGCTGAATCCATTTCACAGTGGCAATATTGGTTGTTTCACTGATGCTTTCTCAGAGGAATGAAGCTTCATTTCATTCATTCAAGCCATCTCCCACCAGGCTCTCTGATTAGAAATTCTCTCCAAGCCATTTTACCATTCCGGCTTCCTCATGGAAACGGAGCATCTTATGACTTTCACATTCTTCACACACACACACACACACACACACACACACACACACACACACACACACGAAACCACCTGAATTCACTTTCTCTGCCCCTCTCTCTTCTCCCGGGTGATGAGAGTATTGCTTTCCATACAGATAAAGACAACAGTTTTGCCACTGAAAAGCCAGAATTGGTAGAGGAGGACTTAGATTTGCCATGCTCATATTGGATGTACTGGAGCCAACAATCATGAGAGCTGATTATTAAATATTCTGGAATTCTCAGCTGAGAGATGGTGCCCAGCCCTCCCCCCTCAGCTGTTTGGCAGCTATCCATGCAATGCAGCAGGGGCTGTAGAGACAGCAGAACCAGTTGTTATGCCTTTATCAGCACACCACTGGCTACACCTAAGCCTTTTTCCTGGCACAGGCATGTGCTTTTCATATTGAAGCATAACTAGTCAGCCCCTGGTTCATTCCCAGATATAATTCTTTCCAGACCCTAAATCAGGTGAAATCCAGCAGATTCTGACAGATGCTGGAGAGCCGGTAGTGGAAATTCTGAGCAGTTCGGAGAACCGGTAGCAGAAATTTTGAGTAGTTTGGAGAACTGGCAAATACCACCTCTGGCTGGCTCCAGAGTGGGGTGGGAATGGAGATTTCGCAATATCCTTCCCCAGGAGTGGGGAGGGAATGGGGATTTTGCAGTATCCTTCCCCTGCCACGCCCACAAAGCCATGCGCACAAAGCCACACCCATAGAACTGGTAGTAAAAAAATTGGATTTCACCACTGCCCTAAATAGCTGATCAGTGTTTTAAAGTTGCTCTGCAACAGTGATTTATCCAATTTCCTAATAAGTTACTACCCTAAGAAAATATTACTTTCCTTTTATATGTCGGTCAAAAGTCTTTCTGCACTGGCTTGTCTCTGGGTTGCAAAAGGTTCCCCATCCCAAAAGTGTATCCTGAGCCTGTTAAAAGTTATGCAAGCTCCCTTCTCCTTTTAACCCTCCTCATGAGGCTAGCTGTTTGTCTCATCGAAGCTAAGCACACCCGTTCAACTTCTCTTGCAAGCTGTCGCATCCTGTCAACAAGTTTCATCATTTAAATCCTTGTGACAGCCAGTGCTGTAACTACCTTCCATCTCAGATAGTCTGTGCTTAGCAGCAGCTGCCAACAAAGATAATTATTGTGGTTTTCTGGACACGCGTACTGTTTTTGCTGGCCTCCTTCCTCCCTGCATTGTCAGAGAAGAGCTTTTCCTATCTCCCCCCATCCTCTTCTATAAATATTCTCTAGGGGCATCTTCATGCAGGGTATGTGTGTGTTTGTTTTTCCAGGCCTCAAGTGTGAGTACCAAACACCCTCCCGTACATAAAAGCCCCAAGACAGTCCTGCTGACCCAGCAAATATTCTTTGCGAGTCCATAGAGCAGGCAGGCTCCAGAATCCATTCCTTGGAAAGAAATACAGAACCTCTTGCAAAACATTCATTTCCCTAATTCATTATTCATTTCACTGCCAAAGGCAGGCTCTAAATTTCCCCCTCTCCTCTCTGTCACACATACATACACTTAAATCATTCTAAGTTTGTTAATGCTTATTTGTTAACTAACCCCAAAATAAAAATCAGTCCAATTAAAAGCAGCATAAGGGTAATGTTTAGAAATTTAGCAAATTTTACAGTAATGAGATAGACAGACAGACAGACAGACAGACAGACAGACAGACAGACCAACTTCCATGCTTCTGTAACAATGTTCTGTTGTCTTGCATTTCCAGGCTTAAACTATCAAATGATGAAATTAAACGTGCAATTTTAACAATGGATGAACAGGAGGACCTGCCAAAGGATATGCTTGAACAGGTGAGTACAGAAGGTGTTCAGTTCTGGACAGAAACATTAAAAATGTACGTTCAAAATTCACCATTTGTTTTTTTTATAAATAATTTTTATTCAACATTTTTAACCTTTAAAATCACAACTATACTATTACAGCTTTCCGTTATTGGAATTTTTTCTTAATTACAACTTATCCATAGGCCTATTGTTTTATACATATTCTTATTTCATAGTTACTTATTTGTATAATATATACAAAATTTACATGTCTACTAAACTCTAAATATATATTTTTATCATTTTGTTATCTTTCCTATACATTCACTATACATTGATTTTAAATTTCTTTTCAAGCCAATTATACCACCTGTTCCACATCACATAATATACTGTTTCCTCTCTGTCCTTTAATTCCTTTGTTAATTTGTCCATTTCTGCACATTCTGGCACCTTTTTTATGATCATTGCGTTTGATGGACCATCTAGGTAAGATCTCTGCTCCCACCATTCCAGGCCCGTTGGGTGTTGTTTTTTCCTCCTGATCTATGCAAGTAGAAGAGTTTAGCTCTGAGTTAAAGAAGGAACCAAGAGATGTTAAATGGTTGCCTCAAGAAAGTAGAAAATGTGAGAAAGAGACTTGGAACAGCTCCACCCTAACTTGTTGTATTATTAGCAACTTTTAAGAAGCATGTCTTTTGAAGAAAAATTAGAAAGTGTAAGAAAGAAGTCTCCTTTGATGCTATCTGTGAATGATCCTCCATCACACACACACACACACACACACACACACACACACACACACCACTATTCATCGACTGCTGTAGGCAGAGATGCAGCTGATAAGTTCTATCCCAGCTGAAGAGTCAAACTGGGTGAAGAAAGATCACCACACCTTAGCAGGTGACTAATCTGAAATCAGTTCGTTCTGAATGGAGGTTTCACTGGCTTTCTTTATGAGAAGAAAAATATTTTAGGGAAACAATTATTTCTTTTTAATTTAAAAAAGGAGATGGGAACTTGATCTGCCTCAAGGTACTCTTTAAAACATTCTTTCAGTTGTGTTGTATACTGTCCAGAATCAGTTGCTTTGTGAGATGGGTGGCTATATAAATTAGATAGATGAATAAATAAATAATTCAAGGCCAAGTGTAACTCTCATTCTTTAAGTGGGAGTTACCTCTTGATTCATACAGTCCTCAGCCTACTCAGCCTTTCTGTATAGCTTATGGAGCTCAAATGAACCCTAATCACTGAATCCGACTGCCTGCCTGATTAGCCATTAGCTGACTGGTAGGGAGGCAGGCAAGCATGTAAGAATATCACTTGTATTAGGGAAACAGCAATGGGACCCTACTCTATCTTTCCTACTCAATAGCAATAGCACTTACTTATACCGCTTCATAGCCTCTCTAAGCAGTTTACAGAGTCAGTTTATTGCCCTCAACAAAATGGGTCCTCATTTTACCAACCTCAGAAGGATGGAAGGCTGAGTCAACCCTGAGCTGGTGAGAATCGAACTGCAGTACTGTATTCTAACCACTACGCCACTACGGCTCCTCAAATACTGGTAATCTTCACTTGATCACATTTCAGGTGATTGCTACTGGCTCACATTTACAGCTGGTTGCAGCATACCATGATGATTGCAGCAGCAGGAGAAAATGGCAAAGTATGCCCTTTGGATATGCCAGATTTGCTTAGTGACTATCTGATTCACTTAACAACCATGGTGACTCATTTCATGAACATTGTAAAATTGAGTCAGGTCACATAGTGACCCGCTTAATGACTGCAATGACTTATGTCCAAAATTCTGGGCTCAGTTGTGGTCATAAGTTGAGAACTACCTGTACTGTTGGTAATAATACTGCCTAGAGGCCATCTGTGAGAAAATGGCCAGTTAAGAAATTTGAAATAGATACACATACACCAATTGCTCTCCCCAGTTATTCTTAAAAATGGAATAGGTATCTTAACAACCTCATACATTGCAAGCTTATCCATCTGTGTTTCCAGGCCACCGATGAGTTTGTCCACTAAATAATTATTTCTTACCCACCTCCTCAGTAGAAAATCTTGAAGCCTACATATCTGTGCTTTCTCTTGTGCTGTAAGAAGTTGAATTCCTGAGAGAAGATTGTTCGTCTAAAATACCTATTTTTCTTTTTTAGCTTTTAAAATTTGTTCCTGAAAAAGCTGACATTGATCTTTTGGAAGAACACAAGCATGAGTTGGATCGGATGGCCAAAGCTGACAGATTTCTCTTTGAAATGAGCAGGTGAATTTGCCAGCTGCTTCCCTTCTACTGTTGCTGTCTACACCAGCAACAGGAACTCAAAATAACTAGGGAAATGTGTAGAAAGGAAGGTTGTTTTCCTAGCCACGCAGACCTTAGATGTCAAACTAAATCGCGTCATGTGAGGTATCATGACATATCACAATGTATTTTGCCTTTGCGGAGTTGGGGTGAGCGTGGCCCACATGTGACGAATCCGGCTCCTGGGCCGCCAGTTTGACAGGTCTGATGTAAACTATGTATTGAAGAAAAAGAACAAAATTACAATCTGGGCTTTTTATACTGCTGAAATTGGTATTCTAGCCTATTGAGATTGATTTGGTTGATGTAATTATTGCTGTGAAGGAGGAAAGAGATAAATACAGAAAATGAATGATATGGAAAGGTATGTCTCAGTTGTATTAAGGATTTGAGAAAATGGCCACAGGAAGCTTGGGGAGATGGAGCTCTTTAAAGTGCTTACAGGCTAAAGATGTTCCATTGTTTCTCTTTCCGTTTAATTTCAGTGTGTTTTCTTATTGAATCATGTTGATTTGTAAGCCACTTTTGCCTTTGCTGTATGCAGTGGCAATACAGAATACAGGACCACCTTCTGTAATCTGATGGCTTCAAGTTACATTCCAAGCTTTGATCATGTTATTTTAGGAACTGTAAGTTGAATTGAAAGGACATCAGATTTTATGGAGCTTGAAAGTCACAGAATAATTATGTGATGATAATCTTTGCAGATGATTGCTCTGACTTTCCAAAAGGCAACACTGCAGTTTAACCTGAAACATGTCATTTTTCTTCCAGCTTTTACTAACCTTGAGAAATGTGGCTCTTTTACTGTTTTACTCCTTTTTCTTGTAGGATAAATCATTACCAGCAAAGGCTGCAGTCCTTGTATTTTAAGAAGAAGTTTGCTGAGAGAGTTGCTGAAGTTAAACCCAAAGTTGAAGGTAAAGTATGTCCTCAAGGAAAAGGTTCTGTTTGATGAAACCAGTCAAGGAAGCCAACCTCTCTTGAGCTGAATCAAAGTGCCAGGAACCTTCCTACAATATTTGAAATAAATATTTGAAACAAGGAAAATCTTTCAAATTTTATTTTAAATTTTGAACAAAACAGTGGTGGCAAGGGAGACGGATGGGATATCATGTTAATGAGAATAGACTATTTTAATTTTGATGAACTATTAAAGGATTAATGGTGATGAGAACACCTAATAGTTGAAATGTTTATTTATTTATTTATTTATTATTTATATTTCTATACCGCCCTTCTCCGAAGACTCAGGGCGGTTTACAGCCAGAATAAAATAATTACACAAAAGTTAAAAAACAGAATAAATCTTTAAAAATCTAATTCAATTGGCCGAAATTTAAAAATAGCGAAATAAAATTATAAAAAACAAGCCCCAATAAAACCCCCGTTAAAATTACCATTAGGCCAGCCCTGCTCGATGAAACAAAAAAGTCTTGAGCTCGCGCTTAAAGGTCCGGAGGTCAGGGAGTAGACGTAGCCCCAAAGGTAGTTCATTCCACAGGGCAGGTGCCCTCACAGAGAATGCTCTTCCCCTGGGAGTCGCCAGCCGGCATTGCTTAGCTGACGGCAACCTGAAGAGGCCCTCCCTGTGAGAGCGCACAGGTCGATGGGAGGTTGTTTGTGGCAGTAGGCGGTCCCGTAAGTAACCCGGTCCCAAGCCATGGAGCGCTTTAAAGGTGATAACCAACACCTTGAATTGCACCTGGAAGACCACCGGCAACCAGTGCAGGCTGCGTAGGAGAGGTGTTATATGGGAGCTACAAGATGCTCCCTCTATCCCCCGCGCAGCCGCATTCTGTACCAGTTGGAGCCTCCTGGTGCTCTTCAAGGGGAGCCCCATGTAGAAAGCATTGCAGTAATCCAGGCGAGAGGTAACGAGGGCATGAGTGACCATGCATAAAGAATCCCGGTCCAGGAAGGGACGCAACTGGTGAATCAGGCGTACCTGATAAAAAGCTCCCCTGGCAACGGCCGTCAAGTTATTCACAGAATTATTCACAGAACAGGAATTGGGTATGTCTAGTTTAATGAAAAGAAGGACTAGGGGTGATATGAGAGCAGTGTTCCAGTATCTGAGAGGTTGTCACGGGGAGGAGGAGGCCAAGCTGTTCTCCAAAGCACCTGAAGGCAGGACAAGAAGCAATGGATGGAAACTAATCAAGGAGAGAAGCAACCTAGAGCTAAGGAGAAATTTCCTGACAGTGAGAACAATCAATCAGTAGAACAACTTGCCTCCAGAAGTTGTGAATACTCCAACACTGGAAGTTTTTAAGAAGATATTGGTCTTCTTAAATGGTAATATGTCTAAAATGGTATAGGGTTCATTCTTGAGCAGGGGTTGGACTAGAAGATCTCCAAGATCCCTTCCAACTCTGTTACTCTGTTCAAGGATCTAAAAACACATGTGTCAAAAAAAATTAATGGTCATTTTTATTAGCAAACCTATCTCTTTTCATCTTCTTTTCTAACTTGGTTGTTTTATAAGAAGTCATTTGAATGACACCTGTAATTTTCATCTTTTTTTAAAAAATGTTATGTTTTTCCTTTTTTGCCAACTCTGTGATCATTTCTTGGGTAACTTCCTTTCTGTTTGTGAAATTCCAGCTGCTTTATAAATCATTCCATTAAATTCATATTAATGCTCTCTAGTCACCATCATATTGTCTGACCGGATCTTCTTTTACTTGCCCTTTCTAGCCATTCGAACTGCTTCCATCCAGGTATTCCAGAGCAAAAGCCTGAAGCAGCTGCTTGAAGTGGTTTTGGCTTTTGGCAACTACATGAACAAGGGCCAGAGAGGGAATGCTTATGGCTTTAAAATTTCTAGCCTGAACAAGATTGCAGATACCAAATCCAGCATTGACAAGTGAGCAGCTTCAAGCATATGATCATTTGGGGGCAGGGGGAGGGGTGTTGGAAGACTGTCTTTAAAGAATCTAGATCAGGGGTGTCAAACTCAAGGCCTGGAGGCCGGATCCGGACTGCAGGATATTTAGATTTGGCCCATGGAGGGTGCCCTGGAAACAGTGAAGGACCGGCCCACGGTACTCCTACCAATGAAAACAGGGTCCCGAGCTCCGTTTTTGGCTGCCATGGCCTCCTGCAACCCTGTCAGTGAAAACGGAGCTTGGGAGGGCTGCCACAGGTGCCCCTGACAGTGATGTCAAGCTGGCCACGCCCACCCTGGCCAAACCCACCCTGGCCCCCAGCGGTCAAACACAATCCTGATGCAGCCCTCAGTGAAAGTGAGTTTTGACACCCCTGATCTAGATAATCTGTTTCTTCTAGAGCAGGCTGCAGCTGCACTACATTGTCAAGAACTTTCCCCTCAAAAGGAGAAGATTGGAGAGAAGATTATTATTATCTAATAAAGATGGATTTTTAAAAAGTCTCCTCAGAAGGGAGGAGCGCAGGGGCTCCTTTAAAGCAGCCAGAATAATCCCTCCCCCAAAGTACTAACAACCTCTTAAGTTCTGGCACACACTTTCAGCCACATAGAGCACGGGTGTCAAACTCATGTCGTCATGGTGGTCTCACATGACATATCATGACTTTTTTCCCCTTTGCTAAATGGGTGTGGGCGTGGCCAGCACGTGACTCATCCAGCCCGCAGGCCCCGAGTTTGACAGGCCTGACAGAAGATCCAGGATGGACAATTTTATGCTGGATAACATTGCCTTAACTTGTCCACAAAACAGAATGAATCTCAGATAACAGTAAAACGTCCCTCTTCACCACCACATAAGAAATCAAGTTTTACAGATATTATAGTGACCATGCAGTAGAACATCCTGTTCCTCCCTCCCTAGTAGGGACTGAAGAAGCTTAATGAGGACAGCTAGATGACAACCCTAATGCTACATGGATGGAGACATTTTTAGCATTCATGAGAGGCAAAGAATTGTGTGAGAAAGGCAGCTTTTTGCTTAGAAAGAACTAGAAAGAGCTGACGCATAAATGCTTCTGTGCCACATGATGTTTCAATCCATGTTTTGAATGTCTGTAGAAATTGATGTCGTCAAATTCTCTTGCCACTGAATGTAGCACTGGCCACCAGTCATGTTAGTTTTAAAAGAGAATTAGAAAAATTCATGGAGGACAGAGCTATCAGTAATTACTATTTTGAACAACTGTGCGCTGCCCTCTGAATCACAGATAGCATATCTCAGATACACACTATTGAGAAGCAAGTATTTTGTAGTCCAAATTGGACCTGGTTGATCATTGTGTGTCATCACAGTATTGAACTCTTCACCTGAACTCTGGAAAGGTATAGCTATTTTCCTTGGGGTGAATTAAATGTCACTTACTTTCTCTTTGTTGAAAAGTAATGTTCCATGTTATGGTTCATGTTATTAATCGTTGTAATCATCTTTATCCCAGGAACATAACCTTGTTGCACTATCTCATCACAATCATAGAAAAAAAATATCCCAAAGTATTCAGCTTACATGAAGAATTAAAACACGTCCCTGGAGCTGCCAAAGTAAAGTAAGTATGTATTTAGGAAACTGTTATTACTGCTAATTTCTTTGTATGAACTTTTTTGTTGTTAGTTTGTGAAGTCGTGTTCAACTCATCAAAACCCCATGGACAACGTTCCTCCAGGCCTTCCTATCCTCTACCATCCTTTGGAGTCCATTTAAGCTCACACCTACTGCTTCAGTGACTCCATTCAGCCACCTCGTTCTCTCTCGTCCCATTCTTCTTTTGCACTCAATCTTTCCCAGCATTAAGTTCTTCTCCAGTGAGTCCTTCCTTCTCATTAGATGGCCAAAATATTTGAGTTTGTATGAACGTACATATAGCAAAAAATGTTCTCAGATTCAAGAAGAGTAAGTAGCAAAAAAAAAGTTCTTTTTCAGATTGGGTCAATTCGCAGAAAGGTTGCTTGGGACTGATTTTAGAAAAAATGCAGAGTAGGAATTCTCCCAACCTTTCCGAGTACTTTACTTTCAGAAAGAGCGTTTGTATTTTACATCGGTAAATGAATTGTGCCAGTTTCAACCTCAAGGCTGTCTTCATCAACATGTGCCAGGGCTAACTAAATTGCTATAGATAAGATGCTAATCTAAAAATAAGAGTATTTTTTCCCCTCCAGTCAGAGAAGTGCAGAGTGTGTCAGAGCTTACATTATAAAATTTTGCTAGGAGTAGCTTGAAAATTTCATGTCTTTCCTTTTTTTCTGGCAGTATGACTGAACTGGAGAAGGACATTGGCAACTTGAGGAGTGGGCTCAGGGCTGTGGAGACAGTAAGTGTTGCTTATCCAATTAATGGTTCCCTACTTTCATTTCAAGACAGGCCACGTGGGGGGGGCATCTGAGCATGGGTTAGCATTCATTCTTGGAGGGAGGGGGGGAAAAACAGGTGAAGCCCTTGTTATCTCTTGTCTAAGAAAATGGTTTGTCTTTCCTGTCCTGCTTCTTGTTACTTATTACAGCTTTATAGCTCTGTTAATGACCTCAGTAGCTTTTTTGCTTACTTGCTTTCATCATGAGGGATTTTTTTTTAAAAGAAAAAAGTTTGGCCTTCGTAGTTCTAACAGCACAGAGATAGTTTTGAAATGTTTGGAAGCCCATGTGGCAGTCAGGTCTACAGCTGCTTTCAATCAACTTTAATCAGCAAAGCCAACTGCAGACCTTTGTTCCAGTATGTCCTTCACACATATATACCTCCCCCATCTCAGGAATGTTTGGACATTTTGACAAGGGGTAGTGTGCATGTGGTAGATTAGGTGAATTACCTCCAGAAATTGAGCTGAAGGGAGTTGAGCTGAGATCAGTAGGCCGAGGTTCCTCTTAAAGTATATCAGTTTTATGTTTGCAAAAATGTTTGCAAAAATAAAAGATGAATTAATATGTCATTCTAGCCCTGCCGTAATACTGTTGAGCAAATGATCCTTATCAATAATAAAGAAAATAAAAACGATGTTGCAGGGAACAGATTCCTCTGTTAGATTGAGAGGAAAGTTGAGGTGATAGCAAGGGTTATTTGAAGGTCTAACTGCATCAGGACATCAGAACTTTCAATAGCATGGAATGGGTCATGTATAAGGCACACATGAAGATGTAGACAGAGATAGGCAATCCTTTGATAGACACAGAGAGTGCCTGCAATATTTGGATGGCTGCTATGGAAGGAGAAAATTGCATGGCATAGACCAGAGGTCTCCAACCTTGGTCACTTTAAGACTTGTGGACTTCAATTCCCAGAGTTCTGGGAGTTGAAATCCACAAGTCTTAAAGTGGCCAAGGTTGGAGACCCCTAGCATAGACTACATGAGTAGAAGCAGAATTTGTCTTCTAGGATCGAACCATAAGAGCTTTTAAAGGGGTGGAAGTGTTCTTTAAAAAAATACTTGAATGATTTTGTTTGAAAAACTCACGGAAGACTGGCTTTAGAAGAATGGACTGGTGTCTTGAGGCTGCTCATACCAGCATGCTAGAACCAATTGTTAAATTTTCAAGAATGTTATGAGCACCAGTTGATAGGAGAGCTGAACTGTAACACCTAGCACAGCAGCCAGCTGTTTGGCAGCTAGCAGCATAGTGCAATGTACCCGGCAGATCTGGCTGTTATTATACATTTATTAGCACACCACTGAATAATGGACTGATGGATGAAACAGAAAAGCCAAAATTTCATTCGGAAAAACAGAAGTTCACAGAATAATGATGATCATTAACATACCATAAAGCAGGGGGTCTCCAACCTTGGCAACTTTAAGCCTGGAGGACTTCAACTCCCAGAATTCCCCAGCCAGCTTTGCTGGCTGGGGGATTCTGGAAGTTGAAGCCCTCCAGGCTTAAAGTTGCCAAGGTTGGAGATCCCTACCATAAAGAATATCTTAAATTGATTGGGCCCCGCTTGCAATGAGAGCCTGATCATGGGACAATGCATTTTGAAGCTCTTATCCCTCTACTTGCATAGGAGATGGTTGTGCATATATGGTTGTGTTTATGGCAGAATGAATATTCAGTTGCACAAAGTCCCTAACACATTGGTAAATAAGAAATTCCAAGCTAGAAGACGCTGCCATTCTTCTCAAAATAACATTGCCCTTCTTATATATGTCTTACCAATATAACTGCACAACCTCCAAGGCTTTGCTAGCTTCTGTCAGTGCCCATCCATCAGGATCAGATGCTTCTTCCTAGTGGTATCAATTCTATGGAATACCCTCCTCTGAATGGGTCCCATCATTCCATGATTTGGGGATTTCACAGAGAGCTTTTATTATCCAGGTTTATTTGTATAAAATCAATCTGATAGTTGACCTTTGTGCTATAATTTAAACTGGCTGTAGAGGAAATGCTTGGCCAGTTTGGTCTGATGGTTAAGGCATCAGGCTAGAAAGCAGGAGATCAAGTCCGCCTTAGCCATGAAAGCCTGTTGGGTGACTTTGAACTGCCAAAATCACTCTCAGCCCAACGTATCTCACAGGGTTGCTGTTGTGGGGGCGGAAAGGAGAGAAGAAGATGCGTTGGATATGTTGGATATTTTCTGCTTCGTTGCTTTTTATTTAACAGAAACATGAAATGTGCTTAATAAAAATGAA
Organism: Ahaetulla prasina; assembly: GCF_028640845.1. NCBI lineage: Eukaryota > Metazoa > Chordata > Lepidosauria > Squamata > Colubridae > Ahaetulla > Ahaetulla prasina. The sequence continues at coordinate 347,156,936 of NC_080539.1, read as the reverse complement.
GGGCTGAAACAGAACTGGGAGTTGTCCCTCCATAGCTCCTTGCATTCAGTTCCTTAACATTTATCCAGTGCCAGGATATTCGGCCAATTTTATCCATAGTTCACATCAGCCGGGATTTGTTCAACTAAAAGCTACTGGGAAGACAGATAATTTATTCAGCTGGCTAACCCAACTGAACAGCTTGTTTCCCACATGAGTGCAGTATTTATGCATTTTTCATGTTACATCATCAGAAATAGTTTTCTTGGAGTGTACATTGGGGGGTCTTGGACATGAGCTGTTTGGGGATTTCTAAATTTCAATCATTATCTGGGATTATGACTACCTCTGTCTGGAGTAACATGAATTGTTTTTCTAAAGGAACTGGAATACCAAAAATCCCAGCCTTCCAATCCAGAGGACAAGTTTGTTTCTGTGGTTAGCCAATTCATCACTTTGGCCAGCTTCAGCTTCTCAGACGTAGAAGATCTTCTAGCAGAAGCCAAAGAACTGGTAAGAAATCATTATTAGAGGTATGCAGCATTTGATCTGACACAGACTGCTGCTGATACAGATACAGCGATGAGACTCACACTGGATTCAAAGCACTCTCTCATCTCCTTCAGATCCAAATATTGCACATACTTATTATACATCTCTGCCTATCTAGAACTTTATGGGATTTTGGACGCTATGCCTTGAATTTTGACCATGGTTCAATGTATTTCTTTTTTACATAATCAGTTTAACTAAAGTTGAGAAGGTATGAATGGTCTGTAGCCACACCTGGGGTCTGGGATTATATAAAACCTTGAACTAAAACCTTTCTCTCCCAAAGCTCCTCTTGCTATATATATATATATATATATATATATATATATATATATATATATATATTTGTTTTCTGAGGTTTTCGCGGGTGTTTGTATGTAGGTCTTTGGTTATTCGGGTTTTCTCCCGCGTAAAATTGGAACGACACTCATCTCTAGAACAAAATGCTTAGCTGACGAACAACACCTAAAAACCGAACTACACACTCTCACAAACGTACTAACATCCAATGGATTCCAGAGAAATAAGATTACCAAACTAATCCAAAAAGAACCCCCCACTAAAACCCAAGACAGAGAGCAAGAAAATGGCACAGCCCTCCTCCCATATATAAAAGGCACCACAGACAGAATCAGCAAGATCCTCCACAAACATAACATCAAGACAGCATTCTGCACAAACCAAAAAATATCCACCATCCTAAGAAACCCCAAAGACAAAATTGAGTTAGAAAATCAAGGAGTATATGAAATCCCATGCACCGCCTGCCCCACCACATACATTGGACAAACCAACAGAAGAATAAGTGCACGCATTGAAGAACACAAGAACTCATTCAAAAAAGAGGAACCAACTTCTTCCCTGGTCCAACACTTTAAAGTCACAGGACACGATATTGACTTTAAAAAGACCAGAACTATCGCCAAAACTGAACACTTTAACAACAGAATAATCAGAGAAGCCATCGAGATAGAAAAACGCCCACACAGCATGAACAAACGAGATGATACCTCCTGCCTACCAGCCATTTGGAAACCTGCCCTTATTGACAAACGTGTCCCTAACACGAGGAATGACACCAGACCCACACTCACGAGGTCCACACAGGATGTCACCACCACACATCCACCCAGAAAGCACACCCAAACCCACACTGATCAGGAAGCACGACCAAGGACCAGAAGCCAGACCGCAGCTGCAACATTAGCCATTTCAAACCCCTCCAATCCATACATGCAGCAAACTGACAACCACTATGAAGATGTAGCACGACCACGAACACGAAGCCAAACAGCAGCAGTGCAGCTCACCAGCTCAAATCCCCTTGCAACTCAGACTAATCCTAGCACAACCAAGCCCCCCCCCCAACAGGACACACCCCCCGCCAATCACAGCACAAAAACCCCATCCAATCAGAGCACAGCCAAGCTCCCACCCAATCAGTTCAAACCCCACTAGCAGTTAAAAGGAAGAAACAGCTGCAATCACACATTGCTCCCAGAAGCACGAAGCCTGAAGATGACGAATGAGACTTCGTCGAAACGTCGCCAAGACACTTCCAATTTTACGCGGGAGAAAACCCGAATAACCAAAGACCTACATATATATATATATATATATATATATATATATATATATATATATATATATATATATATATATATATATATATACATATACATATATATATATATATATATATAGATATATATACGGTTTACAGCCAGGGTAAAAAGCACAAATCAGAAAAAGTTAAAAAACATTTAAAAACTAATTAAATTATAGACTGAAGAAATTAAAAACTATAATAAACCCCCCATAAAAAACTTCATTAAACCAGCCCTGCACGATGAAATAGAAAAGTCTTTAGCTCACGGCGAAAGGTCTGGAGATCAGGAAGTTGACGTATCCTTGGAGGCAGCTCATTCCAGAGGGCAGGAGCCCCCACAGAGAAGGCTCTCCCCCTGGGGGTCGCCAGTCGGCATTGTTTGACCGACGGCACCCTGAGGAGACCCTCTCTATGGGAGCACACAGATCGATGGGAGGCTATTGGTAGCAGCAGGCGGTATCATAGATAACCTGGTCCTATGCAATAGAGCGTTTTAAAGGTGATAACCAACACCTTGAATTGCACCCAGAAGACCACCGGAAGCCAGTGCAGCTCGGTTAGGACAGGTATTACATGGGAGCCTCGAGTTGCTCCCACTATTACCCGCACGGCCGCATTCTGAACCAGTTGGAGCCTCCGGGTGCTCTTCAAGGGGAGCCCCATGTAGAGAGCATTACAGTAGTCCAGGCGGGAAGTGATGAGAGCGTGAGTGACCATGCATAGGGAATCCTGGTCCAGGAAGGGACGCAGGCTTTACAAATTCTTTCAAATGAAGGAACATTTTGGACCTTATGGTGGCGAAGATGGGCAAAGCCAACCCAGAAACTGCAGTTAAACTACCTACTTCTCATGGGTTTAATCGTTTTCTGTCATATTAAACTGTAAAATTAAACTACAGACAATTTTTAGAGGAGGGTCATAACTGTGCCCGTGGGGACTTAGGTTTTGCCTATCCTGTGAGTCTGTTTATTAGGGTTCTCTGTCTAATCTGTCCCTGTGGCTCAGTAGTTGCTAATACATGAAGATGCATTCTAATTAAGGAACTCTGCAGTGGGTCCCTCTATAATTTGTCCATAGAATCAAATTCTAATTGCAGACGAGTCAACTAAAGAATATGGTTGGTAAGAGAGAGAAAGAGAAGGAGCTGCCTGTCAATCAATGATTTACCTCCAGAAGTTGTGGGTGCTCCATCACTGGAGGCTTTTAAGAAGAGATTGGACAGCCCTTTGTCTGAAATGGTACAGAGTTTGCTGCTTGAGCAGAGGATTGGGCTAGAACAGTGGCTCTCAACCTTTATAGTGCTGTGACCCCTTTAATACAATTCCCCACGATGTGGCGACCCCAACCGTAAAATTATTTTTGTTTTGAATTTATCGCGCCTGAAGCCTTATTGGCTAGCGATCTGAACTGCTTGTGATTGCCTTGAGGACGGAGGCATTAAAGCGGAGACTCCTCCCCTATTAAGTTTATCGCGCCTGAAGCCAGATTAGGCTAGCGATTGGGAGTGATTGCAGCTGGCTTGAGAGGGAGACATCAGAGCAAAGATTTCTCTCTTTTTTAATTCATCGCGCCTGAAGCCGAATTTGGCTAGCGATTTGAAGAGCCTGCAGCTGGCTTGCGGAGTCAACCATTGGAGCGCGATTCTTCGACTCGCAAGTATACTTCCCATATGTCCAATGGTCTTAAGCGACCCCTGGCAAATCGTCATTCGACCCCCAACGGGGTCCCGACCCATAGGTTGAGAACCACTGGGCTAGAAGACCTCCAAGGTCCCTTCCAACTCTGTTATTCTGTCAGGCAATGAACATCCAGAGGTTCATCTGGCACTCTCTTTCTGACTCTCAGCTTTTCCTCAGTAAAATGTTTCAGAGCATTAGCTTTAGTCCATCCACCAGTTGTGTGGAATAGCTGAATGAAGCCCCTGACGCTAACTGCCCAATGGAAATCCTGTCCAAATTTTGCTTGTTCAGAGTCACTTCTTTTTAATTCAACATTTTGTTTCTAAAATAGCAAACCTTTGAAATGCAGGTGTCCTCCATTATTTATATCCAACATATGTATTTGGTATTTGGTGGCACAGTGGTTAGATTGCAGTACTGCAGGCTAACTCACGGCTTACTCCAAGAGTTCAATTCTGAATGGCTCCAGGTTGACTCAGCTTTCCATCTTTCCGAGTTCATTAAAATGAGGATCCGGATTGTTGGGGGCAATATGCTGACTCTATAAAAAACTTAGAGAGTGATGTCTAAGCACTATGAAGCAGTATAGAAGTCTTAAATGCTGTTGCTATCTCTTTATTACTGATTTTGTAGCATTATCAAATCAAATAACCCCCTTCCAAGCAACCCCCCTGCAAACAAAATAGAGCAACTACAACACTCTTCAACAATCAAAAGCTCTGTGGAAGACTTCAATCTTGATTCTCCTTCAGAAAACTATAAAGGAGGGTGCAACATGGATGTCCAGTTCCATGGAGTAGGACCGTGGCAAGATAATCTTGTTACTGTAATGGGCTCCCTATTCTCTTCATGTGGGCCAATGTACCAGATGGATATGGTCTACTTGGCACATATGATCTATAGATACAGTATCTAGTTGCCAAACCCCAAAGAATTTCATAGATTACAATCTGCATTTCAAATTGTACTCAAGAAGTCTATTGGTAATCAATGCAATACTCACCATTTTCAGGTAAACCCTTGGGTGTTCATTCCTGTGGGCTGAAAAGTTTCTGGTTAAGCAAGTTCAGTTTATTTCCAAAAGAAGACAGGTGGGGGAGGGTAAATGTCTTTTCCAAAACTTTCCTAGCACATTTCGTTCCAATTTATTGCATGTGGCAATAATAAATGGCATATAGGAATGAATCTTCAAAGCAAAGTTGGAAGTCGAGGTTTTCACTTTCCCTGTCCGTGTGTTTGAGGTTTGTAACTTTGATATCAAATTCTGGTTTTATTGCCCCTGAGTTAATAAAAGAGGGAGTGGAGGAAACTTGATAATAAACGACATGAAACCAAAACAGAGGTGCAGCTTCTTAGCGATTCCAAAATGGTATGAGTAATTCATTAGAGAAGAGATATATAACCAGACTTTGACCTGGTGAGGACATGGTGGGTTCAAATACCTGAAGATACCAGAGTTTGGAAGGCGGGAAGGAAAATGGTGACTTGTACTGTAACGGAAACCTTGTCCTATCATGAATGTGTGACTTCAGAGAGTAGTTTTTTGAGTTTGTTCAAAGCTTTCTTAAGGGCAGAATTCTCTCCTAGACTGTACTAGTAGCACTACTGCAAATAGGGTTTAATAGCAAGATAGAAAGCTACAGACCACAGAAGTTTGTACAGATTGTACAGTGAAAGATGCAACATTCAGATGCAGCCCTTGGCCCCTTCTGACCTAAATATGTACAAGAACACCATTTGAGTATCATGGGAATTTTATTTACATTATATTTTCTTCCAAAATAATTAGATCCAGGATCATCTTTATTTCCAGAAGGATTTTAAATTCTGCCTGAGGCCAATAGATAAGTTTACAAAATAAAAATGAGGAGGAGGCAACTCAGAGTTTGTTTTAAGATGCTGAGCTTGTCAATCGAAAGATAGGGAGTTCAGCGGTTCGAATTCCTAGTGCGGCGTAACGGAGTGAGCTACTTGTCCCAGCTTCTGCTAACCTAGCAGTTTGAAAGCACGTAAAAAATGCAAGTAGAAAAATAAGGACCACCTTTGGTAGGAAGGTAACAGCGTTCCATGCGCCTTTGGCTTTCATGCCGGCCACATGACCATGGAGATAGCGCTGCCTCTTTGGCTTTGAAATGGAGATGGGTACTGCCCGCTAGAGTCAGGAACGACTAGCACATATTTGTGAGGGGAACCTTTACCTTTACCTTTTTATCCCCTCCCAACCTCCAAAATGTTAAAAGTAAGATCAGAGTTGTTTTGGTGGGACAGAGACTAGACAGAGTAGCAATTTGCTTCTGCTAAGATGGTGTTTCATTATTATCTATTCTTAGGACAACCCCAGCTCACAACCTGATAACAAAATGCCTCACATATTCATTGACTTCCCAGACTTGCCATAATGGATAAGTTTCTCACAGTTCCTATTATGTATGACCTTGTCTGAAGGAAGATATGAAAGAGAATTAAGCTTGGAACTACGATCTTGTTCTTAAACTGATGTTTTCTTAGACTGACAAAGGATAACTCTGGAAGAATTTTCAAAAAGCTTACTCGTTTCTTCCTTTAGTTTATCAAGGCAGTGAAGCATTTTGGAGAAGATTCTGGCAAAACACAACCAGATGAGTTCTTTGGAATCTTTGACCAGTTCCTTCAAGCTGTAAATGAAGCTAAACAAGAGAATGAAAACATGAGGAAGAGGAAGGAAGAAGAAGAGCGACGGGCACGCATGGAAGCTCAGGTACTACAAAAGACACTTCTACATCCAATTTCATAGTCTTCCCCAAGTTGGTATCTTCAAAAAGTGTTGAATTTCAACTCTTGTTGCCAGCAGAAGATGCATTGTGTGGCATCCAGACAGCATCAGATTAACAGAAAACATCTGTATTAACACAACAATAGTAGCAAGGATAATCGATCTGTTGTTCTCTAGAGCAGGGGTCTCCAACCTTGGCAACTTTTAAGACTTGTGGACCTCAACTCCCAGAATTCCTCAGCAAAGCTGGCTGAGGAACTCTGGGAGTTGAAGTCCACAAATCTTAAAGTTCCCAAGGTTGGAGACCCCTGCTCTAGAGTATATTTTAATTTATTTCCTATATGAACTTCAGAACTTGCCTCCTATAGAGTCCAAGCATTATAGACATCAGCCTGTTCTGTCTATCAGGAGCTCACAGAGCTTTCGGCAAAAAAGGATCTTTGCCACTTTTTATTGGGAGCCATGAAGTTTTCGCTTAGGCCCTTTTGCTTGCAGTATATGTGAGATCTTCCACTGACTTTAGCTTCCACTTGTGTGGGCTCCTGGTCTGTAAATCTGTAACAAGAGCCTTCCCTCCAATATCACCATTCTGTCCCAACACTTGTTTTCAGTCACAATTCAACATGTGAAGCACTGTGGGCTTTTTTCTCTACGAGCCCAGAGACTGACCACTCATTCTAGATTTCTGAGAATGCATTTATAGAATAGAATAGAATTTTTTTATTGGCCAAGTGTGATTGGACACACAAGGAATTTGTCTTGGTGCATATGCTCTCAGTGTACATAAAAGAAAAGATACGTTCATCAAGAATCATAAGGTACAACACTTAATGATAGTCATGGGTTACAAATAAGCAATAAGGAAGCAATATCAATATAAATCATAAGGATACAAGCAACAAAGTTACAGTCATAAGAGGGAGGAGAAGGGTAGTGGGAACGATGAGAAGATTAATAGTGGTGCAGACTTAGTAAATAGTTTGCCAGTGTTGAGGGAATAATTTGTTTAGCAGAGTGATGGTGTTCGGGGAAAAACTGTTCTTGTGCCTAGTTGTTCTGTTGTGCAGTGCTCTATAGCATCGTTTTGAGAGTAGGAGTTAAAACAGTTTATGTCCAGGATGTGAGGAGTCTGTAAATATTTTCACAGCCCTCTTTTTGACTCGTGCAGTATACATGTCCTCAATGGAAGGCAAGTTGGTAGCAATTGTTTTTTCTGCAGTATATTTCCGGATAGAACTGAGTTCACCAGAACTCATTGGAACATGCAGCCTTTCATTAGCTGAACTGTTTTCCATGCGTGGCCTTTCTCGGGATTTTCAATAGCCACAACATGGAAATTAAGACTTCTTTTCTCTCTCTCTCTCTCTCTCTCTCTCTCTCTCTCTCTCTCTTTCTCTCTCTCTCTCTCTCTTCCAGCTCAAGGAGCAGCGAGAAAGGGAGCGCAAGGCTAGGAAGGCAAAAGAAAACAGTGAAGAAGGTGGAGAGTTTGATGACCTGGTCTCCGCTTTAAGGTCTGGTGAAGTCTTTGACAAAGACCTTTCTAAATTGAAGCGCAATCGCAAACGCATCACGAATCAGCTGGCAGACGGGAGTCGTGAGAGACCCATCACAAAACTCAACTTTTGAACATCGTCTTTTTTAAGAGTGTTGGGGAGGGGAGAAAAAACCTGACCAATAATCTGGTAAAACCTGGTCTTTTTTTTTTTTTTTGCCTTCTGCCTTGGTGGTCACACAGTGGCATCTTTTCTCCCCCACCCCGCATGTCTGTGTGAGCGGGTGTTAAAGGAAGCATGTGTGTGTGTGTGTATATGTGCTGTATATACAAATCTCTTTGGGTGGATGGAGACCAAAAGGGTGTGTGTATGTGTGGACATGCTTGTAAACCCGCTCGGTTGCTACTGCTTGAACGAATGTTCCCTTTTCTACCAGTTATAGTGGCATTCCACAAACAGCTTCTCCATTTCAAAAGCACAAACGTTGGAGAGGGAGGCTGATAAGAGGCAGAAACACCCAGGAGAGAATGAGGGAGTAACATTCAGCTCAGCTTATTGGGGTCTTTGAGACCGATACTGAGGGGAAAATAGGAAGAGAGTCGTGCAGGATGACCTGAAATCATCTGGACCTGGATGGACCCACCTTGGCTGACTCATCACTGCTGGGAATACAGTGGCAAAAAATCCATTAGAAACTCCTCTTGTTCAGCCTGAACTGTATTTCTCGGGAAAAAAAATCTCATCTTCTGTGTCTATTATTACCTAAAACTTGAACATCCCTTGTAATTCTTGTGCTGGTTCCCTTTGTTCCCTAATCTCTTTTTTCATTCTTTCCCAGCACTTTTGGACTCCTTGAGGAGCTTTTCATTACTGTAACAATGCACCTATAGAATTAATTTGTTTTCTTATGGAAGACCAATGGGGAATTGGGATTTTGGGGGGTGGGGTTGCTCTCTCTTTTTGGGGGAAAAAATGGATCCAAGAATTTTATGTGTTCATTCTGTTTTGTTTTGATTCCCTGTCCAACAAGACAAACTCTATTCTCTGTAAATGTAGGTCAGAAGTTACTCTGGGCCAGTTCCGTTTTGTAACAGTTGTCTAATCAGCAGTGATTCCAGAAGAGCCTTTGCGGGGGAGGGAGATTTGGGGCAGACCTGCAGATATTGGGTACTAGATGTAATCCTCCATACATGCCCACTAAAGTCTTCAAAGCTAAGTTTTTGGTCAAGCAGTACCAGGAGCAGATCAAGTGAATGTAGTGCCTCCGGTTTTTTAGAGTTTAGCTGAGAACTGCTGCCATGAAAAATAAAGGTGGCTCTTACTAAGTAAGAGAGTTTAATGTCCTCTCCTGATGATCCTATGGCCTTGGGTTGATTGGCAGCAGACAGAGGCCTTTGTTTGTAGAACAAGCATAGGTAAAACTAATTTCAAAGTTGCCCTTTGTCCCAAAGGAAACAGCTTTGGTGAAAGGTTTTGATGAAGTCCAGAGTTGAGGAGAGAGATTTAAGGACCAAATGTATCATGTGGAGCAGCAGGAAGCCCCTTCCCCCTCAAAATTATATTGATATTCATGTTTTTCTTGCCGAAGTGTTAAGCAGAGCTACCTATAAAAATGTCGATCCAAAATCTAAAAAAAAAAAACACAGAAAAACATCAGATTGCTCAGGGAGTAATTAATAATTTAAAAACAATAGTAATACAAAGAAATTGGAAAGATGTTTTTAAAATGCCAATTTTTTTATAGTGTGGCTTAATCTTATAGAGAATATTGAAGACTGTTACTTTTTGCTCTCTTTTTTTTCCTCTTTTTATTTATTTGTGGGATTTCTCTTGCGTGGCTTTTTTTTTTTTTTAACCATCCTCATATTGTTATCTGAAATTGAACAGGGATTTGTTTATTTTATTTTAATTTTTTTTTGTCCTTGCACTAGATAGTTAATGCTGTTTGAAACTTTTGGGGGGTGGGGAGGGACTAGTAAAAGTTGCTAACTGGTTGGGGAATTGGAATAGCACTTTTCCTCATGTGAACTGTAAAAGAAATGTGTGGTTTTGTATAAAAACTAGTTTGTACAAAATACAGTTCTTGTTGCTGGGATCCCCAGATCCTTTTGCAATCTGAAAGCTGTGAAGATCACACCACAGAGAGCTGTCAGAGAGATCTGTTTGTGCGTGTGTGTATGTAGGCACGTGCATGTATTTTTCTCTTCTTTTTTTTATTTTTTGAAATGTCATTTTTCTTAAACTGCAGCCTTTTTCAATAAACTCTACACCTGGATGGCTCGTCAGATACCTTGCAAAACAGTCAAGAGTGAGAATCAGGGATGGGTTCTACTTACCTTTACTACTGGTTTGCAACGGGAGCGTGCATGCGCAGATCACCCATGATGACATCGTGGTGGGTGGCAGAGCCTCCCGCCGGTTTTACTACTGGTTCTATAGAACTGGACAGAACCGGGAGCAACCCACCACTGGTGAGAATGCTGAGTATCTGAGTCCTTGCAGAGAACAGATATGAGCAAAAGTTTTGCTCCAGGAGAAAGCATCCAAGTTGGTCATAACTGTTACTTAAAACTAAAGTGCCTCTCTTTTATATGTATATATTGTATTTATAGATGGAAGAAAATTGGGTTAGATGCGATTTTAGGGGGTTGATGATGAAAAAGAGCTCAGATAGATCAGGGTGCATTAAAATGAAACATGAATCAAGACAAAGCCAGCATATTTTGAATAAAAAAAGAGCAGAAAAGTGCTGCAACATTCAGTCTCCTCGGGAAGACCAGCCCTGCAATCCAATAGAATTCGGCGTCCTTTCTATGACCATAGAAAGAGTCTTGCTGAAAAGTGAGTACCTTTATTTCCAGCCCCCACCCCACCCCCCAGGACCCATTCATATTCCCATCAGGAAGCCATTTACATGGAATAGACATAATGCAAGCATGTATGACTGCCACATGTCCCAGCATAGATGTCTCTGGTGACCCAGGACATCCTGCAGATAGATACTCATTGTGCAGATTAACACTGCTGAGGTGGTGCTTGGATTTTCCAGTGGAGCGATCCAGAAATACACTACAAGTTGGGAAATTATTTAGAGAATCCTTTCTGTCACTTTTTCAGCCAGGATATTGGATAGGCACACGTTCGTTTTGAGAGGATCCCTATTGGCTTACATTGTTTAATCATCCTACTGTAGATCAGATGGGATTAATCAGAAGGTGAAAGTGAAATTCAGTGCAAATTAAAGTGGAAGCCCTTAAAGTTCCCAGCCTTGGCAACTTTTAAGATATGTGGACTTCAACTCCCATATCTCGCTGACAAATTCTGGTAGTCGAAGCTTTTAAATCTTAAAATTACCAAGACAGGGAAACACTTCTTTAAAGAAACAGCAATTTCAGTTCTGGCTTGAAAACCCTGTAATACTCAATGCTGATCTGTTCAAAACCAGTCAAAAGAAACACAACATTTTATTTGGATCCAGAATAAATCTCGGCTCATTAGTCAAGCACATCACTTGTAGGATTTTGCCCCTACCCACTCCGCACCACCCCAACAAACTTCTTTGGCATTTAAGTATACCAAGTATCAAATTGAGACAGCTGACTGATTTGTGTTGTGCTGTCAGCAATGTTAAAAAATCTTCAAGGGAAAGTTGTTTTCTGTTTTGTAGGATGTATTAATGGATCTCCCTGGATTTCTTGCAATTTCTACTGCACGGATTACAAAGCAAAGGAGGCAAGGATCCGGTGAAAATCATTCCTTGTGCTTCCAAATCAAACTTGATCTGCAACAAGCCTTATTTGGGAGGCTGCATTTGCAATTCTTTGTGCTTGTGTGAAAGAGTTGGGGTTTTTTTTTGTTCTTGTTTGTTTTCTTAAATAAATGTACAGGTTAATCCCATGTGCCATTTGTTGTAAATTACATTTTTTGACTGGTGCTGGTGGAAGTAGCCACACTATTTTCATTATAATTTTCCTCTTTGCATTGCTCCTGGGTGTGTAATTTAAAAGAATAATGCCAAAAAAGAGAGAGGAAAAAAAAGTGATAGTTTGTAAACTGAAATATACTAAGTAGATTAGGAGTAGCAAACCATGTAGTGGATCTTAGATACACGGATGTTTTTAGCTAGCAGGAAATGATGTGTATGTTACAAGACTGTACATTTTTTAAAGAAAAACAACAATATGCAATAAAGAGTATACATAAAATTAAGGATATTCAGTATCATTTATACGAGTACATTTTAAAACAAACTGATGAATTTATGACATTTAACATGCAAACAACACGCTTTTTAAACAAAGATTTGATAGCTACATCTTTCCCAGGTATACTGTTGACCCTCTACTACAATAAATATGTTTCTGTAAATAGCATTTGGACTTGTCCTGAGAAAAGCACAATTTATTCTGTTATAGAAAAATGGTTTTTCAAGCCATACAAGCCATCCCAAGTCTTGAATGCCCTTATTGCACAAATCCAGTGTTGTGTTATCATAGAACCAGAAATTGTAAAAAGATATTTCAACATCTTTGAATATATACTTTAGTTCTGGCATTGAAATACTATTTAAATATAATTCATACATCCCTTTTGTCTTGGAATGTGTTAGTGTGCAGGTTTTTATGCATTTGTGTCTCTTAGGTTGTTTAGAATTTCATTTTGTGTTTAACAAACTTTATCTTGAATATTGTGCCAAGTTCTCAGCAACCCATTTTAAGATCGAAACAAATTGGAACAGGTTCAGAAATGAGCAGTGAGGAAGACCACAGGACTACAAATTAAGTCCTATAAAGACAAATTGATGAACTTTGGACAGCTTAACTTTGAGGAGATTGAGCTGGGAAATATGATAGCATTCTTCAAATACTTGAACAGGTGACACACAGTAGAACAACCCTCGTTCTCCATTATTTCAGAGTGCAGGATATGGAGTTATGGATTCAAATTATAGGACAAATACCAGTTACAAAAGAGTTCCTGAAAGTAAAAGCAATTTGATAGCAGACCCACTTAAGCAGAATAGAAATAAGCTGTCCTTTACAACCAGAAATTGGACAACTATCTGCCAGGGATGTTTTAATTTGAAATCTTGCACCAAACAGATGGCTCGCCTTGACCTAAATGGCAATATCCAAACTAGGATCCTTGTTCTGATGAAACCATGTTTTGCATACCTCGACTGTTAAAAAATAAAACAATTAAGGGTATCTGAAGTGCCATAGAAATGTACTCTTAAACCTAGGTTGGAGAAATAAGAAATATCTCTGCTTAGCAATTATTTTTGCAGACACTCCAAAGAAAAAAAGATCTGCAAAAATAACTGCTGAGATATTTCCTATTTCTCCAACCTAGATCTGAGAGTACATTTCCGTGGGTCGGTAAACTAAATGCAACTCTGGAAAAAGGTGTTTGCTACATCAAATTTCTGTTCAAGCATTATTCAGTTTAGGAATATCATGCCATAAGTGTATAATTATGATACATTTTCACTGCATCCCAATTTGGGAACACTCCAAATATATATAAGACCTTGCATAAACTCCAATGAATTATCCAGGACTTCTTTTAAAATAAACATATACTTTAAGCCAAAGTAGCAACAAATTTTAAATCTCTAGATTTTCTTTGTACCATGATTTTAAATGTAGTTAGCTAGCTAGCTAAGTAGAGCTTGGTAGAAGATGATGATGATTGTATTCTCTATAAAAGCTCAGGCCAGTTTAGGCACAGTTCCCAAAGGCCTCCTTTTCAAGTATTGATTGGGAAACCTCAAAGACAAAACAAGAGTTTGGAATAAGAATATCTAATTGGTTATTACCTACAGCAGTATATAGAAAGGCAATTGGACATAAGAGGCTCTCTGAGAAAATGCTGTTATTTCTATTTTTAGTCTTTCTGGTAGCAGTAGTAGAAAAGACGCAAGAAGAACTTTAAAAAAATTCTGTGAGAACTGAAGTGCATGATGAACTGATAGGGATAGTCTGGTTTGTTTAGTCCAAGGCTGAAAACGACAATGCTCAGCATTGTTGTAAGAACTACGGTGATGAGGTATGAGAGCACTGTCATTTTTTCCCCCCCAACTAATCCTTCATGGCTCAGCAAGCAGCACTGGAGAAGAATGTGCCACCATTGTATGATGATGGTTGAGTCAGCGGTATTGAAAAGTTCTACCAATCTAGAACAAGGCCACTGTTTTGACTTTGGGAACATATTGGGGGGGGGAAATGGATTTCACCAAGTATTCCAGATTTAACACATGGTCCTGGCACCTTAAAAGGCATGAAATAAATATTTGGAAATTATCTGGGTGACTTTGCTAAGTGGCTTGAGCTGTGGACAAATGGAGAGTATTCTAGATGGATTTATTAATTTAAAAAATTATCTTTCCCTGATAAGATTATATAGCAATTCAACAATCGCCATGCACTAGGAAGCTTTGCAGAAGTCAAGAGCTGCTTTGATTTGCAAATCATTGACAGGGCGGTTTGAACACCAATAATAACAACAGTTCTGGAACTATGGGCTACATTACTATTATTCAGTCACTCAGTTGTGTCTGATTTAGTGGTGAAATTCAAATTTTTTTACTACCGGTTCTGTGGGCGTGGCTTGGTAGGGGTGGTGTGGCTTGGTGGACGTGGCAGAGGAAGGATACTGCAAACTCTCTATTCCCACCCCACTCTGGGGTCAGCCAGAAGTGGTATTTGCCGGTTCTCCAAACTACTCAAAATTTCTGCTACCAGTTCTTCAGAATCTGTCAGAACCTGCTGGATTTCACCCCTGGTCTGATTCTTTGTGACCCCATGGATCACAGCATGCCAGCCCACCCTGTCCTCTACTGTCCCCTGGAGTTTGCACAAATCCTGTTCATTGCATCAGTGGCACTGTTTATCCATTCATGCTCTGCATCCCCTTTTTCCTTTTGCCTTCAATCTTTCCCAACATCAGGTGTTTTTTTTTCCCAACACGTCCTCTCTTTTTATTAGGTAGCCAAAGAATTTGAACTTCAGTTTCAGCAACTATTTTTCCAAAGAACAATCGGGGTTAGTTTCCTTTAGGATTGCTATTGCTACTTATTAAAAAATGTTTTTAATTTCTCTGGCTGTATTGGGAGATCCACAAATGGTTTACACCACACACAAATGTTTTGTCTACTTGTTTGGTTATTTTAACATTTCACTTGAGACTGACTTTCCATCCACAGGGGAATTGAAGCAGCTAAAAGGAAAAGCAAAGCAAAACAGGAAATAAAATCATATTTTTTAAAAGTCTGAAAGTATCTATCACATGTATGATTGCAGAAGACCAGCTGAGTTGATCTTACAAGAGTGGGAGCTGAGCACAACCGCAACTTGGGAGCAAAACAGAAGAACAAGCTTGCATATCATGGGAACTGTTTCAATATATTCAATCTGCCACAAATTGTGGTATCTGCATATTCGGTGCAGACTGATGAGGTGGTGGACTTCATTACAAAGCTAACCTATTTTAGATTTCTTTTTGGCTATTCCTGGCTATGCACACTGCCTTCTGCAGTCTAGCCTTTCCACCCTGATTTCCTTGGCTTTTGGATGCATTCCTGCAGTGTTCTTTAATTGCTAGCCTAGAGCAAGCAGGTGTCTGCCTAACCAAGGCATCTTCATTTGCCTTTTGGGTGTTTCAAAGGCCTTGCAAAAAAGTTCAGTCAACTCAAATGAGTTATTTGGCAGCACCACACCTTTTGGAATGAAAGCTGAATGGCATCACCATGTGTGGTTCTCCAAGCACTTCTGGCTCTTCTGCAAAGAAGAGGTGTATCTCATTGGGTGGAACTGCTCTTCTAGAAAAGCTCCTTTGGAGCAAGTAGATCAGATCTCGGATCTTAATTAAAAGGGAAGAGAAAATAGAAGGAACACCCATTGCTGCCAAACAACAGTAGCATTATTTGCCGAGCACTGTGGTGGGGGAGGTGAAAGAGAGCATGCCAGAGATTTCCCAGAGGAGATCTAGTAGAATAAAGCATGGCGAACCTGATGTAAACCAATGAAATTACCAAATGTTGTCTTTGGCCCTAAAAGCTGCAAAAGGAGCTGGGGGGGATTTGAGACAGGGCTTGCATCAGTGGTGAAATCGGAACTGGTTTACTATCGGTTTGCTGGCTGCGCATGCATGTGCACGCCAAACACATGCTGCATGTGTGCATGCGTACCACGCACCAAATGTAAGGTGCATGCGTGCGCAGTGCACGCCAAAAGCAGGCATGGGGTAAATAGAACTGGGGGGCGGGGTGATCAGCTGTGGCGCGCGATGTTTTTTTTTTTACTTTTAAAAGCATTTTTTTACAACCTATTCGACCAAATAGGTTGTAGTAAAAAAATGCTTTTAAAAGTAAAAAAAAAAAAGGCTCTGACAATTGTGCAGCTCAGCTGTGATCATCAGAGCCCCTTTTTTTACATTTAAAAGCATTTTCTACAACCTATTCCTACCATTCGGGCAGGAAAAGCGAGCGAGCTGGAAAGAACAGGCAAGCAGGCGATTGGAGGGGGCATGGGTGAGGGGGGCCAGGGATTTTTCCTACCGCCTCCATCGCTACCGGATCAGCCCATCTGGTCCAAACTGGGAGCATTTCACCCCTAGCTTGCATACACCTGCTCTCATGCCCTTACTCCTATACCCATTGATGGGCACATATAGCACATTTTCCTACACTTTGTCTCTCTTTCATAAAGACTTATGACCACAACTGAGCCCAACATTCCCAATGTTAAGCAAGACAATTGTTAAGTGATTTTGCCCTATTTTACGATCTTCCTTGCCACAGTTGTTAAGTTAGTAACATGTTTGTTAAGTGAATCTGGCTTCCCTGTTGACTTTGCTTGTCAGAAGGTCGCAAAACGTGATCATATGGCCCCGGGACACTGCAACCGTCATAAATAAATGTCAGTTGTCACACTTTTAAATTTTTATCACAAGTATGCTTCAACAGTCATAAGTATGAAAAACAGTTTTTCATACGGTTTCATAAGTTTTAACTTATGAGAGCAGGAACCCAACTAGCACAACAGTTGTGAGAGCCATATACATTTTATTTTATTTATTTATTTTGTCGAGTACATATTAGATAATATATGTAAGTATAAGCATGAATTGAATACATAAAATGAATACAATTAAAGGGAACGTTAGGACAGGGACGGTAGGCACGCTGGTGCCTATTGTGTGCACACAATATGCACACCCATTTTGTGGCTGAAACTACAGATAATCCATCTACAACATAAACATTTGGACTTATTGGCGAGAAAACAAAATCCTTGCTTCCTAGGGTTGGGAGACCTTACAAATCTAATCAACCAACCAACCAACCAACCGATTTTCAATAAACTTTTACAATAAGCCATATGACCTAATGTAGCCTTTTATTTTCTTCTTAGTGTTAGCTCAGATCTATTTAGATGGTAGAAATGGCCTCTATGCAAATTTCTGATTGTGTTCCTAAAACACTTGGATCAAAATGAAAATGTATTCATCATTCCAAACGGTATTATGTTATTTAGAGTCTTATCAATATCACTGAATGATGAGTTTAGGATTTGGAATCATTTTTCCTGATCTCAAGTCCCATACATACTTATTTAATCAACTGTATTTTTTCACCCCAATCTTATGACTCCGGGTAAGTTTATTTTCTTCTAGCCAATTAGGGGTTCCTTTTCTACAAATGCCCTATAAGAATTTAGAATCTCTTTTAAGATCCTGTTTGTATGCAGAGAAGAAACGGTGCACATTCATTAAAATCCAGCATCACACTAAATAAAGCCTACCTAAATTGTCTTTTGAGGCACATAATTCCCACGTATTACCGCTAGTTTTCCTAATTTCTTTCTCCTCTTTTCCTGTCTGTCTGTCTGTCTATCACCATTATCTTTATAGATAGATTTTATAAACTTTAAATAATGACAAGCCACGTTGATTTCAAATGCTTCTCTCTTATAGAGCCAGTGATTCTATCCTGCTCCCCTGATTAAGGGCAAAGGAGAGGAACTGTCAGAGTGAAGCCTGGTATATCTCATCTCCAGAGTGAAGAAAAGTCTGATATGGCCTTGGACGCCCTCAGACCTAGGAATGGATCTTCTTTCTGACTTGCTTACAGAACAGCTGCCAACTCTCTGTTTGTAAATATAACCCAAAGAGGCCCTGCTTAATGTATCCCTAAGGCTTTCCAGGTGAGGGTTTTCTTTCAGCCCATGCTGAGGAGAAAGGTGTATATAGACAATGAGCTGATTTCCTCCATAACTTCCTTTACTTTCTCAGAAGAATCCTCTGGGCTGACTGAAGTAAGACTTGGAAGATTGTGAGCCCCAATGGAGAGAGGGGAGAGGAAAATTAATTAATCCAAACAAGGTTATACAGGCTTGGTTTTATACCATTTCTATTAAAAAGCAGCACTGCCATCTCCTGGAGAATGAAACAATCCCTCAGCCCCGTTGATCTTTTGAAAAATATAGGTGACTTACGACAATAATTGAGCCCAAAATTTATGTTGCTAAGTGAGAAATTTGTTAAGTGAGTTTTGCCCCATTTAACGACTTTTCTTGCCACGTTTGTTAAGTGAATCGCTGCAGTTGTTAAATTAGTAACGCAGCTGTTAAGTGAATCTGGCTTCCCCATTAACTTTGCTTGTCAGATGATGCCGAGGACACGGCAACAGTCATAAATATGAACCACTTGTGAAACATCCGAATATAAATCACGTGACCACAGAGATGCTGCTATGGTCGTAAGTGTGAAAATGGCCATAAGTCCCCTTTGTTTAGTCTTGTTGTAACTTTGGTCACTAAATGTAAATTGAGAACTACCTGTAGTTCATTTGGGTCTTTTAATAATCAATTATTTATAGTAATAATAACACTCATCAATAGAGTTGATGCAAATGTCTTTGCCCTCCTGGTGTTTACAACCCAGCATTTGATGAAGTAACAGAAGAGGAAACAATTGATTATATGACAATGAAATGTTGTTTCGCTAATCCTATTGCTGCAGTAGGCAGCAATTCAACATGCATGTGTCCCTGGAAATAGATGCTCTAGTCCAGGGGTCTGCAACCTTGGCAATTTTACGACTTGTGGACTTCAACTCCCAAAATTCCTCAGCCAGCGCATGCTGAGGAATTCTGGGAGTTGAAGTCCACAAGTCGTAAAGTTGTCAAGGTTGCAGACCCCTGCTTTAGTCTAGCATTCACTGGAATAGAATAGAATAGAATTTTTATTGGCCAAGTGTGATTGGACACACAAGGAATTTGTCTTGGTGCATATGCTCTCAGTGTACATAAAAGAAAAGATACGTTCATCAAGGTACAACATTTACAACACAATTGATGATCAATATATCAATATAAATCATAAGGATTGCCAGCAACAAGTTATAGTCATACAGTCATAAGTGGAAAGAGATTGGTGATGGGAACATTGAAACGATTAATAGTAGTGCAGATTCAGTAAATAGTCTGACAGTGTTGAGGGAATTATTTGTTTAGCAGAGTGATGGCCTTCGGGAAAAAACTGTTCTTGTGTCTAGTTGTTCTGGTGTGCAGTGCTCTATAGCGTCGTTTTGAGGGTAGGAGTTGAAACAGTTTATGTCCAGGATGCGAGGGATCTGCAAATATTTTCACGGCCCTCTTCTTGATTCGTGCAGTATACAGGTCCTCAATGGAAGGCAGGTTGGTAGCAATTATTTTTTCTGCAGTTCTAATTATCCTCTGAAGTCTGTGTTTTTCTTGTTGGGTTGCAGAACCGAACCAGACAGTTATAGAGGTGCAAATGACAGACTCAATAATTCCTATGTAGAATTGGATCAGCAGCTCCTTGGGCAGTTTGAGCTTACTGAGTTGGCGCAGAAAGAACATTCTTTGTTGTCCTTTTTTAATGATGTTTTTGATGTTAGCTGTCCATTTGAGATCTTGCGATATGATAGAACCCAGAAATTTGAAGGTTTCTACTGTTGATACTGTGTTGTCAAGTATTGTGAGAGGTGGAAGTATGGAAGGGTTTTTCCTAAAGTCTACCACCATTTCTACGGTTTTGAGTGTGTTCAGTTGCCACCATATGCTCCCTTGTGCTCCTGCTGCACCGGTTAGGGAGTTTGGGAGTGGGAGGCACCGTTTAGCGGTGGTTCTCCTCCTATCTCTCTGACCGGGCGCAGACGGTGTTGGCAGGAGGGCAGAGATCAACCGCGAGGCCCCTCACATGTGGGGTGCCGCAGGGGTCGATTCTCTCACCTCTCCTGTTCAACATCTATATGCAGCCGCTGGGTGAGATCATCAATGGCTTTGGGGTGAGGTACCAACTGTACGCTGACGATACGCAGCTGTACTTTTCCACCCCAGGCCATCCCAACGAAGCCATCAAAGTGCTGTCCCGGTGTCTGGAAGCTGTACGAGTCTGGATGGGGAGAAACAGGCTCAAACTCAATCCCTCCAAGACGGAGTGGCTGTGGATGCCGGCATCCCGGTACAGTCAGTTGCAGCCGCGGCTGACTGTTGGGGGCGAATCATTGGCCCCAGTGGAAAGGCTGCGCAACTTGGGCGTCCTCCTGGATGGACGGTTGTCTTTTGAAGATCATTTGACGGCTGTCGCCAGGAGGGCTTTTTACCAGGTTCCCCTGGTTTGCCAGTTGCGCCCCTATCTTGACCGGGATGCCTTATACACGGTCACTCATGCTCTGGTTACCTCTTGCTTGGACTACTGTAATGCTCTCTATATGGGGCTCCCCTTGAAGAATACCCGGAGGCTCCAGTTGGTTCAGAATGCAGCTGCGCGGGTGATAGTGGAAGCCACACGTTGCTCCCATGTAACACCCCCCCTTCGCAGTCTGCACTGGCTACCTGTGGTCTTTTGGGTGCACTTCAAGGTGTTGGTGACTACCTTTAAAGCGCTCTATGGCTTAGGGCCAGGGTACTTACGGGACCGCCTGCTGTTACCGAATACCTCCCACTGATCTGTACGCTCGCACAGAGAGGGACTCCTTAGGGTGCCGTCCGCCAAGCAATGTCGGCTGGCGGCCCCCAGGGGTAGGGCCTTCTCTGTGGGGGCTCCCACCCTTTGGAACAAACTTCCCCCTGGACTTCGGCAACTGCCGGACCTTCGGACTTTCCGCCGCGAGCTGAAGACCTATTTGTTTGTTCGCGCAGGACTGGCATAGGATTTTTTAATGGGATTTTAATTAGTTTTAATGTTTTAATATTTTATATTTTATGGGGTTTTATTCTAATGTTTTAATTCGGCCATTTGTGTAATAAGTTTTTTAATTATGGTTTTACGTGTATATTGCTGTTGTTTTTTACTATGGCTGTAAACCGCCCTGAGTCCTTCGGGAGAAGGGCGGTATAAAAATTTAAATAATAATAATAATAATAATAATAATAACAACAACAACAACAACAACAACAACAACAACAACAACAACAACAACAACAACTGCTATATAGTGACAGATTGCCATGAACTATGGGGAGGGACAGGGGTGAAATCTACTTACCTTCCCTACCAGTTTGGAAGTGTGTGCGCGCCATCGTCACTTCAGATTTTTGACCCTCTGTGCATGCACAGAGGGTTAAAAACCAGGAAGTAACCACATCCGGGTGGGCGGGCAGGCGGAGCCTCATGCTGCCGCCGCTATAGGTTCACCAAACCAAACATCGTCTGTGCTACCGGCTGGCGCAACCTGGACAGAACCGGCAGGATTTCACCACTGGGGAAGGGGGAATGTAAGGGAGAAGGCTTGGGGGAAAACAAAAGTAACTGCTATATCTCCTCCAGACTCTGTTTCAAGGTTACCCAACATACCAGCTGCATACCAAACTCTGCTTGGACTGACAGTTACAAAAACGCCTTAACCTGACTGGTTGTGTTCTGTCCCCCCTCGCCTCAGTCCGAGCGATGGCTTAATTAGCTGGCACTATCAGCTCTGGCAGCAAACTAGCAAGCGTCTGCCAAATGTCTCTGTTATCTCCCTTGATGCCGATGAGTCAGTGAACAGTACTTCAGCTCTTAGTTAAGCAGTTGATTTGCCTGCTACGAAGAAGCATATCAGCTCTCACTGCTTTTATATCCTGTGGGGTGTGGCTCTATGACTCAGCATTTCCTAGGCCTGCCCCACCCCTGCTTCTGTTGTTCCCGCCTCTCCTGCCTAGGAAACCTAGGGTCCAGCCAGGCCTGATTACCATCAGCTGGGTCTGGAAGCGTGGCCTGGGGAGGAAGAGTCAGGGTACGGAGGCCTCGTTATCTCCTCCACCTGGCCTGCCTCTGGCTCCTGGAGCTGAGCCAGGGAAGCCGGTGCTCCCGAGGTAAGTCCTGATGGCCCTTCCCCCTCACTTTCCAAGTCACTTTCTGGCAGGGGGCCCGGCTCGGGGGGGGGGGCGCAGACACAACAGGATGTATGGGGGAGGAGTGGGCAATGGTAAGTAGCTAAAGGAGGGAAAAGTTGAACTTAGGGATTTTGGTGTGTGATTTTCAGTTCTGGTTTTACATTACTACAATATGTTTGACTTCTAATAAAGCTATACCTTTCTCAACAAATGGGGCTAAGGATCATTTCTATTTAGGACTTTTAAGCTGTGGCAGGTCTGACGTACATTGTGATTTGAAGAAGCTTCCTTTTGGAATGGATTCATCTTTTTAAGGTTCAATGCACACTTATCCCTTTATAATGTTACATATTTGACTAAATAAATATCAGGTTTGTTGTTTTTTTACAGAATTACAGCTTTGCAACAGTACTTTAGCAGTACTTCGATTTTCTAAGGGTTTTCTCTTAATTAAGATTTCAGGCCTGATTTTTCAGAATGAAAGTTATTGTCAGCCCTGGAGGCCATCTTTTTCTTTGGATCTTCAGGGCTGCCACACTTAGTGCTGTGGGAAAGTGGGAGGAGGGTTGCATGGAGTTGGTAGAGTTATTTAGCCATAACAACATTCTTTTCTCTGAGAGTCAAGGATGTTCAGCCTGCACCTGGAGAGGCGTGACTGGGAGGCATCTCCAATTGGGACGGTGGATTGATTGGGCCATGTGATGGACACGTGGGTGCAGGGGAAGGGACTTTGACTTTCCTTTGGGTGAGGAAAATCCAGCAGGTTACAGAATAAGGTTTTCCCAGTTGTGCCAATATGACAGCTCTAATAAAATAGATATTTGAGGAACTACCTGCCTCGGAATCTTATTTGGTTGGGGGTGTTACTTGGAACCCTGATAGTTATGTTTATCTCTAAATAGTTTCCCTTTTCCTTCCTTTCTTAGAAGTTATAGAAGTACTTCAAAGGCAATGGCTTTATCAATTTTTATTTCTGAAAAGTCTTTCTAAATAAAAAGAAACAATATCTGTGTAGTGGACTGGGAATTTTTACCATGGTGCACTTTGAAAGTAATTTGGTTTTCTTTAAGAAATGTTTCTTATCTTTGCCAGCAAAACCTGTATAACAATCATACTTTTTTTTTTCTCTCACACACAAAATAAGTAATGTAATACTCATGAAACCTGTAGATATATAATTCAGTTTATCCATGTTGGCCCTCTTTTGAGAACAATTACATTGGCAATAAAATCTTTCTACATCATCCAGACGTTATATTTAAAACTGTAACACCAAGTTGTAAACAGCCATTGTGTGCATATGCCATCAAACCGAATACAAAATGTAAGAAAAATGAATTTTTTAAATATTTTGTATTCAATTTGCTGAAGGATGATTTACTTTTGAAATTTCTTTGTTAAAGAATAAACCAGCACTGTGGTTCCTGGCATAAGAGGACTTTGGTGCGGTGAAGGGTATATATAAATATCCTCTTTCATTTTACAATTATCCATCAAAGGTTTGTAGCTTCCCTTACTTCTAATGCAGTGGTTCCCAACCAGTGTGCCGCGGCACTAAGGGGTGCCGTGAGATCTTTTGAGGGTGCCGGGAACTTTTGAGCTACGGAGATTTTAAATATCTATTTCCTTATAAGGGTGCCGGGAACTTTTGAAAGGCTTTCCAAGGGTGCCTCAAACAAGAAAAGGTTGGGAACCACTGTTCTAATGTAACCCAAAAGAACTCCTCCCCGTCTTTCAGATCAAGAACTTCAGGCAGCCATGGAAACTGCAGAACATAGCAGAAAAATGTGTAACAGAAAACACAAAACTAAACTTTTTCTTAAATGAAGTTCAAATACATTTTGAGGAAAAATCCAAAACAGAACTCTCAAGCAATAAGGTAAGAGGAAAAATTCAGTGTCACATTAGTTTAAACTTCTTGTTTCAGTGGTTTTCTTTTTCCAAACAATCTAGTAAAACCAATTTCCAGACAAACTACCCAACAAAAGACGATGCTCTTAACTCAGTGGAAAAAGTAGAGTTGTATGCACATCTGATCGAGTAAATGTCTACGGAGATTCTCAGTCATCCAGGTCATTCTTGTCCAAAAGGTGGGAGTTTACCTTCCCCTCTTGAAAAAAGCATCTTTGATCAAGTACAACCCTTTTGCAGATGTCTTTGTACATTTGGTCCTGCAGCCACTCAAATTCTGCCTCCAATGTTGCAGAGATACAATCTTTTCCGTGCATTTGGTAAGCCACCTTTTTAAACAGCTGCCCAATTTATTTCAATGGAAGAAGCAGATTGGTGAACCATTTGCTGAACTGAGGACCGCCTCTGAAAAAAAAAAAGCAAGCCAAACCAACACCAACATTTGTCTGAAATGGTGTAGGGCTTCCTGCCTGATCAGGGGGTTGGACTAGAAGACCTCCAAGGTCCCTTCCAACTCGTTGTTGTTGTTGTTGTTATTACACCATTCCCCAACTGTGTCAAAATATGTAGGTATTTGGCAAGCTGTGCAAGATCCTTTTGCTCAATAATTAGGAAGGCATCAGAGAGTTTTTTCAAATCAGTGTTTATTTTATGGCATTTACTGTAATTCATAAACAGTAGGCAACTATAGGTAGTCCTTGACTTACAACCATAATTTTGCCCAAAATTAATGTTGCTAAGCAAAAGAGTTGTTAAATAAGTTTTGACTTTTATGGTTTTTCTTGCCACGTTTGTTAAGTGAAGCACTGCAGTTGTTAAATTAGTAACAAGGTTGTAAAGTGAATCTGGCTTCCACATTGACTTTGCTTGTCAGAAGGTTGCAAAAAGTGTTCTCATGACCACCCCACCCTGCCCCACCCCACCCCCGGGATACTGCAATCGTCATAAATATGAACCAGTTGCTAAGCATCCAAATTTTGATCGTGTAACCATGGAGATGCTGGAACTGGTTTAAGTGTGAAAAGCGCTTTTTTTCAGTGCAGTGGTAACTTCAAACGGTCACTAAACAAATGGTTATAAGTCACGGACTACCTGTATATATAGGCTATAGCTTGCTCAGATCAGCCTAGTGGAGCTTCATCAAGTACAGTGCATATGAACCGAAGTAAAAGATGAAGCGGGTTTAGAACAGGGGTATTAAACTCAAGGCTCGGGGGCCGGATGCGGTCCGTAGGGTGCGTAAATCTGGCCCCCAGAGCTACCCTGGAAACAGCGAAGGACCGCCCTGCCTCTGCCAGAGAAAATGGAGCTCAGGAGGGCCCCATGCAGCCCTCCCGAGTTCTGTTTTCACTGGCAGAGGGTTTCAAGAGGCTGTCACAGCCAAAAATGGAGCTTGCGAGGGCCACGTGTGGCTCTCCCAAGCTGTTTTTGCTGGCAGAGGGTTGCAGGAGGCCATCACAGTTGAAAATGGAGCTCGGTAGTCTGTTTTTGCTGTAAGAGCGCTCAGGCCACCATAGGCACCCCAACATAAATGATGTCAAGCTGGCCATGCCCCCCCCGCCCCCCCAGGTCAAACACAACCCTGATGTGGCCCCCAATGAAATCAAGTTTGACATCCCTGGTTTAGAAGGATAATACTCATAATCATATCCATCCATTCAATGAAACTCCGAAGTTCTCAATATAACGATTACTGTGTTGTGTAAAACTAAGGCTAAAAAATGCTTCTGTGGAAAAATCCATGGTCCACTCCAGACAAACATTACAGTGCAGTAAATCAGAAAATGTCACAAATAGGAATGTACTTTTGTCGCAAATAGGAATTTGAGTTCTTAAAAATCATAGCATTACAGGTCTGGATGAACTCTTAGAAGTTAATCCAACATTCATTCATTCATTCATTAATTCATTCATTCGATTTAGATGACACCAGACTACAACTGATTCTCACTTGATATTAGCCAGTACAAGAGTTCAAGGAAAATACTCTTAACATGGCATCGTCCACATAAGCAATTTCAGGACCCACTGATTTCAATGAGAATTAATTACACATATGGCTTTTGAGGAACGCATACAATTGTGCTGCAAATGTCACCTATTGAAATCACTGGAAGCTTTATCAGTGGTTTCAAATTTTTGCTGGATAGTCTTATATTTGTTTTCAACTATACAAAATATTTTTGAAGGTACATTAGCAATAAACTGTCAAAAAAGCACACTATAAATGGGTAAAATTTAGAAGTACATTTTTTCTGTGATATTTCATTACTGTAAAAATGCTACTTCATCATCAACAGACCAGCTTACTCCACGGTGTTTGTGACAGCAGACTTAACGATGAGTAATATTTTCTTTTACATATCAAGTCTAGTATTGTGATCTTATAATGCTCATCTTTCCCAAGTGATTCACCTCTTTTTTTTTGTTGTTCTGCAAATGAGACATCTCTAGTTTCTCTAGTATGGCCATTTTTGAGTTATCCTTTAGCTCAGTGCTAGTTGGCTAGTCCCCCAGATTATGTTTGCCCAGCATATTAAGCCATGATTTTCTCAATCCAGTTTTCTAGTTCACGCAACACACTAGGTTAACATGTGCTTGGCCAGTGTGCCTTTTGGATATAAGCATTGTCATATCACCATATAGCATTGTTAAATCATCAACTAGTAAATGTTCAAATCCAGCCCATTTTACTTCATGCTTTGCCAATAGCTTTTAACTCTTGCTCCCAAGGAGACCAGACATGGCAAAAATCAAATTGCCATAAACCATTAAAAAGCAGAAGTGGTGAGATTCAGAAGACCAGGAATTAATTTGATCCCTTTGCTTCACATGCCTATTTTCCAAGATCTATTATTCTCCCCATCAGGTAACATACATTTGATTAACATAGGTTTTGCCACCAAACTAATTCCAATTCATGTAGTCATTTTGATTTAGAGGCAAGTATCAACGTTGCCTGATTTGTGTGGCAAGCCCACTTCAGATGCTGAACCCGGTTGCGCATCACGGCAGAAAAGCACAGCTGGGTTCTTAAAAGCCCACATAGCCACTTCTCTACTAGTGCCTGGACTGGAGCAGGTCAGGTTATTCCTTACATTGCCCCCGCTGCCATGCCCATAGCTGGCATAGCGTTCTGCCCGGTTCTTGCTCTCCAGCCGATGACCCTGAGCAGCTGCCAAATAGGCAGCCACTGGGTTTTGAGCCCGATAGCCTCCTTCCCGATTGCGTCCGAGAAGAAGAGAAATGTTAGGGTTGCGGGTGGCATAGATGAGGGGGTTAATGGCACCATTGGCCCAGGCCAACCAGCTTGCCACAGTGTCTATGGCTGGGGAAAAGGAGAAGTGTCCCGTCGCAGCAGCCAAGCCTAATATACAATAAGGGCCCCAGCAGCAGATGATGGAGACAATCATAATCAGAACGGTGGTGGCTGTGCGCATCTCACCATAGAAACGCAGGAGGTGCCCATAAGTGGTGAGTGGGCGAACCCTGCTCTCGGTCAGCCGCACTGCCCGGCAGATGTTGTAGTGGCAGAAGCACATGAGGGCGAAGGGCAGCAGGTAGCAGAGGACAATTAAGGTTGCACTATAAGGGGGACCCAAATGGGAAGAGCCCCAAGGTAACACATACATGCAATGGTAGGAAGCAGGGGGGCCTGGCCCAACAGGCTGCTCCTCCTCTTCCTCCTCCTCCTGGGCCAGCAGGTACCAAGGCCCTGAGAAGCCCAGGGCGGCCAACCACACAGCAACCAGGAGCTGCGTGGCTCTCCGGCGGCCCATTTTATGCAGCGGCTGGCGGACAATGGCACAGTAGCGGTCAAAGGAGAGCAGGGCCATGGTCAGGGTGGCAGCGATGCCCAAGCCAGCGTGGAGGGTGGCGCTGGCCAAGCAGAGGCGGCGCCCAAAGAGCCAGGCCCCGTTGGGACGCCCATTGAGAAGGCTGACGAAGGCCAAGGGCAGGCACAGAAGGGCGTCCAGCAGTTCGGCGAGCGACAGCGACAGCACGAAGGCGTTGGTGACGGTCCGGAGCTGCCGGTGCCGGGCGATGATGACCACCACGGCGCCGTTGCCCAGCGTAGAAAGCGCGAAGATAGCGAGGAGCAACAGGCCCTGCGAGACCAGCGCCGCCCCAGACCAGCCCCACCAAGCCGCCTCCACGAGGTCCGAGGGCGCCGTCCCCGCCTCGCTCCCCGCGCTTCCATTGCCGGCCGCGGCAGAAACGTTGTTCAGCGAGGCCACCTCCTCCATGGGCAGCCGGCGCGGGAAGGCGCATTCCCAGCCCGAGCAAGGCGAGCCCCTTCCCGAAAGGGCCAAGGGGGATGGTGGGAAGCAGCGGCCACCTCAGGCGCCCGGGATGAGCGGCGTGTTGGGTTTCGGCGCGGCTTCCGCGGATAGGTGGCTCAGGCCTCGTCGAGCCCTGGAAGGCTGGGCTCCCGCCGCATTCTGGGGACGGAGAAGCCGGCTGTCCGAGAACTGCGGCGCGGCTGCTGGAAAAAAGCGCCCCGCTTCGGCTCTGCACGCGTCTCGCGGCAACTTGGAAGGCAAGCGGAACTATACGGGGATGCTTTGGATCGCTGCCTGCTTTCCCTCCAGCCGGGGACCCGCACTCCTTCCCGGGCAGGCCGCTTTTGCGGGGAGGCGGAGGAGGGTAGGGGTGGAAACCGGCGGGCGGCAGCGTTGGGGATGCTTAGCTTTCGCTGTTTCCTTTGCCGAGCTGCTCAGCCAGCCCGGACTCGGCGGACGAGATGCGGAAACCAGCCGGGTGGTGCTCTGAATTTGCTGGCTCCTCTTCGGAGCAAGAGACGTTCAGGGCCGCTGACGTTTCTGCAGACGGTTGCCCGGGGAAACCGTGTTATGCCCATCCGACGGCTGCTCAGGGGAGAAAGCACCACCGCAGTTCCCACCCACCCCCACTTTGCATCTTTCCCACTTCATCCTGAGGTCTGCCTGGCCACCTGGCAGGGCTGCAAGTGGCCCCTTTAAAGGTTTTACAATCCACCAGTCAAACAGTGACCCCATCTCTGGTGACCCCAACAGGTAGCAAAATTATGGCAAAAGTACTTATTCCCGCCACATTACCCCAGTTCAGTTTCTCAGAACATGAAAAAAGATCTTTTGGAACAGAAACCCCCTTTTTCTTGAACAAATGCAGAGAAAACAGGATTTCAGTCTTAACTTTGCAGGACCTGAAACTGCTGGTCTCTGAATTAAGTTTCTCAGCAACCGTTTAAAAAAATCATTGGGGGGGAAACAGAATCACATCTAAAATTCTTGGTTGAGTTTCCTCATCCACTACATTGTAGCAATGGAGTGGTCCTAGCAACCTTGCCTAATCTGATACTCTCTGGTTTAGGCAGAAATTCCAGCTCTCCAAATGAATTACAACTTCCCAGTAACTCAGCCAGGATGGTCAGCACTGAGAGGTGTTGGAAATAGATGTTCGGCCACATTTGGGATAAAGCAGGTTCCCTACTTCCATTGCAATGCATGGCAGAGCTCTATCAGGAGTTGGCAGATTTTTAAGGTATAAGCGGGCGGGTTATGTATGGTACTTAAAATGTAACAAAAATGATCTTTTTATTTGCATTTCATTTAATAAATCCATGTGCTGGCCATCAATCCTTACAGTATACTCAGTTAATTTTAAGGTGATTGTTTTGCCTATTTAATGTAGATAGCTATACAACTATGTAAGAAAAGGTCAAAATCAGATTTAAAAAAACTTGTTTCATAAACAACATGGGGGGGAAACAAACTTTAATTTTGCAGTTATTCAGCATTGAATCACACTGAACTTAATGAGTTATATTCCCAGTAAAGGCCTTTAAGACTCTTTCATTTTTTTTTTAAAAAAGTAACCTTTTGTAATTGATATACATGCTGTATTCAAATAGGCATCCTCCCCCCCCCCCACATACACACAAAGTCTAGCAAGAAAATTCCCACATTTCAATTGTCAACAAAGAAGGGTTATTCTCTGAAATCTTTGATTAATTTCTTTGTAAGCTGTTTTTAAATACCTAACTACCAATGTAATTCTAGTTGATTGTTACTTACAGCATTTTGCTATCACAAGTTTATTAATAACCATCATATTCTAATTTCCTACTGCATTTGTCCCCTAGAAGGCTTTTCTGATGCCAAGAAAAATATTTATGACTTACTACCCTGCCATCATGTTCCTATTGGCCAAAATTTTTATAATAGATGTGAAAATCCTTAACTTTGGCTACACTATGTTCTTTATCATTATTTATATCAATTATCAGTAAAAAATGAAGACCAATACCATAATCAAAACTAAACAAAGATGCATCTTTTTCATTAGAGTTATTAAGGAAGCAATTACTTGAGAAAGAAACCATATTTCAAAGGATCATTTTCTTCAAGAGTGAAAGTTGATGTTCCGGTATAAAAAGATTCTCCTGAGACTTCTACTATAACAGCATTGTGTTCACCACATTTTGTTTCCTGGATTGGAAAAACAAGTGTTTCAGGTTAAAAAAATAAGCCCGTTCATTAATTCAGTAATACAGTCTGTAAGATTTTGCAAATAGCAAATATGTGAGGAGACCTATATACCCAGAATGAAATATTAAGTGATAATTAAAAATGTTCTCTCAACTCTGGACAATCCCCAATGTGATACAACCAGAAAGTAAAGTAAATTTATGCCATAATATTTTTCCTTCACTTCCTATAGCTTCCTATTCTCTGAATGTTAAAAATTGCATTGGGTTGCAGTGAGAAAAAATCCAAGTTGGGATTCTTGCATTGCTCTTACAAAACTGTTCCTCTTAATACTAGATAACTTCTTCCTCCTGCTGCAACCCATGGCACATTTTTTGGAATGCTTTGTAGGCCTTTTCTTCATCTTCAGGAAAGGCTGCCAAGAAGGGATATGGGCTTCAGAGAAAGACAAAGTTCTGTTTTGCAAGCAGCTTTCTCCTCCCACAACTCTGAGGGAGAATCAACTGAATTTAATCTATCTGAGGTAGATTGTGAGTCCACTTTAATGATACCCAAGGAAAAGCAACCCTTTCAGTCAACTAATTCCATATTTTCCAAAAAATAATCTATACAAACTCCTCCCCCAACCCCACATCCCCCAAAACAAAAGTTTGGTATTTGCCTTTATTGCTTTTCCAGTGAACAAGGAACCAGTTGAACTGCTTCTGAAGGTCCTGGTCTGGTTCAGCTGAATTAATCCTTTATGGTGTTGTAAAGCGATGCGAGCAGTCACACCTGATCCTGTAGGACTTCGATCAACCTATTTTAGAAATATATGACCTGCTGTATTTTTGTTCATTTTGTCCATTATGCAAATCAACAATTATATTAGTATCTATGCCTACTCACTTTCATCATTACAGGTATTCATATCTATACTGTCTACTTTCCATTTCAAGTTCATCATTCAAATTAAAATATGCTGGGAGTAATTACATTTGGAGACTAAAACATCCTAGAATTAGGCTTACTGAGCAAGAATAGAGTGACAGGAAATCTCCTATAAATAAATAGCGCAAACCTCACTCCCTCAAGTACTGAAGTTATTATCTAGGTGGGTAATGAAATGTCTGCATGATAACAATCAGGATCAGAGAACACCAACAAACCTGCCCTAAAATAATATTGGTTTCAGATTATTCGGTATTAATATGGAGTATGTTTGCCCCCATAAAATTAGAATTCTGCCTTTATAAAGTCTGCAGAAGGGAGATATCAATGACACTGTAGATATTGAATTTCAATAGCAACCATCATGCTGAGTGGGTTTTACAAGTTGTAATTCAATATTTAAAGCTGGGGCATCATGCCCAAAGCCCTTAGCCCTCCAGATAATCCTATCCAGCCTGTGCCTCATTTAACATCAGCAGGAAAACCAGCCAGAAGTAGGGAACCAATGGTCTTGAACAGGTACTACAGCTCCTTTGTTAGGCTAAAGAGAGGGTGCCTATACACATAAGCTAAACAGGCTATACACCTACCTCTGTCTCAAAGGACCATTGCAAGTCCCTTCTGCAACTTTTTACAACCATATTCTGCTGTTTAGCACTGAATCTCCCCACAACATTTCCTCCACTGCTTTTTGAACTTATCAGGTGGCAGTTACAGTTGATTGGGAATCCCAGCACAGTATTAGTGCTGCCTCTTTCCTGGCCTTTCTTTTAAGAGCAACCTGACATTGAGTACATTTTCAGGAATTGTGTTTTCTTGCAAAAGTTTTTTTTTCTTCCTAGGATTTTCCCACAAGTCTACTTTTTTTTTCCAGATCAATCAAATATTGATCTATTGTTTGCAAAACCCCCCACAAAACATTGATCAATTGACTTGTTGTCTTAGCCTGATATCTTGAGGTGAGGGAGTACCTGGCCCAATGTCACTTAGTCTTCTGGTGTCTAGCCTGGAGCCTTAACCATTAGACCAGTGCTGAAATGTAAAATTTGTTGCTACCGGTTCTTTGGCCGTGGCTTGGTAGGCGTGGCTTGATGGGGGTAATGTGACTGGGTGAACGTGGCTAACTTTTTTTTTACTTTTTTAAAGCATTTTTTTACTACCGGTTTGGCAGTAGTAAATTTTTATGATTAGGTTCAATCAGATTGCTATTCAACATTAATTAAATCACATACTGTATTGATTTTATTCTAGGACAAATAGAATTTTTAATGTATAAAAGCAGACATTCAGGTCTGGCTCCCCTGCCTTTCACATTGCAGATTCTACATATTCTCCATCTCTAGCAAGAGTCATGGTGGGGACTTATATTTTTTCCCTGCTATTTCAGGACTCCAGGACAGGGATCCAGTTGAGGGCTATTCAACTAAGGCAATGATGGCTAATCTTTTCCAGACTGAGTGCTCAAAGCGCGCGCATGCGCACACCTGAAACCCCAAGATGCAATGCATGTATGACCCCATGCACGTATTCCACCCCTGTGCATGCGCGCACAGCCCCCCATACACATGCAGCCCCCGCGCATGCGTGACAGAGACCGAAGACTAGCTGGCCTGCTGGAGGCGCCCTTGCATGCACGGCAGAGCTGAACTGGGGCGACGGCTCGCAGGCCCACAAAGAGGGCGGTGTGTGCCACCTTTGGCATGTGTGCCATAGGTTCACCATCACAGAACCAAGGACTACTTTTTTATGATAACAGTTCAGGATCTTTCCTCATACATGTTTCATTACCTGTGCATCTGCAAATACACATATATTACTTGTAGGTTCATCACTAAATTCATCTTTTCCATCTGTCAGTATAGTTCCATATAGGAAAGCCATCTCTTCAATAAGAGGATGGTGAACTTTGAACTAGAAGAAGCAAAATATTTTAGAGACATTTATTAAAATGTAACCAGAGAAATGTTACCTTATGCCTCCCACCGACCGGTACGCTCTCACAGAGAAGGTCTCCTCAGGGTGCCGTCCGCCAAACAATGTCGGCTGGCGGCCCCCAGGAGTAGGGCCTTCTCTGTTGGAGCAGCGACACTCTGGAATGAACTTCCCCCTGGCCTACGCCTGATCTTCGGACCTTTCGCCGTGAGCTAAAAACATACTTATTTATTCAAGCTGGACTGGCATAATAGTTTTTAACATTTTAAATTGGGTTTTATTGTTGTGGGGTTTTAAATTTTTTAAATTTTAAATTTAAATTTTTATACATTGGCCTTTTTGTAATATGCTTTATTTTAAATTTTGATTTTAATTGTATATATATTGTGTTTTATTTAGGCTGTACACCGCCCTGAGTCCTTTGGGAGAAGGGCGATATAAAAATTTGATAAATAAATAAATAAATAAATAAATAAATTATCTAACTGCTCCATTAGATCTGTTCATAGTATCAATGTCCCTACACAGGCAGTGGTTTGAGTACTTCACTTAATTTCTTACATGGAAAAACTAGTTGGAAATATTGTGTGCCAGGTTTTACATTGATATTAAAAAAAGAAATCAGATATCAGAAAATTAATATAGCAACCATCTAGTCAGAAGAATCGAAGAGAAATTATAACTGAATATACCAAAGTTCAGCTTTTGCTGGATCACTTTAAATTTTTGATCTATTATTGATTTATATAAGAAGAGTTCTGAAAGATTAAATCCAAAGCCATCAAGTCAAGCACTAGTCATGGGTGACTGATTTAAAAAATTCAAAGAACTGTAGCTGCTGTGTCAATAGCAATCTTCTAACATTCCCCATGAGTTAGTAGTTTTAAATAAGCTTATGGTTCAGGCATCTAACAACTAATTCCTCAATTTACACTTGTTCCTATTTCCAGCACTGCATTCATTCAGAATGGCTAGAGTACAGGAATCTGTTTATAAAGCCAAGTTATTTGATATATTATTATTATTATTTACTTTATTCATTAAAAATGAAAGTCAACTGAACATTCAAAAATATATCACAAATAGCATTGACTGGTGCTAATGGTTGATACGGGTTGCTGCCAGCATCCTTATAATTATAATTATTATTGTTGTTGTTATTTAACTTTATTCATTAAACATGAAACTCAGTCAACTGAACATTCAAAAAGGCATCACAAATTACTATTATATTATTATTATTATTTTTATTATTATTGGAAAAATATTTCTGATCTGCTGCCAGTATTTTGAAAAGGTTAATTTCATTTTTCTTTCATTTCAAATAATGACTCACTGATCTTCAAAATAATGCATTTAGCTAGTAAATACAATTCAAAGCCATGTTAAATGTACCTGAGCCTTTACGGCTTCTGTTATTGCAGATGCTGCATCTACAAGATCCCTAATTTTTGAGGAACATACATCAAGGCCTAACTGTTCAGCACTGAGAAAGGCATAGAAAGCACCCCCATAGCCAACATCAAGGACGACTTTTCCATAGCCAGGAACATCAATTGTTATATCTATAATCAAGTTAAAAAAAAAAAGAGGGAAGGGAAAAGACAAGAGATAAATGTTACATAAATATCATCAGTGTTTATTATTTTTATATTTATTTTGTTCAATAATTTATTTTTAAGGCAGCCCCCTCCAAAAAAAAGGAATGTTAAAATCTGTAATCCAGATTCTCATCTATCCTTACAACTAATATCTGAAGAGTCCTCAAATATATTGATACTTCCTTCTCATGTCTGTCGTCTTTTTCCAGTTTCAATCTTATTAATGCCAGTATTCAACCTTATTTATAGAGGAAATTACATTGTTGACAGGATATCTAATTCTAATTTATTACTGAGGTACAAGAAAGACATTTCATGTTCAGAAGAACTTCAAGAGCAGAAAGTAAATAAAAATTACTGTGGTGATTATAGGAACTATAATCAAACGACATAACTATAATCACAATGACACAACATATATGGGGAGCGATTTGATTGGGATCTACATGCATTTAAAAAAACAAAACGTACAGGCTCACTAAGGTAATCATGAGAGGCAGTGTAGTACAGAGAAGTATTCCTTCCATGAATCAAAGTTAAAGCCTAAGGAATAGCAGAAAAGAGGTTAATTACAGTAGATTTACATTATCAATCACAAAAAACATGCAGGTCAGAAAGCAAGTTTTCAATTTTTCAATTGAGCTACACCATTTTAAATCAGTTAAAATTTATATGTGACCAAATAATGATTGGATTGGTATATTATTAAGGATGCCAATTTGAAATAAGATGCCTTACTCTATTCCCTGTATTTCGCTCCTATGATCATTTAGTGGGAAAAACACAGACCTATGTAAAGGCATTTATACCTGTTTCTTAAACCATTTTCTCTCAGGACATTTATAAATAACGGAGGACCCTAAAAGGCTTTTGTTAGTATGGGTTACATTTATTGATATATATCTTTTTAAAAAATTAAAGCAGACACATTTGATGCTATCATTTCTCTTGACCATTTGATGAGATGTTTGATATTGTATTATTTTTCAACAAATGATGGCAAACAATTTTAACCACAGATTCCTGAGAGGTTTTTGGGGGACTGTCTGGGGTTTTAGGACCACACTTTAAGAAACACTGAATAGAAACTGAATTTGACAAATTAGCTCAGTTCTAGTAATGGCAATATATACAGCTAGTAAACTGGGAAAGATTTGGAACAATATAGTTCTTTCTCTGGCCATTTTAAACACTACAGATCTTAAACATGCTTAAACAACAGATCTACTATTTTTCCTTTTTATGAAGAAAACAGACATTAACTTCAAATAGTAGATTTCTATTGGCTGATTTGACCAATATAGCAAACCCAAACTCAAACCCTGGTCATTTTCCATATATAATATTTTAACACATTCTAGATGGGGCTAACCTTGAAAAGCATCCCAAATCTGCACCTAGTACAAAATGTGACGATGCAGGAAGTTATGTGCACTCCAGGACCAGTGTACATTACACTTCAGTTTTGCAAATTGCAATAGTTGCCAATTTGCTTCTGACTGCGAAGTGCTTTTTATTACCTATAAAGCCCGTTACATCTACCTGTCCCATCAGATCTGGCAGAAGGGGCATGTTGCAGGCCACATCTTCCATTCAACAGAATCCAGGAGAGCCTTTTCCGTTGTCCTGTCTTCTGGAATTGTATCCCCCACAAGGTTACATTGGCCCCAACCTTCTTGATCTTTGGAAGCCCCCAAAGACATAGCTGTCTCATTGGGCCTGGGGTCCCCAAGGACATGGGGATCCTGCAAGATGGATGCATTGTATTGCCTATAAACTATAAGTGGACACTTTTCCTAGGTTTTTATATTTTAATTTATACAAGTGTATCATCCCACACCCGAGCTATAGATATTTGCCACTATTGCAAGTGTATCTTCATCATTTTAACTTGTGAGTTGCCTAGAGTCACATGAGATGATATAATCTTAAAATACATCACACCCTTAAAATGTCAATTAACGGTAAAAACTTTCTGATTTTTCTTTAAAAGCATTTCGCTTCTTATTCAACAATCTGCTTCAGAGCTGAAGAAGCTTGTTAGATGAGAAGCGAAACGTCTTCAAAGAAAAACCAGAAAGTCCAGTTGCCTTTTGAAAAAGCACCTTTGGGACAATCATGGCCTGGATAACTGAGAATCTCCATAGACCTTTAAGGGTAAAAAGTTAAGTCAACGTCGCTCAGGCATCTTCCATGGACTCCAATTCCCAAGAATTCCCGAGCCAACTTGGCTATTGGCAAGAATGCTGGGAACTGAAGTCCATCTACTTCTGGAAGTTGCCTTAGGTGGGGAGACGGTCCAAGAGCGGGTCAGAGTAGCGCCACCGTATCCCTACCGGTAGCGGCGGCGAAGGCAGGCACGCTGTGGAAACGAACGCGGCTTCCACTGCGCTGCCCGTCCCAGGACGCAAACGAAGTGACGGGCCCGCAGGGGCAGTGAATGGTGACGGCGGTCTCGCCGGGGGAAGGCGGGGGCTGGCGGAGGCCGTAGTCGAGGGCGAAGCGGCCCAGGCAAAGGACGGCGTGGCCGCACATGGAGCTCGCGCCCTCGTTGTGCACGAAGAGGGCTCCGAGGGCGGCTTCGGGCAGCTCGCTGGGCACCACCAGGGCGCCGTACATGTCGCGGTGTCCGCGGGGTTCGTGCATCAACAGCCGCCTCACAGCGTCCAGCTCCGAGGAATCCAGCAAGCGACGACGCCGATTCAGGAGAGGCAGCTCAGGCCCGGGCTCCAGCACTCCCAGCCCGCCCGGCACCACCACCCGGAGAGGCTCCCCTCCCGCGTGCATCTCCACCGTACGGATGGCCGGGCTGCCTGCCGCGCGCGGGGGCAGCCAATCGCTGCGATCGCCCGCGGACATTTTGAACGGCTTTTCTGAACTGTGCAGACCAGCGGCGCGCCCCTCCCTCAGGCCCGCCCACTAAACGCGTCACGAATGGGGCGGGCGTCGTCGGAATGAGAATGTTAATTTTCAACCAATCAGGACGGAGCTGAAAGGGACCTTGGAGGTCTTCTAGTCCAGGGGTCTCCAATCTTGGCAACTTTAAGCCTGGAGGACTTCAACTCCCAGAATTCCCCAGCTAGCAAAGATTGGGGAATTCTGGGAGTTGAAGTCCCCCTGGCTTAAAGTTGCCAACGTTGCAGACCTGTGTTCTAGTCCAGCCCCGTGCTCAAGCAGGAGGCTCTTATTATTTCAGACAGGTGACTGTTCAAAGAAAGGCAAAGCCTCTGCACAGTTGGGGAATTCTGAGAGTTGATTCCCACACATCTTGAAGTTGTTGAGGTTTAGAAACACTTATCAAAAATGGGACATGAACGTGTGAGAGATCCAAGATTATAAAACTCCCTTTCCAACACCAGAATTTACTGTAATCATTTTTGCTCAATCCTAGCCTCTGTCAGGCCACAGTTCTTTAGATAGTTATAATCTTACCTGCATACTTAAAAAATACATTCATATTTTCTTTAGAATTGTTTTGGTGTTAATCACCCAGGTTTATGGATATTGTACCAAAGCAGGACAACGGAGAAGAAGTCCATATCTTAAAGCAGGTGTGAAGTTGCGGCTTGACCTGTTGCCAGTATTGTCACTCACTGCTTCCTGGTGCAGGAGCACATAACATCCTTCTCTTTGGACTTCAACCCATTGCAAATGCACCTTGGACGTATATTTCCCATACCACTCCAGAGTGGATGGTCTCTATCGTTTTCTTTCATTCTAGCAGTAGCCCCAACTCTGATTTGCTGCAGTGCTCAGGAAACTCCAAAAGGTTACTGTCCCAGCCAGATCTTTCCTGCTGGGCTGCTATGTTCTCTGCTAGTTGAGGGTTGATATTTTACTATTATAATCTTGTAGTTGATCTAACAAGTTAATGAACTATTATCACCTGTGGGAGACTTGTGATGTACTCACCTCCTACATCTCCCACGGGCACTAATTTGGCCAGGTAAAAACTTATTCCTTAATCCTGTGGATAATATAACTTTGTTGAAATTGATTCAGATAGTTCCCTGTAATTTTGTTTTATACAATACGATTATTGTGTGTCAAGCCAATAAGAGGAAATTAGGTGCCAATCATAAAGATGTTATGTAATTCTGTATGTAATGTAAGTCATCTTGCATATTGCGTGCTAAAAAAAATTATAATTGGCCTAAAAATATTTTTCATAAAGCATAAACCATAAAAAGCCAGTGCATCTAAGTGTCCCAAAAGAGCAATACACTTTCAGAATGTTCATTTATATTCTAATTCTTGTTGCACATTTAATAAAAAAGATCCTTTATTAAATCACATATATGGGAACTGGTTTATAGTATTATAATACAAGACCTGACTGATATGACAAGATATGGCAACAAAGCTACATCTTTTTGATATCCACCCATAATTCCTAGCTGCTGGGACAGATGGTTGGGAAACATAAATTAGTTAGATAGATTACACTTGAACTAGATAGAAAATACTAAATAGATAGACTAGTTAAACTAGACCAGGGGTCTCCAACCTTGCTAACTTTAAGCCTGGCGGACTTCAACTCCCAGAATTCCCCAGCCAGCAAAGCAAAGCTGGCTGGGGCATTCTGGGAGTTGAAGCCCTCCAGGCTTAAAGTTGCCAATGTAGGAGACCCCTGAACTAGACTACACTACACTAGACAAAATTAGACTAGTTTAAAAACGCTTTCAAATATTATAACTTCACCAGACTAAATTTTACAAATCTAGAGAAAATTGGCAGAGGTTGATTTTTCAGCTATCTCATATTGTGAGTGGGTCTTCATTATTTCTAGCTCTACGGGCAAAAAGAGTTCTGCGTCTTGGCTCGGGCATTTTCGTCCTTTAGGGTGAAGTTCGCTCCAGCGCAGGAAGTGTACATCGTCACATGACCTGAGAGGCGGAACACAAATAACAACTTGTGGGTTTGGCTTCTCCGCCTACTTAAGGGCAAGCAGATAATCGAATCAGCAACGGGTTGCGGCATCTGAGTCGGCAGCTGATTGGCTGGACATTTGAGAGCTGTCAAGATCCCGAGTCTTTGTGGTACTTCCGTCGTGGCCGTACTGGAGCAAGATGGGTGAGTTTGAGCTGCGGAGACGGTCTCGCTATGGTTGTGGCCAGTATTAATGTCGCCTGTAGTCGCACAGGCCAGGCCGATTAGTTTATTAGGAATAATAGCAGCGTGTTTGTTCGTAGTTTATATGCGTGGCTAGAACGCCACTCACTTCCTCAGTTGAAAGAGGACAGACAATCCTCCCAATATCCCCGGAGAAGATCGCCTTACAGAAAATTGCTTCACCACCGAGCGAAAAGTGGTGCTTTGCCTAATTTTCTGATGCTGCTCCTTCTCTCTCCTTAAATTTTGTCATTATATCAGGGCTTTTTGTAGATTTTTCTCTCTCTTTCTGATCTTTATAATTAGAATGGGATTCTGTTATCAGGTATTGTGTATACCTGGACATTGTGTGACTTAAGGGCAAAGTAAACATAAAACCAATAAAATAAGAAAATGCATAGATGCCATCCTGGCACTCGCTTCGCACAATATCAAGCAAAATCTAGACGAGTAAGAAATAAGCCAAGAAAGGCTATAAAGTAGGAATTAAGGAAAGTTAATATATTTTCTATTATTTCAAAATAATAGATAAATCTAGTAATATAAATCTAGATACCAGTCTATCTTCCCAAACCATCCTTGCTTCCACCACACCCATGCTTCCTGCATTCTTTTTTGTTCTTTAAACAACTACTCAGTACTTTTCTGCAGGAATTTGCATTTCTTAAAAATTCTCTATTCGTTCTTTAATCTTTGATAAAATTTCACCATAAGAAATGCATCTGTGTTTCTATTCATTTACATGTATAATGTGCAGTTGTTCACTATCTTGTCTTTGAAACATTAATTTTCAGATCCATATATCTCATTGCACTGGCTCCCAATAGATTTCTGGCTGCTATTCAAAGTGCTGATTGTCACCCTTCATGAGGCCAAGTTACAAGTGACACTGTCTTTCCCAGATGCTTTCTGCCTATCCCACCAGACAGAGCAGAATGGGCATACTCCTGGTTCTATCAGTGAAGCAGTGTCATTTGATAGGCAGTAGGAACGTTGCCTTCTTTGTTGTTTTTTGTCTCAACCTTCTCCTGAGATATAGACAGCTCCACCTCTGCTTGCCTTCTGGAAGACTGTGAAGACCTGGCTTTCCCCCCAGGGACTGAGATCAGGGTATTCATAGAAGTTTGATGTGGGATAATCGTGTTTGATTGAGCTTATTGCATTCTGGTCAAAATCTACAAATACTGTATTGTCCTTGTTAACAGAGAATGCAGCACATAGCAAAGGGTCAACTAAATACATTAACTTATAGCCTATGCTTTTTCTAGTTTACTGAAATCATTATTGTATATGAAAGCCTTGCAATGACCAGCACTAAGGGCTGATAGAGTGCAATTTCTATGAGCTATCAAGTAATGATGATGGGGTGTTGAAAATCGCATAAAATCAGATGAGATTTTATACATAAAAGTGTCATAGAAAGATTTTTATTATTATTATTATTTATTAGATTTTTATTTAAGAATTATTCACTCTTTTTTTGGTGCAAGTTGTAGAAATTCAGCCAGACTGCCTTGGACTTTATTGTGGAAGAACATTGGAAATTATAAATGGAACTGAAATTCATGGTGATTGTGGGGTAAGTTGTACTTTGGGCATTTTTTCTAAAAATTCAAAACACGGGTATGTTGTTATTGGACATGACTAGGTAAAAGGTTGGGCTAAATGTTTGTATGAATTGTTTTTATGTAAATAATCAAACAGATAAGAAAACTAGATAAAGTATTTTTAATAAATTAAGTAAAGGCTATATAAAACAGATTGTGATAAAACTTTACAGGTATGTCCCAGAGGACAAAGAAGTGATGCCTATAAAATCTGCCGTGAATGTACAGGCTCTCCAGAACGCTATGATTGGCTTTATCTTGGCTTTATGGCAATGCTACCTCTCATTCTGCATTGGTTCTTCATTGAATGGTATTCAGGGAAAAAGAGGTAAATATTTATTAAAACAAAACAAGGTTTAACTTAATAATATTTAACTTTAAAATACACTAACTTCTCAACTGAATATGTAAAAAAATCAGTTATTTATAGAGATGCATACATATCTGTACCATTTGTCCTCTTGGATTTTAGCCTCTATTTAATTCTTGTTCATTTTAATCCTGTTTATATTATACTACTCAGAGTCTATTAGACAGTGAGATGGGTGGCATATAAACTAAACAATAAATATAACCCATTCAATACTATAATAAAAATATAAAGACATTTTTAGTTCAGCTCACTTGCTATAAAAATACAGTTGCAGTTTTCTTGGCAACGGTGCAGTAGTAATTTGCACACGTACTTCTGCAACAGTGCAGAAATAATATGTATTGGCATTTTCCAGGTTTTCTTCAGATTTTCACTCTAGCCTACAATCCTGAGATTCCATAAATTTCCCATACAAATTCTAGCCTGGCCTAATTCAGCTTAGTTTCCAAGCCCAGACCAGGTGTCCCTTGTGCTGCCCCCTGCTGGTACTATTAATACATGAACTAGATTTATTACTGGTCTCTTAGTGACCATTCAAA
This sequence comes from Ahaetulla prasina, assembly GCF_028640845.1. Classification (NCBI taxonomy): domain Eukaryota; kingdom Metazoa; phylum Chordata; class Lepidosauria; order Squamata; family Colubridae; genus Ahaetulla; species Ahaetulla prasina. The sequence continues at coordinate 347,114,053 of NC_080539.1, read as the reverse complement.
GTTACAGCGGACCTCCCTATGACTCAGTTATGAAGATTTGATGGCTCCCCCCACCCCATTGGTGCTCAACAACAAGCCTACATTTACAGCCATTTGCAGTGTCCCATGGTCACGTGATCATGTTTTATGATGGTTTTGCTGAAAAGAAGGGTTTATTTACAGTTTTCGTCGAACTTGGCCCTATAGGAACGATTGGTTTGCTTAATGACTTCAGTGTTTGCTTACCTATTGCAGAAAAAGTTTGTAAAATTGGGTTGGTCATATGGGTGATTTACCACTTATTACTTACAGCTGTGATGTTCTACCTGTATTTTTATATGCATGTATTTATATGATGCAAGGTCACATTTACTTATTTAAAAAATTTATATAACCACCAATCTTCTTTCAAACTCTGGGCATTTTTTATTTTTGAAAATATTGAGAAATTTGTCAAAAGTTAACTCAATCTCCAAAGTTCTCTACAATAAAACAACTAAATCTGGAAAGCCAAGGCACCTCCTTCACATGGAGCAAAAAGCTCTTAGATCCTGCCTGCTACTTTTGAGAGAAATCTCATCTTGAAGGCTTTGCAACACTCCCCAAGAATGATAAGAGAATTAATGTTTTATGGCACTCAGCTGTTTTGTTATCAGTACTTGTTTTATCTTTTCTCGACAGTTCCAGTGCTCTTTTCCAGCACATCACTGCTTTAATTGAATGCAGTGTGGCAGCAATTGTTACCCTGCTTGTAAGTGACCCCATGGGCTCCCTGCACATCCGCTCATGCAGAGTGATAATGCTTTCTGACTGGTATACCATGCTTTACAATCCAAGTCCTGATTATGTTACCACCATTCACTGTACCCACGAAGCTGTCTATCCTCTGTGAGTATATACTTCTAGCCTCTGTATTGATATAATACTTTGAACAAAAGGCAAGACCTTTTCATTGTAACAGTCACATAATTCAATTTTAATAGTCTGTATCAAATGCAAAAAAAATTAGGTTAAGTGTGGTTTATTTCTAAGTAAAATGGCATTGGTTTGTAAGTTTAATTATTGTCACTACTGCAGTTGATTTGCAATATAATAGTTGATGGCCAGAGGAACAAACATGACTGTTTTTGTTTTTTAAAAAACTTTAGTTATGAGCAATATACTACGTAATTTTATTGCAGTACTTTTGTTTAACAAATTTGCCGCCATTCCTCATGTTTGGTCTTGGCAGTTAAGGAAAATGAGAATAGGATTTAAAAACAAATTTGTTGGAATACAAATGCAAGGGGACAAGAAGTGACCATATCAAGAACTCTGATCTGTCTATGGGCACAAGTCTGGCTCTAGTATGAAAGCAGAATATTTATATGATGCTATAGGAAAGACCTAGAAAGCTGCTGAAAGGAAAAAGGTAGTGAGCTTTTAATACAGGCAGGTTGTCTTTTTTCCACAATTTGAAAAGAAATTGTCAATGATTTTATTATCCAATTGCTAGTTCTAGAAATCTGAGGTCACAATGTGCTAATTTTCACAATCTTCTGTTTCAGTTACACCATTGTATTCATATACTACGCATTCTGTTTAGTGTTGATGATGATGCTTCGTCCTCTGCTGGTAAAGAAAATTGCTTGTGGGCTGGGAAAGTCAGATAGATTTAAGAGCATTTACGCAGCTCTTTACTTCTTCCCAATTCTGACTGTGCTTCAGGCTGTTGGAGGTGGCTTGCTCTGTAAGTTGTTTTCTTGGACAAAACACACAGCCCAGCATGAAAGTGGCAGGACATAAACATCTTGTTATTAAAAAAAATAGACTTCAGGTCCCACATACTAAGCTACAGTGGTCTGGGTTTCCGCTAAATTAAATCAAAACCAAACAAATCATGGAATGTTTACACATTTACCATTATGTGTAAACCAAGCGATACTTATAAAAAACATATAGTAAACATGAATGTAAATGTGTTACTGGTAGGTAGATTCTGAGCTTCACTGCATCCTAAAAACATGGAGAAAGTCTTTAAATACTGAGATTAGAACTTTTATTCTTAAATCAGAGGATAGGAATGCAATGCATCACGTGAGGACTATAACAGAATATAATGTCTGATATATTTTACTGGTGGCAGTTTCACTAAATCCAATAAGATTTTCTCTTGAATATAGTATTTTGAAAACTAATTGCTTACCTATCTGCTCTGTTTAACCAAGATGATAAAAGTGTGTATAACATCTTCCTTTTTCTCTTCCAGACTATGCTTTCCCATATATCATCATAGTGTTATCTCTTGTTACCCTGGTTGTCTATCTGTCAGCTTCTGAAGTAGAAGTAAGTAAAATCACTGCAACTAGCAAAATTATTAACTGTCAATAGGCTGTAAGGTTCTGCGAGCTGATTGATTTAGTATCCTATAGGCACTGTCTGAGAAAAAATGAATTATTGAATCTGCAGAACAGAAATTCTCTTTCTCTCCAGTAGTCAGGATTTTCATGAAGCTGCTGGATAGCTTGCCCTGCCAGCACTGACTAGGGAAAAATCTGCAAACAGTTTAAAGAAGCCTTTAAAATTTATTCAGTTTTCAAGAATGTGATTTCTCAGCCTGTTGTGCCGAGGAAGATTGTGTACTCAAACACAAACAATCTTCCATCAAAATTCCTAAATGAATAAAAAGCTAAAACATTTTGCGGAGTTTTCTCCTTTAATGATTCTAATTGATCACTGAATTGATCAGTTATTGCTTTGGGAGTATTATTGAGACAGTTTATTATCAGGATGGAAAAGTTATTCCAACAGAATCCCTGAATCTCACTTTCCAGTTGTACCTGTAAATAGATTATTATAAAAATATAAACCAATGGAAATATCTTGTCTTCTATTTTCAAGACTTTCAAAGATCTGCTTGTCAGGAAGAAAAGGCTTATCGTTCTGTTTAGCCATTGGCTGCTGCATGCCTACGGAATTATCTCCATTTCCAAGCTGAGCAACCTTTACCAGGACTTGCCTTTGCTGGCCTTGGTGCCTGCACCAGCTCTTTTTTATTTGCTAACTGCAAAATACACGGAGCCATCCCGGATATTATCTGAGGGAGCAAATGGACGTTAATTGTAACTAATAACCGTCTGGGTAAGTAACATATACAAGAGAGTCAGTCTTCTTGGATCCAGCTGTCCTTACCTTAGTTATTAGTTTGCTATGGATCAATTTTCAAATAAAGCTTTTCTTTTTTTGAGGATCAAAACTGGACAACTCTACCAACTAGAAGGCAAATTTTCTAAACAGTGTGGATACCCAGTATGTGTAATGCCTTAAGACTCTTTATCAGCTGAAGAAGCCCTTGATTTTAGGCTTGTCCTGTATATCTGTTTTTACATTTGTCTGTTATGTGTGAATAATTTGTACAGCATATTTGAAAATAGTGTTATTTATTGATTTCACAGCACAGTATTTTCTCACATGTTTGAATCTGTATTCATAGAAATATAAAAGATTCAGTATTCTAACTTCAGTTTATAAGGCCTTGTAGTCTGTTTTATCCTAGAGAAAAAAAATTGACAGAACATATTTTTACGAACACTTTTATCTGAACAAGCATTTACATGAGATAGAAATTATGTAGCAGCAATATTTGCTCTGCATTAAGAATTTTTTATATGTGAAATATTTCAAGTTTGAAAGAGCCAATGAAACATCTGTCCCTCTTTTACAACAAACACTTTGATAGAATTTCCATTTAAAAAGGAACACCAGAATTCAGTTATGTCCTGCAAATAAATGCCTCCCTTTTAGGTGATCTTTTTAAAAGATTTTCTTTTCAGGCCGGAAGGTAGATAGTTTATGCGGTTCCCCTTCTAGTAGTGAATAACCAGATATCCCAGTTATGTTTTATATTATGTTGTGTGTTATTTTATGTGTAACAATATATTTTTAATTTTGTGAAGCTGTTAAGAGTTCTGAATTTGGGCAGCCTATAAATTTGACAAATGAAAAAATAAAGCATCTGTTAAAAAATTGTCATGGGTTATAGGCTTCTTCATCTGAGACTCAGCACATTCTTCTCACATTTAAATCCCCAAGCAGTTTTACTTACATATTTTTTTAAAAAACAATCAAGTATAATAAACAGGAAAAAACTATTGTCTGCCACTACTGAAACAAATGTGCTAGGATTGTTTTCAGCTACAGAAAATGTTTTTAAAAGATTAATAGATCTTGGAATTCCACACAGATTTTAGGTATCTATGTGGAAATGACAATTTACTGATTTTAGGTTGTCTAATGGTTAAAGCAGTTTGTCTCTTATCTGTTTTTCATTCTTTTTAAATAAACTATAGCTTAGAAATGATTGGTTTCCTCTAAAGTATTACTTTAAGATACACATTTCAGAAATTCAACTGAGTATCTAGTACAGACTTTAAGTTATATTGCTCTAAAGCGGAAGCAAGCAAGGTTTTTGTGGGACACCTTTTATTTGGGGAAAAAAAGAAAAAACTAAGCAGAGTTCAACCTAAGTAGTATTTTGATAGAAGACATCAGAAAATCCCAGAGCTAGTGAATAAACTAGGAAGTTAAAAAAATCCAAGGGAAAAGCAACTTAATTTTTGCCCATTGTTGGATTTTACCTTATTTTTTTCCTCCTAGAAATAAAAAAATAGAGTTTTATTGTCAGGTAGATGATTTTTAAAAAACATTTAGTAGCAACCAACCTGCATACTTTGTGTTCCTTTCTAATAAAGGTTACAGTAGTTTGTCCCAACAACCAAATAAAAAAATAGTTCTAGAAAACTAACATCTGCTGTTCTAAACTTGACAGAGTAAGACATCTTTTCACATATACAAGCTGTGAAGAATCTGTTTTGAAGAAGATAATGTTTGCTTTTCCAACATAAACTTTTAACAAATATTTGGCACTTCCTCAAAATGCTTACTTCATCACTCTGCCAAAGATTTGCTTCTTAACAGAGAATCCATCTCTTCATAGTTTAGCTGTAGCCCTTCATGAACGTAGTCAACCTTAACGTTTCTCTTCCTATTTCTTCTGACATATTCTTCCAGAATAATCAAGAGCTCATGCTGGTACTTGAAAAATATCTGCAACAGAATGAAAACAATGAGAAAATAAATTTTTCATTCGGAAAGACAACCTGGATTTTCTTCACTTTTTAAAAAATACTTGGACTCTTAACATAAATTTTATGGGGGTTGGGGGAAGTACAGAAAGTAAATAAGTGGGAGAAATATAGCACAATGATTCCTTAAATTTAAAATGATATGAGATCCCAAGTCTTAGGATAGTTAAAAGAGCCTACTATTTAAATGAATTAGTTAAAGCTGTTAAAAAGAGAAAGCACTGATAAATGGCTTGTTCTTAAACAATAGCTGTTCTTTAAGTCTCAGCAAAGCCACACTGGGGAGAAAAAGGCATTATTTTTCTTGCTACCATGAAGAGCAACAGACTATGTAACAAGCTAGGTAAAGATAAAGGTTTTTCCTGTTCAGTCATGTCTGTCTCTAGGGGGTTATGCTCATGTTCGTTTCTTAGCCGAGGGAGCCAGAGTTGTCAGAAGGCACGTCTGGTCATGTGAGTAGCATGACTGTATGTCAAGGTGCACAGAACGCTGTTACCTTCCCACCAAAGTGGTACCTATTTATCCACTTTCATTTGCATGCTTTCAAAATGCTAGGTGAGTAGGAGCTGGAGCAAGTAACGGGAGTTCACTATCCCACAGCACTCAAGTCTTGAACCTGAGCTTTCAGCTGACAAGCTGAGTATCTTTAACTGCTGAGCCATCATGGGCTACCAAATTGGCAGAACTAAATTTTAATGGTTTTTTTTCTCCATTCAAATGGTATTCTAGCCCTAGTTTATGCTAGTTATCATCAACTAGACATTTATTTTTAATTGTGTGAAAGGTTGCCATTTGAACGGAACTATGACTCTTATTTCTCTTTTTTAATATAAATTATTTTGCATCCTTGAAGTTACTAAATACATGAAGTACCACAGTAATGGGATTGTGCATTTTAATCTAACTAGGATTATATATCACATCCTCCTGGTTGCCATCCATAAAGTCTGATATTAACCAATGTCTGAATTTATGGATGTTAACCATAAATTGTACCCTATCCAAACCCCCACCGCCTCCAGGTAATATAATATACCTTTTGTAGATAATCATCCTTTGTCCATTTCTTGACAAACAGTTCTAAAACAAGAATTTTATAGTAAAAATAAACATAGATGACAATATATATTTTAAAATTAGTAAATACCATGTTTAAATATGTGATAACATATTAAATGACATTGTAAACCACATTTATTAAATGTGTATGACATCCAGAATATCTAAAAAGCAAATTAAGCTGTGTTTCTTAAATGATATCAGAGTCTGTAGGAAGACATCTTATTTTATTTTATTCAAAATATTAAAATATAAAAGAAAAAAAACAATTTAACAGAGACAAAAGAAAACTAAACTAAACATTAAAAATTTGAATTAAAAAGGAAAAAAAACAAAACACATATTATTCCCTCTAGTTGAACACTGACAAATCTAAGGCAGCAATAATAGCTTTCCCTCTTTTAAGCAGGTCCAAAATTTATAAGATTCTACATATATGAAATAAAAAAAAGTTAACAGATTAAACAACAGCAGTTAAAGTTCATGGCCCTCTGTTAATAGTCTGTTATTGTAATTTACTACAATGGTTTCTTTTTTACCACAAATCAATCAGTCCAGGATCAAATACTCTTGTTTGGCTCTTAATAATGAAACCTTTCCTTAGGTTTTTAATTGGGAACTTTCCCAACAATTGCATATGTGTATATAGCCCCTGCATTAAGTTTCTTCTGTGGGACACTGCATTCTACATTTCTTTGTGTTAATCCAAGATATCCATTAAGGAACCATCATATCTCAGAAAGAAAAGAAAAAGGAATGCCACGGCAATGGCAATCATCTGCTACCAGTCCTGTATGCAGTGTGTCCATTTCCCCTTCGGCTAAAGTTATATGGCTACAGAGCTGAACCTCTATTAAATTTAGGAAAAATGGCCATGAAGCAGGGGTGAAACCTAGCAGGATCTGACAGGTTCTGGAAAACAGGTAGCGGAAATTTTGAGTAGCTTGGAGAACTGACAAATACCATCTCTGGCTGGCCCCAGAGTGAGGTGGGAATGGAGATTTTGCAATATCCTTCCCCTAGAATGGGGAGGGAATGGAGATATTGCAGTATCTTTCCCCTGCCATGTCCACCAAGCCACACCACACTCACACCACGCCCACCAAGCCATGCCCACAGAACCGGTAGTAAAAAATCTGAATTTCACCACTGTCATGAAGCCATATCCTAACATTTTCTGAGGAAAGCCACATATATGTCCCTATTTTTAGTTCATTTTTACAAAAAAAATCATTTCAGCTGGAGTGGAAATTCCTGCCACATAACACTCACCATAAAGAACTTTTTTACATTGCTGGATTTGTTGTCTCTTTAACTGATAGGTCTTTGCATCCTCATCTATTGTAGAGATATCTTCCTTGAGATATGCAATGCCCTGTAAAGAAATAGCCAAATAAAACATTCATGACTACATTGATGCAGTCAGCCTAATGAGATTCTTGTAAATAGTCAAGCAAGAATAAAAATATATATTCTGATGTGTTCACAGAACTGCTCTGGTTCCTTGCACCTGACATTAAACTTGCCAGACTGACTATTCTCTTAGGAACAGTCAGATAAGGGTTTCAGGGATTCTAGTCAGGTCTGTGTCACTTCCTGCTATGCAAGGTCTCTAAACTTGACAGTCTCTTCACTCCTCCCCCCAATCTCGCTGGAGATTTCACTATATTAGTTTTTCTAAAATCCAAAACTGAACATCTATCCTGCAGCTTTAAATTTAAAAATATATGTTGTGTCGTGAATAAGAATTAGAGATGGTTGAAGAAAGCAAGCAAGCAAATCAGATTAAAAAGATCTCAAGCCAAACTCAATTATTGGCAACTATCCGCACTGGGTATGTTTTATTGGCAATAATTTAGAGGTGGCTTGCCACTGCCTTCTTCCAAATGTTTTTTTTGACTTTCCAGTATAATCTAATTATCCAATGAAGGCCAAGCTTTTTTTTTTTAGATCTCTTCTCTGAGATCAACCAAGACTAGCTGGGTGCTGCCAACAACAAATCTAACATCTGTTCTTAAAACTATAATTTTATATTATTAAATTTATATGCCACCCACTTCTAGATGGATTACAACTTCATAAAACAACATAATTTGATCATCAAAATGTTGTTGTCTATACACCAATGCACAGAGTATGAGGAATAAACAGGGTGAATTAGAAATCCAAGTAAATGAGGGTAGATATGATATTGTTGCCATTACGGAAACTTGGTGGGATGAAACTGACAAATGGAACATACAGCTAGAGGGATATAAATTATTTAAAAGAAATAGACCAAATAAAAGAGGAGGTGGAGTTGCACTATATATAAGAAATAACTACATCTCTACAGAAATAGAGCACAACAATGATGAAAATCATCTTGAATGTATTTGGGTCAATATAAAAGGGGTGAAAAACGATATTGCCATAGGTCTATACTATAGGCCACCCAACCAAACAGAGGAAGTAGATGAACTTTTTGCTAGTCAGCTAACTAAGGTATGTAGGAAGCACATCACAGTAGTAATGGGGATTTTAACTACCCTGACATCAACTGGGAAACAAACTCTGCACCAAGTGGAAGATCCAACAGGTTCCTAACAAACCTAGCAGACAACTTTGTTTCCCAAAAATAGAGAAGGCGACAAGGATCAGCCATATTGGACTTAATTCTCACTAACAGAGATGAAATGATAGAAGGTGTTGAAGCTACAGGAACCTTGGGGCAAGTGACCACGCAATATTGGAATTCAACATTAAGCAAATACAAGTAGTAGAACAAAGTCAAACTAGAGTCTTGGACTTTAAGAGAGCTAATTTCAATAAACTTAGAGAGATCTTGAGAAGGATTCAATGGATGAGAATCCTCAGGGGGAAAACAACTCAAGAAGCTTGGGAAATTTTGAAAAGTGAGATTATAAAAGCACAGTCTAACACAATACCAATGAAGAAGAAAAATAGTAGATCACAAAAGAAACCAGCATGGATGCATAAAGAACTATCTGACAAATTGAAAGACAAAAAGGACAAATATAAAAAGTGGAAAGAGGGCAAATAACTAAGGCAGAATATCAGCAAATAGCCGAGCCTGTAAAGATGAAGTGAGGAAAGCTAAGGCTCACAATGAACAAAGGCTAGCGACAAAAGTAAAAATAATAAAAAGCTTCTTCCAACATGTTAAAAACAAGAAAAAAGTCAAGGAAACAATTGGCCCATTGCTGGGAGAAAGTGGCAAGAAGATGACAAGCAACAGGGAGAAAGCAGATCTACTTAACTCATATTTTGCATCTGTCTTTACACAAAAGGAAAAACCAATCCAACCTATCAAAAACAGCACTACAAAAAACAGATTAGAAACACAAGTTAAAATAGGGAAGAAAATGGTAAGTGAACACCTGTCTACCCTAGACGAGTTCAAATCACCAGGACCGGATGGATTACACCCCAAGGTTCTGAAGGAACTGGCAGACGTGATTTCAGAACCACTGAACTATATCTTTCAAAGATCCTGGAGCACAGAGGAGTTGCCAGAGGACTGGAAAAGAGCTGATGTAGTTCCCATCTTCAAAAAGGAAAAAACAGATCCAGGAAACTACAGACCTATCAGTCTGACCTCAATACCGGGGAAGATTCTGGAAAAGATAATCAAGCAACGAATCACCGAACACCTAGAAGCAAACAAAGTAATAACCAAAAGCCAACATGGGTTTGTCAAAAACAGATCATGCCAGACTAATCTTATCGCATTCTTTGACAAAATGACAAAATTAGTAGACCAGAGGAATGCTGTTGATATAATTTACTTGGACTTCAGTAAAGCATTTGATAAAGTAGACCATAACCTACTACTAGATAAAGTAGAAAATGTGGGTTAGACAGCACCACCACCAGATGGATTCAGAACTGGCTGACCAACCGCACTCAACGTGTAGTCCTCAACGGAACTACATCCACATGGAGGAAGTATGCAGTGGAGTACCCCAAGGCTCTGTTTTAGGCCCAGTACTCTTCAACATCTTCATCAATGACTTGGACGAGGGATAGATGGGGAACTCATCAAATTTGCAGATGACACCAAGCTGGCAGGAATAGCCAACACTCCAGAAGATAGGCTCAAGTTACAGAAAGATCTTGACAGACTTGAACATTGGGCGCTATCTAACAAAATGAAATTCAACAGTGAAAAAGTAAGGTTCTACATTTAGGCCAAAAACAAAATGCACCAGTACCGTATATGTGGTACCTTGCTCAATAGTAGTACCTGTGAGAGGGATCTTGGAGTCCTAGTGGATAACCATCTAGATATGAGCCAGCAGTGTGCAGCAGCTGTTAAAAAGCCAACACAGTTCTGGGCTGCATAAACAGAGGATAGAATCAAGATCACGTGAAGTGTTAGTACCACTTTATAATGCCTTGGTAAGGCCACACTTGGAATATTGCATCCAGTTTTGGTCGCCACGATGTAAAAAGATGTTGAGACTCTAGAAAGAGTGCAGAGAAGAGCAACAAAGATGATTAGGGACTGGAGGATAAAACATATGAAGAACGGTTGCAGGAACTGGGTATGTCTAGTTTAACAAAAAGAAGGACTAGGGAGACATGATAGCAGTGTTCCAATATCTCAGGGCTGCCACAGAGAAGTGGGAGTTGGGCTGTTCTCCAAAGCACCTGAGGTAGAACAAGAAGCAATGGGTGGAACTGATCAAGGAAAGAAGCAACTTAGAACTAAGGAGAAATTTCCTGACAGTTAGAACAATTAATAAGTGGAACGACTTGCCTTCAGAAGTTGTGAATGCTCCAACACTGGAAATTTTTAAGAAAATGTTGGATAACCATCTGACTGAGATGGTGTAGGGTTTCCTGCCTGGGCAGGGGGTTGGACTAGAAGGCCTCCAAGGTCCCTTCCAACTCTGATGTTATGTTATGTTATGTTAAATGACTGCTGGAGGGGCCCTTCACACTCTCTTGGGTTACTTTCACACCGCTTCCCATTTTTCCAAAGATTGCCTACCAAACATCTTTTTTTTCTTTAATCTTAAAACCTCTCAATTATCCTATGCTTTCATTCCATTATTATAAGAGACAGTTCCATTTTACTCTTCTTTTATCAATCTAAATACATCTCGGGTGGATGTCTGCATTTTCTGTTTTTTCCAGACCCTTCCTGTAACCTTCAAACCAGATTATTAAATAATTATAACCAAAGAATATGCTTTACTTCTCCATAGGGGATGGGCACAGTTTTTAATGGATTATTCAAACAAAACCAGTGAACTGCAGAAGAAAGTTGGAGTGGAACTGATAGCAATCGCAATATCTTCCTTCTAATCCTGGTCTGTCTATATACCACTTGGGCAAACTAGGCTGCAAATCATATGGAATCCATGCCCCCTCTTCTGATAAAGAAACTGTTCCTCCCATCCCATCTAACAAGCAGTCCCTGCAGAATTCCAAGGTTTACACATCAGTAATTTTTAGAAATCTGATTCAAAAGATTCCCAAAAGTAAACATTGTTCTATGAAATACTAAACAAATAATTAAGATCCCCTGACATTTTTTAAAACTCATGTATTGTAGAATTAATTTACTTGGAAACAAAGAGTATAGCTAATCAAGTGTCATAACATCATAATGTCATTTTAGCCAATATTTCTAGTTTGGCAACCCCATGCAAAATACATTTTTTTCTTATATAATTCAAACTATTGAAAAGTAGCAATGGGCACAAAATGGCATTTTTACAGTGTCTTCCTGCTGTTTATAGCCATTCCAGAATTGTTAGTGTCTTGCCAGATTGCCAAAAGTTGACATGCAAAACTATTCCTTTCTCAAAATACTCACAGCTCTTAACCGGGCATTCTCGCCATTCAAAATGAAGAGCATTCTATCTATTTCATAGTTGTCTCTCTCAATAAACTTAATCGAATATGTTAAACTTGTCAGTTGCTCAAATGCTACATCTCTGTTCCTCTTGAGTTCTGTCTTCGCAGTTTCCTGTTGGCAAATATTGATGCATCTTATGTAGTTATAATCTTAGGAACATGATACAAAGGAAAGAGTGCTAAGAATAAAAGTCGGACAAATTCTGGCCCTAAGATTTCATAACATTTACAAAAATATTTGTATCATAAATCTTTTAAAAACTCGTACTGACTGATGAATGCTTGGGAGAAGGAAGAAAAAATTGAAACATTACTAGGTGGTTTTTATTTATATTTTTGGAAGCTTTATTTTCAAAAGCAAGAAAGCACACCAAATTAGAATATTGAAGAATAAAACATATGAAGAACGGTTGCAGGAACTGGGTATGTCTAGTTTAACAAAAAGAAGGACTAGGGGAGACATGATAGCAGTGTTCCAATATCTCAGGGGCTGCCACAGAGAAGTGGGAGTTGGGCTGTTCTCCAGAGCACCTGAGGGTAGAACAAGAAGCAATGGGTGGAAACTGATCAAGGAAAGAAGCAACTTAGAACTAAGGAGAAATTTCCTGACAGTTAGAACAATTAATAAGTGGAACGACTTGCCTTCAGAAGTTGTGAATGCTCCAACACTGGAAATTTTTAAGAAAATGTTGGATAACCATCTGACTGAGATGGTGTAGGGTTTCCTGCCTGGGCAGGGGGTTGGACTAGAAGGCCTCCAAGGTCCCTTCCAACTCTGATGTTATGTTATGTTATGTTAAATGACTGCTGGAGGGGCCCTTCACACTCTCTTGGGTTACTTTCACACCGCTTCCCATTTTTCCAAAGATTGCCTACCAAACATCTTTTTTTTCTTTAATCTTAAAACCTCTCAATTATCCTATGCTTTCATTCCATTATTATAAGAGACAGTTCCATTTTACTCTTCTTTTATCAATCTAAATACATCTCGGGTGGATGTCTGCATTTTCTGTTTTTTCCAGACCCTTCCTGTAACCTTCAAACCAGATTATTAAATAATTATAACCAAAGAATATGCTTTACTTCTCCATAGGGGATGGGCACAGTTTTTAATGGATTATTCAAACAAAACCAGTGAACTGCAGAAGAAAGTTGGAGTGGAACTGATAGCAATCGCAATATCTTCCTTCTAATCCTGGTCTGTCTATATACCACTTGGGCAAACTAGGCTGCAAATCATATGGAATCCATGCCCCCTCTTCTGATAAAGAAACTGTTCCTCCCATCCCATCTAACAAGCAGTCCCTGCAGAATTCCAAGGTTTACATCAGTAATTTTTAGAAATCTGATTCAAAAGATTCCCAAAAGTAAACATTGTTCTATGAAATACTAAACAAATAATTAAGATCCCCTGACATTTTTTAAAACTCATGTATTGTAGAATTAATTTACTTGGAAACAAAGAGTATAGATAATCAAGTGTCATAACATCATAATGTCATTTTAGCCAATATTTCTAGTTTGGCAACCCCATGCAAAATACATTTTTTTCTTATATAATTCAAACTATTGAAAAGTAGCAATGGGCACAAAATGGCATTTTTACAGTGTCTTCCTGCTGTTTATAGCCATTCCAGAATTGTTAGTGTCTTGCCAGATTGCCAAAAGTTGACATGCAAAACTATTCCTTTCTCAAAATACTCACAGCTCTTAACCGGGCATTCTCGCCATTCAAAATGAAGAGCATTCTATCTATTTCATAGTTGTCTCTCTCAATAAACTTAATCGAATATGTTAAACTTGTCAGTTGCTCAAATGCTACATCTCTGTTCCTCTTGAGTTCTGTCTTCGCAGTTTCCTGTTGGCAAATATTGATGCATCTTATGTAGTTATAATCTTAGGAACATGATACAAAGGAAAGAGTGCTAAGAATAAAAGTCGGACAAATTCTGGCCCTAAGATTTCATAACATTTACAAAAATATTTGTATCATAAATCTTTTAAAAACTCGTACTGACTGATGAATGCTTGGGAGAAGGAAGAAAAAATTGAAACATTACTAGGTGGTTTTTATTTATATTTTTGGAAGCTTTATTTTCAAAAGCAAGAAAGCACACCAAATTAGAATATTGAAGAATAAAACAAATAATAATAAAAATATCCACTGAAAAGAAAGGTAATACCAGCAGCAAGTTTATTATTATTCTACCTACTTATTGTAGTAAATAAATACTAATTATGCTTAAATTTATTGAACAGAAGATTGGAATGCACTTCTTTAAATATTCTTTTTTTCCACTTCATATTGTCTTCTCATTTTTCTCTTTCTGTACTTTTCATTTTTCTTTTGTAATACTTTGACTAATGAAAATTATTTTAAAAAACGAAAGGTCTAAGTGGAACCGTTAGCCATCAAACGATGGTCACATACAAATAGAAAGTAACATAATGTAAGAAGCACATATTATACCTACTTACCTTTTGCCTTTCAAGTCTCTTAATTTCCCTTAATGATTGCTCTATGCCTACTTTAAGTTTGCTTTCTTCATCTCGTAAATCTATAAATAAGCAGAGGAGAAAAAGTTAAATTAATATAATCTACAGTAACACAGCTTGTTAGAAGGGTTCAGGAAACGACCCACAAGATCAGAAGGAAATCATTTAAAATACTTGTAAATTAATTATTAATGAAAATTAAAGGCCGATCTACTAAACAAAAAAACACTCATGCCCACAATATCTAACCTAAATATACAACTTGCTGCAAAATCCAAAATAAATGTAGTGAAAACATGGTAATACAGCCACTTCTCTTTAGTAGCTATCTCATTTAGCACTATAACAAATCTCACAAATTCTAAATGTGTGGTAAGTTCTATTAAAAGGGAAGGAGGAAAGATTTTCATTTGACACCAAATAAAAATAAACAGACATCAGACACAACCAAAGTCTTCTCACTGGAAACTATCCAACTTGTTTCAGAAAGGAAGCACTCAGAAAATGCATTTTGATGTCCTTAATATTTGGGTTCATATTTATTTGTTTGTTGACTTGATGATCATCTCCATCATAAAATCTCTCTCAGTAACTTATGTATAGAATAGAATACAGTAACAGAGTTGGAAGGGACCTTGGAGGTCTTCTAGTCCAACCCCCTGCTTAGGCAGGAAACCCTACACCACTTCAGACAAATGGTTATCCAATCTCTTCTTAAAAACTTCCAGTGTTGGAGCATTTACAACTTCTGCAGGCAAGTTGTTCCACTTATTAATTGTTCTAACTGTCAGGAAATTTCTCCTTAATTCTAAGTTGCTGCTCTCCTTGATTAGTTTCCACCCATTGCTTCTTGTTCTACCCTCAGGTGCTTTGGAGAATAGTTTGACTCCCTTTTCTTTGTGGCAGCCCCTGAGATATCGGAACACTGCTCTCATGTCTCCCCTAGCCCTTCTTTTAATTAAACTAGACATACCTAGTTCCTGCAGCCATCTTCATGTTTTAGCCTCCAGTCCTCTAACCATCTTTATTGCTCTTCTTTGCACTCTTTCTAGAGTCTTAACATCTTTTTTACATCATGGCAACCAAAACTGGATGCAGTATTCCAAGTGTGGCCTTACCAAGGCATTATAAAGTGGTATTAACAATGTATGTATGTATGTATGGTATGTAATAGGCTTAAAATCTCAAGTAAAATGCCAGCAAAATCAAATAGCAATCTTCCATAGCATCAGGGGATAATAACACAGACATATTTTGTACTTGATAACTATCAGGGAACAAGCCCTTCCTTGTCTCTCAGTGCCTGAAGATAGGTTAGGCTTTACAAACTCAACAAGGTTAGAACCATATGGGTTTCAGGGATGACAGTTCTATAGGGCAGGCACACAAGGCATGTCTCCTAGGTCCTACAAAGTTTAAAGCTGGGACCTAGACCACAATAATTCCTCCATATCTTATCAGTTAGAAGAAATCGGAGGAAAAAGACAGTCCCATAATGTAAAGGGCAGAAACAAGAAATTTGAGGAATAGGAAAAACAGCCATTATTATTATTATTATTATTATTTAAATTTTTATACCGCCCTTCTCCCGAAGGACTCAGGGCGGTTTACAGCCAGATAAAATAAACAGTACTATTACAAAATAAATACTATTAAAATACCACTAAAAAACTTATTCAATTTGGCCGCAATTAAAATTTAGCAAATAATAAAACCCATTAAAAACCCATTAAAACCCATTTAAAACCCTTAAAACCCACAATTTAAAACTAATCCAGTCCTGCGCAGATGAATAAATGTGTTTTAAGCTCGCGACGGAAGGTTCGGAGGTCCGGAAGTTGACGAAGTCCTGGGGGGAGTTCGTTCCAGAGGGTGGGAGCCCCCACAGAGAAGGCCCTTCCCCTGGGTGTCGCCAGACGACACTGTCTCGCTGACGGCACCCTGAGGAGTCCCTCTCTGTGAGAGCGCACGGGTCGGTGAGAGGTATCCGGTAGCAGTAGGCGGTCCCGTAAGTAACCCGGCCCTATGCCATGGAGCGCTTTGAAGATGTTCACCAAAACCTTGAAGCGCACCCGGAAGGCCACAGGCAGCCAGTGCAGTCTGCGCAGGATAGGTGTCACACGGGAGCCACGAGGGGCTCCCTCTATCACCCGCGCAGCTGCATTCTGGACTAACTGAAGCCTCCGGATGCCCTTCAAGGGGAGCCCCATGTAGAGAGCATTGCAGTAATCCAGGCGAGACGTCACGAGGCGTGAGTGACCGTGCACAGGGCATCCCGGTCTAGAAAGGGGCGCAACTGGCGCACCAGGCGAACCTGGTAAAAAGCTCTCCTGGAGACGGCCGTCAAGTGATCTTCAAAAGACAGCCGTTCATCCAGGAGGACGCCCAAGTTGCGCACCCGTTCCATCGGGGCCAATGACTCGCCCCCGACAGTCAGCCGACTCAGCTGACTGTACCGAGATGCCGGCATCCACAGCCACTCTGTCTTGGAGGGATTGAGCCTGAGCCTGTTTCTCCCCATCCAGACCCGTACGGCTTCCAAGCACCGGGACAACACTTTGATAGCTTCGTTGGGGTGGCCCGGTGTGGAAAAGTACAGCTGGGTGTCATCAGCGTACAGCTGGTACCTCACACCGAAGCCACTGATGATCTCACCCAGCGGCTTCATATAGATGTTGAACAGAAGGGGCGAGAGGATCGACCCCGCGGCACCCCACAAGTGAGGTGTCTCGGGCCGACCTCTGCCCCTGTCACCACCGTCTGCGACCGATCGGAGAGATAGGAGGAGAACCACCGATAAACGGTGCCTCCCACTCCCAATCCCTCCAACCGGCTCAGCAGGATACCATGGTCGATGGTATCAAAAGCCGCTGAGAGGTCTAATAGGACCAGGGCAGAGGAGCATCCTCTATCCCTGGCCCTCCAGAGATCATCCACCAACGCGACCAAAGCCGTCTCAGTGCTGTAACCGGGCGGAAGCCGGACTGGAGCAGGTCTAGATAGACAGTTTCATCCAGGTGCAAGGGAAACTGATATGCCACCATACTCTCTACAACCTTCGCCACGAAGGGAAGGTTGGAGACCGGACGATAATTACCTAAAACAGCCGGGTCCAGGGAAGGCTTCTTGAGGAGGGGTCTCACCACCGCCTCTTTCAAGGCGATCGGAAAGACTACCTCCACCAAGGAAGCGCTCGTAATAGCCTGGAGCCAGCCTCGTGTCACCTCCTGAGTGGCCAGTACCAGCCAGGAGGGGCACGGGTCCAGTAAACATGTGGTGGCATTCAACCTCCCCAGCAACCTGTCCATGTCCTCGGGAGCGACAGGGTCAAACTCATCCCATAAAATGTCCCCAAGACCACCCTCAGCCGTCTCACCCACGTCACTGCAATCTTGGTCTAGGCCCTCCCGAAGCTGAACGATTTTATCGTATAGATAACCGTTAAACTCCTCAGCACGTCCCTGCAGCGGGTCATCCCGCTCCCCCTGATGTAAGAGGGAGCGAGTCACCCGAAACAGGGTGGCTGGGCGGTTATCTGCCGATGCAATGAGGGAGGAGGCGTAGCTACGCCTCGCTTCCCTCATTGCCACTAGGTAAGCCCTAGTATAGGACTTCACTAGTGTCCGATCAGCCTCCGAACGGCTAGACCTCCAAGAACTCTCTAGGCGTCTTCTCCGGCGCTTCATCCCTCTCAACTCCTCGGAGAACCAAGGAGCCGGTTGGGACCTGCGCCGGGTCAGAGGCCGCAAAGGCACGACACGGTCTAAGGCCCCCGCGGCCCGTTCCCAGGCCGCAACAAGTTCCTCAGCCGAGCCGTGAGCCAGACCGTCAGGAAATGGCCCAAGCTCCGTCCGGAACCCCTCCGGGTCCATCAGGCGCCTGGGACGGAACCAACGTATCGGCTCCGTCTCCCTGCGGTGGTGAATGGCGGTCAGAAAGTCCAGGCGAAGAAGAGAGTGATCTGACCATGACAAAGGTTCAATGACTATTTCCTTTAAGTCCAGATCTCTCAACCACTGACCAGAGACAAAAACCAGGTCCAGAGTGCCACCCCCGATGTGAGTAGGGCCATCAACTACTTGGGTCAGGTCCAAGGCCGTCATGGAAGCCATGAACTCCCGAGCTGCCGTTGATGGCGAGCGGAAGATGGCAAGTTAAAATCCCCATGACTAAAAGTCTGGGGTCTCAACTGCCACTCCAGCCAGCACCTCCAGGAGCTCGGGCAGGGCAGCTGACACGCAGCAAGGAGCCAGGTCGTGATCAGCAAACCCATCTGACACCTATGGCCCCATCTCACAAGAGGATTCACACCCGGCAATCTGAGGTACAGTGGTCTCCCTCGGCTCTAGACTCTCTCTAATCACAACCGCCACCCCCCCACCCCTACCCTGAGCCCTCGGCTGATGGAATGCACGGAAACCCGGCGGGCACATCTCAACAAGGGGCACACCCCCTTCCGTGCCCAGCCAGGTTTCCGTAACGCCTATAAGGTCCGCGGCGCCCCCCTGAATAAGATCGTATATTAGGGGGGCCTTATTGACTACGGACCGTGCGTTGCATAACATCAGCCGAAGGCCCAGGCTCTGAGGGTCTTGACCATCCGGGGAACGGGAAAAGGACGAGGGATCGGGGCGCGCGATCGCCTGCAAACATCGAGCGCACGCCCCCCTAACAATACCATAATCAGATGAAATAAATATTGAGTCCAGAGAACAGAAATGTAATTAGCGAAAATATCTGGGACATGACTCTCTCTAGTTCTCATGAAGAAAAAGGGAGGGAGGGAGTGCGGAAGTGCATTGAGACTTGCAAGGTAGCCCTCTAAGGTAGACTAAACTTGGTACCAAAAACACACTGTTTTTATGATTAAGTCATAGCAGCAGAATCTTATGGAAATGGCTGATCACTTCCTGGGAAGCCCTGACCAGTCAGGACTGACATGGGTCTACAGTATTACTTTTCTCCCTGATGCAATCTAGAAAGAAAATAAAATACTCAATGAAACCTAATGTGCCATTAAAATAATAAAATTACAAGTCTTAAAACTAACTTGTCCACTATGCAAAATCTTAGATTTATCATCGAGAGATGGCAATATATTGACCCTGGGTTAGGCAGAACATAAATTCCAACAGTCAGGTAAATAAGATTAATAGTTGGAAGAAGAAAACTATTTTAAAGTTGGATGCTTTTCTTTTTTTGCACTTTGATGAATTATATAAACTTTCTATATATACCATTATATATTTCATTTTGTTTTGCATGATTGGTGCTTAATTCTTCTAATTCTTTTTGTAATTCTTCTGCAAGGGGAACATTCTTTTGTAGTTTTTCTTCCATTTCTTCTATACGTTTTGTTTTAGAATTGTATTCTTCCTTTTAGAAAAGAAAACGTAAGGAACAATTTATACATAGAGTGGTACTGTAATAATCATCCTAATCTAGCATGATACAATAATTGATTAATATTTATTCTGTCTGTCTATCATCTGATTGACTGATTGACTTAGAAACCACCCAACAGCAGATTGACTTTGGGTGGCCTATGCTTGAAATAAGAAAGCAATAAAAAGAACCTAGGCATCTGGACAAAATAGCCAACCACCCTAGGACTCCATATATATTTTATCCTAAAAGGAGTATAACCAAGTTTTTGAAGACTTGTGGAACATCATTGGGATGGGATATACAGATTGCTGGGGATATTATTTCTAAGGGTAGGCATCACAACAGAAAAGGAATGACTGAGGGAATCCAACACATACCAAGTCTATTATTATTTATTAAACGCATATGTTAATTCCCAGAAACTCTGAGCAGTTTTCAAATGATTTAAAACATGAAAACAAGACTAAACACATCCACCAATTTTATAATAATAATAATAATAATATTTTAATTTGTATACCGCCCTTCTCCCGAAGGACTCAGGGCAGTGAACAGGCAGATAAAATATAAATACACACAATAATTAAAAACATCCCTTAAAAAACTAATTTAAATGCCCAAAATGTTAAAAAACGTACTCCCCCTTAAAATAACACAGTTTTAAAAACCCATCCAATAAAAATAAAAATCAGGCTAGTCCAGCCATACGAAATAAATAAGTTTTAAGTTCGCGGCGAAAGGTCCTAAGGTCAGGTAATTGTCGAAGTCCGAGGGGAAGTTCGTTCCACAGGGTCGGAGCTCCCACAGAGAAGGCCCTCCCCTGGGGCCGCCAGTCGACACTGTTTGGCTGACGGCACCCTGAGGAGTCCCTCTCTGTGGGAACGCATCGGACGATGGGAGATAGAAGCCGGCAGTAGGCGGTCCCGTAGATAGCCCGGTCCTAAGCCATGGAGCGCTTTAAAGGTGGTAACCAATACCTTGAAGCGCACCCGGAAAACAACAGGTAGCCAGTGCAGTCTGCGCAGGATAGGTGTTATGTGGGAGCTCCGAAACGCTCCCTCAATAACCCGCGCAGCCGCGTTCTGAACTAGCTGAAGTCTCCGGGTGCTCTTCAAGGGGAGCCCCATGTAGCATTGCAGTAGTCCAGGCGAGAGGTAACGAGAACATGAGTGACTGTGCATAAGGCATCCCGGTCCAGGAAGGGACGCAACTGGCGGATCAGGCGAACCTGATAGAATGCTCTCCTGGAGACGGTCGCCAAATGGTCTTCAAAGGACAACCGACCATCCAGGAGCACGCCCAAGTTTTGTACCTTCTCCATCGGGGCCAATGATTCACCCCCGACAGACAGCCGCATCTGCAGCTGACTGTACCGAGGTGCCGGCATCCACAGCCACTCCGTCTTGGAGGGATTAAGTTTGAGCCTGTTCCTCCCCATCCAGACCCGTACGGCTTCCAGACACCGGGACAGCACTTCGACATTTTGATTTTACTAAACAGGCAGAGACCATAGGAAACAGGCAGTCCCTCAGATAACCTGGCCCTGTGATGCAATTGATAACCAGCACTTTGAAATGCAGTTGAAAGCCTATTGGCATGCAATGCAATCACCTGTGAGGTGAATTCTAGCCTGCAGAACAGGGCTAGATTCAGAATCCTTGGAATGCTCAACATTACCTAGATTTCATAGCTGTTTCTTCTTCCAGAAGATGTCTTGGATACAACCCCCAACAAGCCACTTCTTTACTTCTCTACCTAGAAGCCCTAGTAGCTTCCCCCTGTCACCCGGTTTAACATTCCCCTATCCACAAGCAAAGCCTTGTTTTCTAAAAAATCTCTTATTTGACCAGTCATATTTCTCCTGCCATCTTAACACCAATTTGATTTTTTATCATTGACCCACTGTCTCTCCATTCCATTCCCTGCTGACTACAAATCAGTTATTATGCTTCTGATGTGCTGGGAATAGAAATGGAAAACAAGCAGTTGTTTCTGATTTATATGTTAGAGGAATAATCTGGATTTGAAATGAAACAAAAAAAAACTAAAGTCATTCAAAATCCAGTTGTACCATTTGTGCTTATATTTGAATAAAACAAATTGATTAAAGTAAATAAATTACAGCTATTTATTATTCTGGTTTCTACCTAACTTTAGCAGCTCTTTATACCTTCTTTTCTCTAATTCTCTCTCCAGTCATTTTGAATTTAGTGTCAACTTGGCATCCAAGAAATGTATGGCTTTTACTTTAAAGCTTTTATCTAAAGAAAGCCTCACATTAAAATGCTTCAGAAAAACGAATTCCTCTTCTCCTAGCAGCCCACAGCAACCAACTCAAACCACACCAGTGGCTTAGAACCAATGCAAACACTTGATTCACAAGCGCATTCTCTACCACCTTCTTTAGCAATTTGATTTTTTAAAAACTACTTCTATTCCCTTTTGATTTTAAATGGGCTGAATACTTACATATTTATAGTCAAAAATATTTCATAACAGACAGCTACAAAAATGTATTAAAATACAGATTGCTTGCCTTGATTTTTCCAATTTGTGTTGTTAAGTGAGCATCGTATTTCTTATAATGGGCTTCTTTTTTTTGCAGCTTGGAAGTGAGATGATTGAGACGCTCAGTACACTTCTTGATTTCTTTATTGAGATGTTCATTCTATTTGTAGAAAATATGAGAAAGAAGCAACATAAATCTGTTCTAATAATGTGCAAGTGTATATCAATGTGCAGATGTTGAGATTTCAGTTCAGTTTGGCATTTATAGAAACAATATTTAATAAGAAAGATTTTTCTGCTATGAATTCTGTTCTGTATTGCAGTTTTCATTTCAATGATCAAATATTGAGAGAAAATATACTCTAGTTCTAATGTACCAACTGAAGTACTTTGCTAAATATCTGTTTGTGCCATCATGGCATTAAGTTTTTGTTCAGGCGTATTCAGGAGCTTGAAATGAAGACAGACTTCAGAAAGGGAAGTCTACTTCACATATGGGTTATTCCTGAGAAAGTAGGCCTCTTCATTGATTCAAATGAAATATAATTTTTTATCTTCATTCCCTAAACTATTTTCATTCAACTTAAGGGTCAAGCAGACTTGCACTGCACACCAAGGAACGTACGTGTCTGTTGATCAGAGATGGTTTCATGTATATTACTGCAGATGTAATATTCTGGCTAGGAGGCATTCAAATAACAAAACACAGAACAGGAAGTTGGCTCAACCAATCAACACGCAGGACATGCATCTCCACACTTCGGGATTTGGAAGGTGTGCGCATCAGGCCATTTTAGTTTTGTTATTTTATGTCAGAAATCAAACATCTAAATGCTGCAAACTAGCATTACAGAAAAAGTGCAGAGGGGGATACAGCTATAATCTTGTCTACCTCTCCCTTTATTCCAACGAGAAATGTTTTTTAAATGTCAGGATCTATTTATTTATTTATTTGTTCATTGGCTTATACATTAAGTCCTTTGTTTACTTTGCACTGGATCCAAAATCAATCCTGACCCTTCCCTGAAATCCTTTCTTGTATGTTACACCGATGAATGTGATTCTAACCTTTCATCCACAGGTTTTTTCCAACCTTCCTTAAACACAAGGTCCTCTCCACAGACAAAGGGGGATGGTAGGGATTTCCTAGTACCTTTCAGTGAGCAATACTGAGATGAGAGAGGATACACGACTCCATTTTATGAATATGAATTATTTAGCAATATTTGAAGTAGTGGCAATGATACTTACCGGGTTCGTAAATTCATGTGTGTATATATATGAAATGGCTCCAAAATGCCACATCTGTAGAAAATCTATATTACAGTGTGATTTGGTGTTAGTACCCTAATAGGTATTATACCTCCTTTTTTAACTTGTTATAGGATTTTTTCATAGCTTCAAGGCTTTGCTTTGACTCGGTCAGAAATTTTTCATTGGTTTCCAGTAAATTTTGATATTGGGCTGTAATTTTTTCAAGTTCCATCTGAAACAGTTTGCTATGGAGAGCGCAAAGTGAGAAAACACAATTCACAATCACTGAATAAATGTAAAGAGACAGTGACATCATGTTTACAGTAGATCAGTAGTAAGCATAACGTTTTCATTATTCTTTTCGCAGGGAAAGAAAGAGTGTGTTAGAAATGCTATCAGAATGGGACCTTCCCTTAAGCTCACAGAGCAGAAATTCAGATGTTATATTATGCCATTCGCCCACATATGGGATTTTATATGATTTTTGCAGTGTATGTCTTGCATAGTAATAGTACAGGTAGTCCTTGACTTGCAACAGTTCATTTAGTGACCATTCAAAGTTACAACAGCATTGAAAAAAGTGACATGACTGTTTTTTACACTTAACGACTTTTGTAGGATTGCCATGATCATGTGACCAAAATTCAGATGCTTGGTAACTGACTCATGCTTATGACCGTTGCTGTGTCCCAAAGTCATGTGATTCCCTTTTGCGACTTTTGACAAGCAAAATCAATGGGGGAGCCAGATTCACTTAGCTGTGTTATTAACTTAAACTGCAGTAATTCACTTAACAACTTTGGCATGAAATGTCGAAAAATGAGGCAAAACTCACTTAACAAATGTCTCATTTAACAATATAAATTTTGGGCTCAATTGTGGTTGTAAGACAAGGATTACCTCTATTTTCACTGTACAAACTATGTGGTGTTTAACTGCGTAAAAATAATTGTATATTCATAACTAAATCTACACCTTCAATTCCATTCATTAACTCTATTCTACATGATCAGACAACTTTCACTCAGTTCTATGCACTCTACCCGCTTCTCTTAGTTTTACAAACTTTATTTGTATTTTATTTCATTCTCTTTACACTATATTCCTCTAACACTCCAAGTCACAATTTTCATATGTCATAGTTGTCAACAGACAGGCCCACGATATTAGTCTCCACCATGTATTATGGCTTCAATCAGTCAAGACATTCATCTCAAACAGGCTCATGATGCTGTAGACAAGCCAGGATCTCCAGTTCAGGGACTACCTTGGAAACCAATATTACCTTGCCTATACTCTGCCCAATTTGGTGTAGACCTTGTGCTGACACGGCTCAGGACACCAGGATTCCTTCCATTTGAATATAGATCAGTTTGTGTTTTTGATAAACTCTGTCTCGATAATATTATTGTTTTGGATGAACTCAGTTTTGAAGAAGCCATTTTGAAGTGCATAATTAGAAACCAAACAGGCTCAATTTACTTCTTGTTCTACTTGGTAGTTTATTATTTTTTAAATAGGAAGGTTGCTTTGTGATCTTTCTGATTGTTAGTTGCCCAGAGCTTTCGGAAACAGACAGCATATAAATAAAGTAAGTAAGTAAGTACATATATTCATATATAAATAGCATTTATTTGGCAATATCTGGGGAATTGCAAATGTATATTTGTTTTCACCATACTGGCAATTGACCCCCAATTTTACTTGTTACTTCATAATAATCTTTACACAATATTATACCTTTTATCACTTTCTTTTTTCAATGATGCTTCTAAAAGTGCCAGTTCTCTTGCATAGCTAATATGTGTAGAGCTGAAACAAGAAGTATATTTTTTAAGTTTTACTTAACACAGTGTGATCAAAAAAATACTAAAAATTAAAAAACAGATTAAATGAAAAAATAAACAGAAATCAAACTAAGCCAAATCAACCCTCCTAAATAAATTAGGGACTTATATAAATATATGTATGTATGTATCTTTCTGGGGTAAGTGACTATATGCAAAAAAAGAACAACACAAAATTTTAAACATTTATAATTAATATACAGTACTATGAAAAGTCCCTTTCATAGAAATGAGTTAAAATACTTTGTTGGTAGAATTAAGTGGAGGTATGAATTTTTAAAAAATCCTTAAGGATTCCCTAATACTGCTTATATAGTAATATTTTGGACACTCCTAATATATATATTATATTGTATTGTATTGTATCATATTTTATATTATATTATATTATATTATATTATATTATATTATATTATATTATATTATATTATATTATATTATATTATATTATATTATATTATATTATATTATATTATATTATATTATAGATAATTCATATATATAAAAGCTAATATGTATATTAGGTGTGTGTGTGTATAGTTTTTGTTTTATATATATATTTGTTTTCTGAGGTTTTCGCGGGTGTTTGTATGTAGGTCTTTAGTTATTCGGCAAACAATTGCGATCACACATTGCTCCCAGAAGCACGAAGCTGAAGCCTGAAGATGACAAATGAGACTTCGTCGAAACGTCGCCAAGACACTTCCAATTTTACGCGGGAGAAAACCCGAATAACCAAAGACCTACATATATATATATATATATATATATATATATATATATATATATATATATGTATATATATATATATATATATATATATATATATTATATTATATATTATATTATATATTATATTATATATTATATTATATATTATATTATATATTATATTATATATTATATTATATATTATATTATATATTATATTATATATATAGTTTTACAACATTTTATTTATATATCAAAATTAGGGATCACCCATCTCACTTAGAAAGTGATTCTTGTTTTATATGTTCTGGGGGGAAATGGCCAATAAGGTTAATTTAATTATTAAAGTTAATTGTATAAGTTTTATAATTTCTTCAAAAATCTTCAAATTAAATGAGTGACTAAATAGGTACTAGGCCGGGTATTACTACCAGAGATCGTAATATCTACTAATCTATTCAGTATTTAGAATGGTTCTCCTGGCACAGAGAAACAGATATGTATGGGACCCAACTGGAAGGATATGTGACATGAAGAAAATGGGGATAATGAAAAGTGGGTATAAAGTTAGGAGAACATGTTTGTGTATATATATATGTGCATGTTTGTGTGTATGAAAAAAGAAGACTGACTATTTCACTATGTTATAGCTGATCTACTGTTCATATCAATCTCTCTAATAATAACAAAGAAAGCTAGATTCTCACAAAAGTTTGTAGTTCAGGTTTAGGCAAAAAAAAAAAAAGGCTTAGGTTACAAAATCTTAAGAACTGGACATTTAGCCCATCTTTTTCTAACGAGCATGTTAAGTCCTCCTTGATCCTGAGAGACTGTGGGAAGGAGGATGGGGAAGGAACTCAGTTTATATGAGAAGAGGCAACCCAACAGATATAGTGGTTATGAGAAGAATTTGAAAAATATTCGGACTAAACTGACTCACTGTAAATTTGTCTCAGAAGTTTTTTAAATTATGTTTTTAATCCCTGACTAGCATTGGATGCCTTTCACAATTCTGCATGGTTGTTGATTCTTCAGTTTGCCAGATACAGGGCTTAACAGATAGGTTTGATCCTTCTACCTCTTAAATATGTGAAAACAGAAAGTTGGAATTGAGGTACATTTTTCAAAAACAAAAATCCTCACTTCCTAAGGAGGAAGAGACAATGGAATAATATTTAAGCCCTACATGTTACTAAGAAAAGTGCTGAAGAGCTGCTGGAGAGACATATGAGCAATAGATAGCCCACCTCTGATTTAGAATAATCAGGAAATATACATTTGATTCTTCATATACATAACATTTTTATACAGTACATAGAAAGAGTGTCTGCCTAATTTGTCAGCTGTCTGATTTAAGTCCTTCATGGTAAATGCAACTGTCCATTAATTGGTAGCAATGAGATATCCAAGGTTGGATCCTTAGATATATGGATGGAATGTATAGTATCTTTCTTTTTCAACAAAAATGGTTATCTAATTTTACCTTCAGCAATATATAATGATGCAATATGTGCGGTATAATACAGTGTTGTTTTACATTTTTCAGACTTATAACCAATCAGCAAATTAAAAAAAAAATTAAACAATGAAGAATCAAATGTATATTTCCTGATTTCAAATTCAATAAGAATGTATATTTTATCTGGAACATTTATTTCACCTTCATGAAACTGAATTATACTTTTGCCTGAATTTTCATCTAGTTTTATAACAACTTGGTTTCAGTATATCAATTCTTGTTATATTTCTGATTCACAAAAGCTTAACTAGAAATAGAAAATCACTTTTCAGCAAGATATTTTGTACATATGAAATAACCTACTCATATATATCCTGCATTTCATCCAGCTCATCCTGTGTATTTCTTGTTTCTATTACACGCTTTGCCATATAGTCAAGCTTTTCTGTGAGCCAGTTGGATAACTTTTCAAATCTATTTAAAAAAATTAGACTTAATTAAATATTCATATTTATAAAATAGTTCTTTACATGTTTACATTTTATTAAACAAATGGCTAGCCAACCATGAAAAATGTACTTTTCTAGGGTAGCTTTCCAATATATACATAAAAACTGAAATTAAGAAAATAATTATTCCAATAAAAATCTTTAAAATCTGAGAGAACAGAGGCTAATTTGTTTATATGATCAGGAAGAGATAAAAGGAAGGCTTTTTTTTCATGTTTTGTTAACTAATCACAAAATGGCAAGAATGTCAAAATATGATTTCCTATTATATTTATTCAGCATAGACTTCCAGGATCCCTTTTCCCAATTCATATAGACGTTTTCAAGTACACATTATTCCATGGAGGAAGGACTCATTTAGCAGTAGTACCAGTAGTTCCTACTGTAGACACCAACAACTCTGCCTTCAGAGCCATCCTTAACTAACAGTCAGATTAGCAATATTCAATAGTTTGAAAACATTAACTTGGAATTATCAGCAGCCCATTTTGAAAAGTTTTCTTATGGAGAAGAACACCATTTCCTAACAGAAAGTAGGAGTGTTTGCTTAGGTTGAATTACTGACTCACTTAATATACGGCATAGAATGGCTACCCCTGGATAATTTGAACAAAGATTTTTTTTTCCTTGAACAAGATGAATATATGAACTATGGTAAAATAATTATGCTAAAATATTTTTGGCAACTTGAGACATAAAAGAAAATAACACTCTTTGTACTGTGGTGAGATCCTATTTAGGTTATCATGCGATTGAGATGTGGGCTGTTTACTCCAAAGCACCTAACAATTAGATTATAATTTTAAATATTATGGAATTAAAAACAAGTTGAAGGATTAACATACTCTGCTGCTAGTTTGTCTCTTTCAGAACGAAAATGATCTTCTTCACTTGTTAACATTTGGTACTGCATATTAAGAATATCATTTTCCTCTTTGACTTTTTGATAGACTTCCTGAAGTTCCTGCAGTTTCCGGTTAATCTACAAAAAAATCCCAGAATGATTTATTTAACTAAAAAGCTTAATTATTCTAAAAATGCTATGACATTCCTATGACTTCAAAAAGATTATAAAATATGATTAAAGCAGGTCTTACCCACTGAAAAATATCTTTGTCAATAAATCATTTAAGTTTTAAGTTAATCCACTTTTATATATGAAAAATGTAAACATGAATACATTAAAAATATTTCTTTACAAAGGGATTTGCATCTGTCGTAGCATAGATGATTAAAAGGGAGTAAAACTCCCCAAAACCTCAACCCTATGATGTAAATTGGACTAGGTAAGAATGATTTAACACACTAGTATGGGAGGACTAGAACTCACAGCCTCCAGTTTCTAATTCAGCAACATCAAGCTTTCTCTATCAATCAATAATTCAATCAATCAAATGTATAAGTAATTTTAACTCAACATCAGACCCACACTTCACAATGTTTTAGAAATGTTTTAATTCAGAAATAGATTTTTAGACTTAGAAATTGTTTAAAAATGTTTTTCATGACTTTCAATTGAAAGCTTTACATTTATAAGTTTGTCCAATTTCTTTGATGATTCTGGGCGGCACACATTTTCATACATTAGATGCAGTGGTGGGATTCAAATAATTTAACAACCGGTTCTCTGCCCTAATGATTTCTTCCAACAACCAGTTCACAAACTGCTCAGAAAGTTAACAACCGGTTCTCCCGAAGTAGTGCGAACTGGCTGAATCCCACCACTGGTTAGATGTTATATTACCTATTTTCCTAATTTTACTGTTTTGGACAGTTGTACACTGAAGAAATCAGGCAATAAAAAAACAGTGTTCCAATATTTAAGGGGCTGCCACAAAGGAGCGAGGGTTCGCCTATTCTCCAAATCACCTGAAGGCAGAACAAGAAGCAATGGATGGAAACTAATCAAGGAGAGAACCTACCTAGAATTTTCCTGACAGAATAATTAATTAATGAAATAGCTTGTCTCCAGAAGTTGTGGGTGCTCCAACAATGTAAGTTTTTAAGAAGAGATTGGACAACCATTTGTTTGAAATGGTATAGGATCTCCTGCTTGAGTAAGGGGTTGGACTATAAGACCTCCATGATCCCTTCTAACTCTGCTATTCTGTTAAACTTATAAATTACAAAGAATGTTGTATTAATTTTAAAAGATAAAAACACTATTAAGTTTTAAGCTAAGAATACACATTAGGAACCATGGTCAACACAGTGCAAATAACTGACTGAAATTATAAACTATAATAAACCAAATCAATACTGAGAATCTATTTTAATTGGAACATCCCATGTAGTTAAAATATAGATTCCTTACATAGAAAAAAACCTAATTTTGAATGAGGTACAAATCCATGTATTAAGACATGATACAGAATGGTTTCCAGTTAAAATTGAATTCTATATCAGTTTTATTTTTAAGTTATGTAATTATTCTAGAAATCAAAGAATACTCTCACAATTTGTTTAGCCATCCGTCTAAGGAAGGAATCAAACAGCCTTTCCAGTAAGAAGCATATCATATCTTGTCACATTTAACGTATATGAAACTAATTTAGTGGACTTTGAAGGGATATATGGTTTAATAAAATTCAGTGAAAATAACTTTAAAATCAGTTGCATTCTAATATGTTGAATAATTGTGAGCATGACATTGTTAGCAGATAATTTCATTGTTAGTTTCAGTCCTGTCATTTTATTTGACATAGTTTGACTATCAATGTTTGTAAAGCCACTAAAAATAAGTATCTCGTTATGTAGTTGATGTAGGAGTGAAGAAAATACTTATTTTAAATGATTCCATAAGAAAGCTGCCTAGTCTTGATGGTTTACAATTACTCGTATCAAAATTACTTTTTTGATCTTATCCGTGGTCAAAGGAATACTGGTACTTCTTTTTTATTTTTGTTTTAATAAATAAATAAAACCAAAAGATCAACTTATGGTACAAATTCATCTTGCTTGCTTTATTTTAACCTGGATGTATTCTGTGAATGAAAATGGAGCAATGGCATTGAAAGGAGTAAGAAAAATATTGACTTTCATGGGGAAAAAAATAATTTGGTTATAGAATTACTTTTCTTGGCTGAAATCAGTCACTTCTTTGCTTTCTTGAAGGGTACTGAGAATCAATCTCATTACAAAAAGACAAAATAGCAATAGCAATGTAGCAAAGCATCTAATACAAAAGATTTTGCATTTGGAGCATTTTGAAATTTTAGAGATAATTATGGGCCTATCCCTAACCCTAAACATAATCCTAACTCTTTCAAAATAGTTGCCATGATGGATAGGCCAATCACAAAAGAAAATGCAAATTGAGTTGTTCTTTATCACTAATCAAAACAAAGCTTTAGGTTGCTGCTTTAACCTTTTTTATTTTTTAAAAGTGCACCTCGTGTATACAAGGGCCAATATTTAGCAGTTATTTATTTATATTAAGTGTAAAAAAATGAAATCAGGCACAGGGGGACTTCACATCTGCTTAATTTCCTCAAATATTATTCTTAAATTAATTCTACTCAGGTAAATGAAATTAAGGGTCAATTCATACGTTAGCAGCAATAGTGTGGGTATTATTTCCCCATGGACTTTCTAAACACCTTTAGTTCTTTTGGTTGCAGAAACCATGACAACGATTCACCTATATGTCTATATTTCAAGAATGAAGTCAGAAGATAATGTTAAGAAATACGCATTACTGCATACAATAGTGGGATTGATATTGAAAAAACTTCAATTAAGCATAATTCCTTAGTTTCTGTTAGCAACCAGAGTTATGTGCACATAGTTACATATAAAAAGAAGCTCCTATATTGCTCACTTCAATGAAAGGATGGGGCAGAACTACCCTGGCTTATTTAACTGATTAAATAGTTAATCAGTACAAAAATAGGGTTTTAGGAAATAGGCACTGAGGGCCATGGCTGGTATTCTTTATTCCCATTATCCATTATTTTCCAAACTCAGTAGCATGAACTGTTCTTTTTACCTCCTCTAGCTGCTGTAGCAAATTTTCTCTTTCTTCATCAAAGCCTGTATCTAATGAAACTAGATTGTCCTGAAGACAAAGCCTGAAAAACAGTAATCAAATAAAAGCACCTTATTCTTATACAGAGAAAGAAGCAATCAAGTAGTCTGTCTTGTGTCATTTTACATACCTCGCACCAGCATTTTTCTTTTTTTAGAAAAATTGAGTTATCACAGTTGTATAAAAATG
Source organism: Ahaetulla prasina (assembly GCF_028640845.1). Classification (NCBI taxonomy): domain Eukaryota; kingdom Metazoa; phylum Chordata; class Lepidosauria; order Squamata; family Colubridae; genus Ahaetulla; species Ahaetulla prasina. The sequence continues at coordinate 347,081,636 of NC_080539.1, read as the reverse complement.
CCAACAGAGAGATTCTATATCATTTTTTTTCGCAGGTTAATTCCTACAGAGAACCACTGCCTAAAAATACAAGCACTCATACCATTTGCTTTTGATGCTATATATTCCTATACGGAACAACACAATAATGGGTTTTCTTAATACTATAGATGAGCAAAATCTTGTTGCAAGATGTAATTATAGGAATTTTAGGGGGAAAAAATCAGACAAATTCATTGTGGATAAATCCATCAGTGATAGTTGGTTATGATGGCAGGATACTACTCAAGAATCAAAGGCAGCAGCTTCCGAATACCTGCTTCTGGGAAACTGAGGGAAATCTATTGCCCCCATATCCTGTTTGTATGCTTCTCACAGCATTATTGTACAAATTCATAAAAATGTAAACAACAGTTTGACTGCAAATAAATCCTTTGGCTTTTGTAAAAAACAGGGCCAAAACACAACATATAAATTAATAAGCCCCCTTACATCTTTTGCATCCTAAAGTCACAAATAGAAATACAACACTTACAAATTAAATAAACTAATATGGTATTAGGGAAACACTGGACATCACATTCACACTGGATTTGCCATTAACCAGAAGTACCTTGAAGGCTTTCATAAAAAACAGAAAATTTTACATTTAACAGTTGAGTTCTACTTCATGCTCAGCGCAGAAATCCAATTAATTGATTAACCACTCTTCTGTGATATGATAATCTCTTAAGAAGATAAAAGTATTAGCATGTCTCCCTACCAGTCATCTCTTTTCAAAGTCTCATGTATCCAGTACTTTACATCTTTCTTCATAGGACTCATGTTTCTAACCTGTTAATCATACTCATGATTATTCTTTAAATATGTTCCAAATTCTCTGAATGCCATAAGTGTGGTGCCCAAACTAAATATATAACTTGAAATGGGATCTGACCAAAGCTGAATGAAATGATCAATTACTTCCCATTAGTTGAAAATTATACATGGTGCTGTCTGAAATTTGCCTTTCTTGCACCAATATCTCTCTGCTGGTTAATATTCACTTTGCAATCAACTATTATTCCAATATCTTTTCCATAGGTACCATTATTGAATTTTCTTTCCTAAGTAAATAACTTTGTACTTGTCACTGGGGAAGATGACAGGTGATAGATGTGTATTAGATAACTTTCCAAAATCAAAGGTGAAGAGCACTCATGTGTGTAGGTTTACTGTACTCATTTTCATGTTAATCATTACATGTGAATTTTGTATTTGTATTTTTGTCAAGCATGTATTTTATGACAGATACAAGTGTAAACATAATTATAAATACATGAAAAGAATACGAATAAAAGAAAACATTAGGACAGGGACGGGAGGCACGCTGGTGCACTTATGCAGAACTCTTAGGAATGGGGTGAGGTCTACAGTAGATAGTCTAAGGTTAAAGTTTTGGGGATTTGGGGGAAGAAACCACAGAGTCCAGGTAATGCATTCCAGGCGTTGACAACTCTGTTATTGAAGTTGTATTTTCTGCAGTCTAGTTTGGATCGGTTTACCATGAGTTTGTATCTATTGTGTGCTCTTGTATTGTTTTGGTTGGAGCTGAAGTATTCATTGGCTGGTAGAACATTGTAGCAGATGACTTTATGTACTATGATTAGGTCAGACCAAAGATGGCAAAGTTCTAAATTGTCTAAGCCCAAAATTTCGAGTCTGCTGGCATAACGTATTTTCTTGTGAGCAGAGGAGTGGAGGACTCTTCTTGTGAAATATCTCTGGATTTGTTCAATTGTATTAATGTCCGATATGCAGTACGGGTTCCAGACAGATGAGCTGTATTCAAGAATTGGTCTGCCAAAAGTTTTGTATGGCCTTGGTTGCAATTCAATATTACCAGAGAAGAAGCTACATAAGATTAGGTTAACAACTCTTAATGCTTTTTTAGTAATTCTGTTACAGTGAGCTCTGGCACTTAGATCATTTGAAATGAGTACTCCAAGGTCTTTGACAGAGTGAGGGTCGTCTGTTAGGTCCTACCCATCCAGCTTGTATTTTGTGTTCTGATTTTTTTTTGCCAATGTGTAAGACAGAGCATTTTTTGGTTGAGATTTGGAGTTGCCAATTTTTTGACCATTCTGACACATAGTCAAGGTCTTTTTGTAGAGTAGCAGCATTGTCAGTGGTATTGAATAATTTTACATCATCCGCAAAGAGAATGCAGTTGCTTATAATATGATTGCAAAGGTCATTTATATAAAGTATAAAGAGTGTGGGTCCTAAAACGCTGTTAACAGGTGCTGGGTTAGATAAGGTGTTCCCTATTTTGACTACTTGCTGCCTGTTTGATAGGAATGCAGCTATCCACTTATGCAGGAATCCAGAAATGCCATAAGATTTTAGTTTTAGAAGTAGCTTGTCATGTACCACTGAATCAAAGGCTTTACAGAAGTCTATATAAATTGCATCTATTGATTTACCCTGGTTGAATTTTGAAGTCTATATGTTTTTGCAGTGTAATAGTTGCAGATTGCAGGACAATTTTTTTATAAAGCCAAATTGCTTCTTAGAGAGTAGGTTGTTAGTCTCTAAGTAGAGGGTAATGGATTGGTTTATGATTGATTCCATGACTTTCAGGTGACGCAACATAATGATTGGTCTGTAATTATCAACTAGGCTGGGGTCACCCTTTTTGAAGATTGGAATGACCGTGGCCAGTAACCGTAAATTAGGTAAGGAGCTGGTTCTGAAAAATATTTTGTAGATTATGCTAAGTGGTTCTGCTATGGTGGTTGAAAGCTTCTTTAGGAAGTAGGCACATAATCCATCAGGGCCAATTGATAGAGGTGATTTTGGTTGCATAGTGCCTTTTCAACGGCATCTTCTGTGAAATCGACATGTAGTAGATCATTGTGAGTAGTTGTGGTACGGTTGGGAAATGAGGGGCATGACCCATTGCTATTTACAAAGACTGAACTGAAGAATGTGTTGAAGAAGTTGGCCTTAACGGTTTCATCATTACAGTCTGTCCCATTTGGTCCTTTTAGTGGTGGGATGGAGCTTGAGTCTTTAAGTTTGTTGTTTACGAAATTGCAGAAGGCCTGGGTGGATTTAGTGCATATTAAGTTTTCCTCTTGTTTGCCGTGATAACGGATGCATTCTGCTTTTATCTGTCAGCATACGGTTTTGTAGCAACTTTTGAAGTTAGCTCTGTAGCCAGTTTGTTTTTGCGCCAAAGAGGGGGTTTTTTTTGTCTGAAGCTTTCTTATTGTTATGGGTAATTTATTTTTCCTGGTTTTGGGGGTTATTAGTGGCACACATAGTTTGATGATTCTTTTGACTTCTTGCAAAAAAATGTTATAATGGTCTTTGGCAGTAATCAGCCAGTGAACAGTTTGCCAATCAAGAAATGAAAGATCGTCAGTTATGAGATCATAGTTGGCTTTTCTAAAGTTAACGTGTTACATATGAATAGCAAAATCCAACTGTATGGAAGGAGAACTTATGCTGCCATCTCCTGTTTAAAAGGATTAACTAAGAAAATGTGGAAAAGCTTTTTCACCAACACATTTTGCACAGTGTACTAAATTTATTTATTTATTTATTTATAATTTATTTATCATGATTTGTCTTAAAATCTGGTTTGTTGAACAAGTTATTGCATCCCAGTTCATAAATGATAAGTCATGCTTCATAAAACAAAACTTCTGAGTCAACATTTTTCAATTTAAGGTAATAACTTAATTTGAATGTAAATCATATTCTAATTACTATTTGCTATAGTATTTTATATCCTTTAGAATTCAGTCAGAATTGGATAACATGAAGGCTTGCTTTCTACAAGATATATTTATATATATATTAGCAACAAAAGAGATAAAAAATTCAAGTGCAATGGCAACAGAGAAGTACATCTTGCTTACATAGTGCCTTTTCAACGGCATCTTCTGTGAAATCGACATGTAGTAGATCATTGTGAGTAGTTGTGGTACGGTTGGGAAATGAGGGGCATGACCCATTGCTATTTACAAAGACTGAACTGAAGAATGTGTTGAAGAGGTTGGCCTTAACGGTTTCATCATTACAGTCTGTCCCATTTGGTCCTTTTAGTGGTGGGATGGAGCTTGAGTCTTTAAGTTTGTTGTTTACGAAATTGCAGAAGGCCTGGGTGGATTTAGTGCATATTAAGTTTTCCTCTTGTTTGCTGTGATAACGGATGCATTCTGCTTTTATCTGTCAGCATACGGTTTTGTAGCAACTTTTGAAGTTAGCTCTGTAGCCAGTTTGTTTTTGCGCCAAAGAGGGGTTTTTTTTTGTCTGAAGCTTTCTTATTGTTATGGGTAATTTATTTTTCCTGGTTTTGGGGGTTATTAGTGGCACACATAGTTTGATGATTCTTTTGACTTCTTGCAAAAAAATGTTATAATGGTCTTTGGCAGTAATCAGCCAGTGAACAGTTTGCCAATCAAGAAATGAAAGATCGTCAGTTATGAGATCATAGTTGGCTTTTCTAAAGTTAACGTGTTACATGTGAATAGCAAAATCCAACTGTATGGAAGGAGAACTTATGCTGCCATCTCCTGTTTAAAAGGATTAACTAAGAAAATGTTGAAAAGCTTTTTCACCAACACATTTTGCACAGTGTACTAAATTTATTTATTTATTTATTTATAATTTATTTATCATGATTTGTCTTAAAATCTGGTTTGTTGAACAAGTTATTGCATCCCAGTTCATAAATGATAAGTCATGCTTCATAAAACAAAACTTCTGAGTCAACATTTTTCAATTTAAGGTAATAACTTAATTTGAATGTAAATCATATTCTAATTACTATTTGCTATAGTATTTTATATCCTTTAGAATTCAGTCAGAATTGGATAACATGAAGGCTTGCTTTCTACAAGATATATTTATATATATATTAGCAACAAAAGAGATAAAAAATTCAAGTGCAATGGCAACAGAGAAGTACATCTTGCTTACATTTTTTTAATAAGCTCCTCTTTCTCAGCCTTTTTCCTCTCATACTCTTGTATTAGATTTTTGATGGTTTTTAACATTTCTTCTAACTCCTTTTTCAAATCAGTAACAATCTATGAAAAATATAAATAAATCAATAGTGTAAATAGTAACTATATAAAAGGCTAATTGTATACTGATACTGGTAATTAGTAAAAGTTCATATTGCTATTATATCATATTCATATTAGCCTGACTAGGTGGCTCAGTGGCTAAGACACCGAGCTTGTCGATCAGAAAGGTTGGTAGTTCGGTGGTTTGAATCCCTAGTACAGATCTCCTGCATGAGCAGGGGGTTGGACTAGATGACCTCCAAGATCCCTTCCAACTCTGTTACTGTTACTGTTACCTGCTCCTATTAAAGTATTAAAGCACTGCAATACAGAGAGACCTTGGTTACAATTGGGACCAGAATTTCCACTGCTAAGCAATGTATATCTTCTTCATGTGACTGCATCAATAGCAGTCACATGAACAGTAGCAACAGTAATTGTGGCAGTCCCAGTTGCTGTCATAATTCCAGGACTATGCAGGTTATTTAATGGGATGGGGGGTGGGCCTTCCACACAAGCAGCTGGCAGGTTCATGGGTGCCACAGGAAGTTGCTATGGTCAGTTACTATGGAGTTCGAGTAGGTATGCAGGTGCTGTGGGGGACACTGCAAGGACATGCTACACAGCACAGATGAGTACATAGGTCCCCCAGGGGGTGCCAGAAGCAGGTGAAAAAGTGGTAGGTGTGATTTATGCTTTCCTGACAATTTCCCCATTGACTATGCTTGTCAGAAGCTGGCAGGGAATGTGGCGAATCACAATCACATGATCAAGGATCACTAAGGAAAGGATTGGGATAAAATGACTGCAGGGGCACTGCAATGGCCAGAACTTTGGGGACAGATCCTAGGTACTACTCATTCAGTGCCATCATAACTTTGAATAGTCACTGAACAAGTGGTCATAACCTGAAGATGACATATAATTTGGATGATAAAGTATCAAGTCATGGTTTTAAAAGCTGATACTGAGTCCCAGATCAAGCAACCTTCCAATACTCCTTTCTTCACATGCTAGCTTTGATATGAAAACACTAACTAAAACTAATCCAGAGCTTAATATCACATGCAAACTGAGATGAAGTATTAGCTGTATATCTGCGCCCCAGGCCAGCCAATTGATGCTCTGGAGATTCTATCTCAGGGCCTAAAAGTTTTGGGGATTTGGATGGGCATAAATAGATTTCCTCTTAACCATTCCAAGACTAAGTGGCTTTGGGTGTTAGGGCCTCTTGAATCTGGTAATTCTCCATCCCATTCCAATATCCCAGACTGAACCATTATATAATTTTGAGGGCCTTGCAAAATCAAAGTTCCTGTCCAAAGAGCAAGTGTTAGCTATGGAAAGGTGGTAGCTATAGAAAGGAGGTAGTTCTGGCAAAGTGAGAGCTGTAAACCATAAACACAAAGTTTTTGCTGTGTCCCTGCATAACAGATATAGTGCCCTTGCTAACCTTAATAGGGACACTACAATGACAGGTCAAGGTAGTTGTGATACTATAACTCAAATAAGCAGGGGATCATGGTCCGAGATGAAGAACTTACTTTGGACAGGGGAAAGTGTGAATCAGGTATTACTCATCAGTCACACAAGAAGAGCACGGTATCCAAAAAGAGAAGCCACCTCTGGTTGGTAATTCAATTGCAAGGGATGTAAATTTAGGAAAAGATATGGAGGTTTTGAAAGAGGTCTGCCAGGTGCTACTGCCATCAGAGACAAGAGACGTATTCTTAAGATAGTCAAGAATGCCAGTAAGGACTATGATGTTGATGCTATTATACATCTTGGCACAAATGATCTGTCCCAAAAGGATGTACTTTCTGTGCAGAATGATTTCCAGAGCTTGGGGTATGAACTTAATAGTATAGATTGTAGGCTTATCTTTTCAGAGGTTTTACCGGTATATAAGGAACAAAAAGGGAAAGGCCAGCATGTAGCGGAGTTTAATGTGTGGCTAAAGGAGTGGTGTAAAAGGGAAGGCTTTGGTTTTATTAGTCACGATGTCTGCAACTGGTCCAATGAAAAACTGTACAAAAGAGATGGATTGCATTCACCAAAGAAAGGGACTGAGTTACTTAGCAATAAATACACAGATTTTCTGGATAAACATTTAAACTGAACAGTGGGACAGAGAATTAATTGATACAGAACATTTTTGTCCCTAACAATCCAAAATTAATAGGGTTATCAGTGCATGTAACATATATGTCTATGCAGGTAAGATTATCAGCCCTGCTATCAAGCAAAACCAAGCATTTAACAGTGAGTGCCATACCATGTGCACTAATCAAACAGGTGGCAAGAAAGTAGGGGCAGTCAGGCACAACATAGGTTATGTAGACAGTAAACACAGGGTCAATCAAAATAAACACAAATGTCTATACACCAATGCACAGAGTATGAGGAATAAACAGGGTGAATTAGAAATTCAAGTAAATGAGGGCAGATATGATATTGTTGCCATTACAGAAACCTGGTGGGATGAAACCCACAAATGGAACATTCAGCTACAGGGATATAAATTATTTAAAAGAAATAGACCAAATAAAAGAGCAGATAGAGTTGCACTATACATAAGAAATAACTACATCTCTACAGAAATAGAGCACAACAATGATGAAAATTATCTTGAATGCATTTGGGTCAATATTAAAGGGGGGGGGAATGACATTGCCGTAGGTCTATACTATAGGCCATCCAACCAAACAGAGGAAGTAGATGAACTTTTTGCTAGTCAGCTAACTAACGTATTTAGGAAGCAAATCACAATAGTAATGCGGGATTTTAACTACCCTGATATCAACTGGGAGACAAACTCTGCACCAAATGGAAGATCCAACAGGTTCATAACAAACCTAGCAGACAACTTTGTTTCCAAAAAAGTAGAGAAGGGAACAAGGGAATCAGCCATATTGGACTTAATTTTCACTAACAGAGATGGAATGATAGAAGGTGTTGAAGCTACAGGAACCTTGGGGCAAATGATCACGCAATATTGGAATTCAACATTATGCAAACACAAGTAGTAGAACAAAGTCAAACTAGTCTTGGACTTTAAGAGAGCTAATTTCAATAAACTTAGAGCTTGAGAACGATTCCATGGATGAGAATCCTCAAGGGGAAAACAACTCAAGAAGCTTGGGAAATTTTGAAAACTGAGATTATAAAAGCCCAGTCTAGCACAATACCAATGAAGAAGAAAAATAATAGATCTCAAAAGAAACCAGCATGGATGCATAAAGAACTATCTGACAAATTGAAAGACAAAAAGGACAAGTATAAAAAGTGGAAAGAGGGGCAAATATCAAGGCAGAATATCAGCAAATAGCCCGAGCCTGTAAAGATGAAGTGAGGAAAGCTAAGGCTCACAACGAACAAAGGCTAGCGACAAAAGTAATAAATAACAAAAAAAGCTTCTTCTAACATGTTAAAAACAAGAAAAAACTCAAGGAAACAATTGGCCTATTGCTAGGAGAAAGTGGCAAGAAAGTAAAAAGCAACAGGGCAAAAGCAGAACTACTTAACTCATTTTTTGCATCTGTCTTTACACAAAAGGAAAAAACAGTCCAACCTATCAAAAACAGCACCACAAAAAATAGATTAGGAACACAAGTTAAAATAGGTAAGACAATGGTAAGTGAACACCTGTCTACCCTAGACGAGTTCAAATCACCAGGACCGGATGGATTACACCCCAAGGTTCTGAAGGAACTGGCAGACGAGATCTCAGAACCACTGAACTATATCTTTCAAAGATCCTGGAGCACAGGGGAACTGCCAGAGGACTGGAAAAGAGCTGATGTAGTTCCCATCTTCAAAAAAGGAAAAAAAAACAGATCCAAGAAACTACAGACGTATCAGACTGACCTCAATACCAGGGAAGATTCTGGAAAAGATAATCAAGCAACGAATCACTGAACACCTAGAAGCAAACAAAGTAATAACCAAAAGCCAACATGGGTTTGTCAAAAACAGATCATGCCAGACTAATCTTATTGCATTCTTTGACAAAGTGACAAAATTAGTGGACCAGAGGAATGCTGTTGATATAATTTACTTGGACTTCAGTAAAGCATTTGATAAAGTAGACCATAACCTACTACTAGATAAAGTAAAAAAATGTGGGTTAGACAGCATCACCACCAGATGGATTCGTAACTGGCTGACCAACCGCACTCAATGTGTAGTTCTCAATGGAACTGCATCTATATGGAGGGAAGTATGCAGTGGAGTACCCCAAGGCTCTGTTTTAGGTCCAGTACTCTCCAACATCTTCATCAACGACTTGGACGAGGGGATAGATGAGAACTCATCAAATTTGCAGATGACACCAAGCTGGCAAGAATAGCCAATACTCCAGCTCAAGATACAGAAGGATCTTGACGGACTTGAACATTGGGCGCTATCTAACAAAATGAAATTGAACAGTGAAAAAAGTAAGGCAAGAAAAATAAAATGCACAGGTACCGTATATGTGGTACCTTACTCAATAGTAGTAACTGTGAGAGGGATCTTGGAGTCCTAGTGGACAACCATTTAGATATGAGCCAGCAGTGTAGAGCAACTGCCAGAAAAGCCAACACAGTTCTAGGCTGCATAAACAGAGGGATAGAATCAAGATCATGTGAAGTGTTAATACCACTTTATAATGCCTTGGTAAGGCCACACTTGGAATATTGTATTCAGTTTTGGTCGTCACGATTTAAAAAAGATGTTGAGATTCTAGAAAGACTGCAGACAACAGCAACAAAGATGATTAGGGTACTGGAGACTAAAACATATGAAGAACGGTTGCAGGAACTGGGTATGTCTAGTTTAATGAAAAGAAGGACTAGGGGAGACATGATAATAGTGTTCCAATATCTCAGTGGTTGCCACAAAGAAAAGGGAGTCAAACTATTCTCTAAAGCATCTGAAGGTAGAACAAGAAGCAATGGGTGTGTAGGAATTTAGCACCCACCCCCCTCCTAAAAGAATGAAATATTTTAGAAAATATTTAAAAAGGCAGAATATATTTCCCTGAATGAGAAATGGAGAAACATGTTTTAAAGACAAAGCAGCTTCCTGACTCCCCCCATCTTTGTCAATGGGCCATTAAAGCCTCAGCCAAGCTCACTCATTTCCCCCCACCTTTGTCAATGGGACCATCATCTGCAACACAATAGAACCCACCTAGCAACAGAAACTCACCACATGACACCTGGGAAGATTACATCAGCCAGCAAGGTTAGCTAAGACCCCCACCCTCTGGGAGTCTGACAACCAATCAGGATACTCTTCCTGTGCTCCAGAAAGTTCAAAGCTCAGAAAAAGCATAAAGCCAGGGAGCACACAGGATCTCATCCCTTTTCTGTTCAGGAACTCAAGCCATGTGATCCTGACCACCATTAAACCATCTTTCCAAGCAGCCTCCATGTTTCCAGTGTCTTTGTCCCCACTTGGAACTGAACCCAGATGGATATTTCTTCCAACAGGTGAAAAGTAATCAAGGAGAGAAGCAACTTAGAACAAAGGAGAAATTTCCTGACAGTTAGAACAATTAATAAGTGGAACAACTTGCCTGCAGAAGTTGTAAATGCGCCAACACTGGAAATTTTTAAGAAAACGTTGGATAACCATTTGTCTGAAGTGGTGTAGGGTTTCCTGCCTGGGCAGGGGGTTGGATAGAAGACCTCAAAGGTCCCTTCCAACTCCATTACTCTAGTCTATAGATTGAGGTAATGAGCATAGTCAGTCATGCTTTGATCATCCCTGAATGGATTACTGCAATGCTCTATATGAGATTGACCTTCAATAATACCCAGAATCTTCATTTGGTTGAGAAATTATAAATTTATCTCATTATGCTCATGATACAAATTTGTTCTGCAAGCTGCACTGGGTCTCAGTTTGCTTCCAGCTACAATTCAAGTTACTAGTTATTACCTATAAAGTCCTACATAGCATTGGGCCAGGTTATTTGAAGGATTGCCTTGTTCCCAGCATTTCTACCATTCTTATTAGTTTGGGTAGAAGGAGAGGCAGGTTTTGCATCCTGTCAATCAGACTCTCATCTAGTAGGGCCTAGGATATGACTTTTCCATATCTGCACCTGCCCTCTGAGACACTATACCATTTGAGGTATGGATGGCCCTGATTTTGCTCAACTTTTAGAAACCCTTAAATTCATGTGACTAGTGAATAATATTTCAGGTACCACTTTGTGTTAATAGCCAGAAAATAATATTTCTTTAATCAGTGTAAGCTACCCTGAGTCACATTTAGGAAATAAGCATTATATAAATTGTTATTTACATTATTTTATTATTTTATTTTACTCCTAACTGCGGGCATTGCAAGGTAACAATCGTCTTGGCAGAATCCACAATGATATGAGATACAGATGACCCCAATGCTACCAGCCTTGTGGAAAGCTACTATTAATTTCTAGAGCTCTGGAATGGAGGTATAATATGGGATATTTTTTGAGATTTTTAATTGGTTATCTGATTTAATTGATTTGGTTTTTAAGAAGTGTTTTATGATTGTTGTTTCTTACTTTGGATCACGTCTAGTGTTTCTTTGATAGATGGGTAGCTTTACAAGTTTAATAACTAAGTAAATAAAATGTTCAATATTTAATCCCCTAATGCATAGAGATGCAGTCTACCTAGGACAATACTTATACAGTCTCAATTCATTTTATACTGGAAAAAGACAATGCTCAGTAGATCTGACTTTGAAATGGCACATTACCAAAGGCACAATTCAACTTACCCGATTATGGTCTGAAACTTTCTTCTGTAAACGACATAGTATTTTAAGCAACTCTTCAAATTCTTTCTTCTTTTCCGCAACCTCATTTTTTCTCATCTGAAGTTTTTTCTGAAGTTCTTCAATCTACAGTGAAAGCCAACTTTAATATAGCTAAAATTGTTAGTTGTACATTATTTAGCACTTTCTATGGAACCCTCCAGCATTGTTGGAGAGATATTAAAACTGATAAGAATTGGTTTAAGAGGAACCAGAAGCATCATGGCGATACTGGCTGGAAAATAGCAAAGCTCCAATGAGCAAAGCTCCAATCTAGCCAGACAAACCATTGGTGTGGACCAGAACCGTCTTGGAGGGCTGGTAGAGAAAGAGAGGCGCCCCGGAAGACCAAGAGGAACAGACAAATTCCTTGAAAGGTCGGAGGCAGCTCTTTGATCTGCCACTGAAATGACCGCTACAAGCTGGAGCAACCGGACTAAGATTTGTGCAGGAGCGGTGATTGAACAGAGTACTGTTGCCAGGTGAGTGATTGGCCAACTCACAGGTAAGAAGAAAAACTTTCTAAAACTTAAAAGAGGTCCCAACTTGAAATAACTGACTAATTGGCACTTGGGAATTCAAAGTGAAGGGGGAAAAAACAAAGAGGAACATTAAATAGTATACTACTTCTTTTTTGCTTCTTACATAATTGAAAGTGAGATATAAAATTGAAATGCTAGTAAGAGAAAAACAATCATTGATGTGGGAATAAGAAATTAGGAATTAAAGAAAATAAAGAGGTGGAAGGTTAACTTAGTTAAAAGGCTTTAAGGTAAAAATGGAATAAGTTGAAATACACTTTTAATAATTTAAAAATATGATGGGAATTCTGAGAAATACATTCAATAAATGGCAGAAAAATCGAGGTTGCCTGGACACCATAATAGAAAATACTGAATTGAAAATTAATACAGCAATAGACAGAGATGGAAGGAAGGGAGAAGAAGAGAGAGGAATAGAAGAAAGGGAAGAGGGGTGGAAGAAAGGGAGGGGAAATAAGAGTAGGAGAAAAGGTTAGATAGAGGAAGAAAGGAGGAGGGGGAGAAAGGAAGGGGAAGTAGAGAAGGAGTAGGAGAGGAGGGAAGAAGAAAGTAGGAAGGATAAAGGAAAGAGAGGAGAAAGAGAAGAAAGATTGCTGTAAAACAAAAAAGATGAAATAGAAGAAAGGCAACCCCGAACACGTTTAAATATATCAGGATAAAGAATGAATTATCAAGAAAGATAAAAGAGAATATATATGATTAAAAGTGGAAAAATTAGAATTTGAGGGCAAAAGAAGATGTTTTTATATAAATAAGCATATAAATATTAAAATATGATTAAAAATATGGAAAAAGAATATTTTGGCAGAAATTGTAATTAAGTAAAATGTATTTGGATGTGATAAGGTATGAGATATGATATGGCCAATAGTCTGTTCATTAAATATGTGGGGGGGGTGAAGAAAAAAAATCAAAAAAACTTGATTAAAAAATAAAATAAAAATTGGTTCACAAATATTGGGATTTATATTCATGGATATGTTTTAGCAAATTATATAGAGACAGCCTAGACTTAAAATAGGAAAATCCCTAAATTATAATGAGCAGAAATGTTTTACATTCACGTGACTGAGCAGAAGTTTTTCATGTATAAGGCTTCACACTCAATTCCAATGTACTACACTATATGGATAGTTTAATTTTAAACCATGGAGGACTTTTCTGAAAATCTATTGGATGGATGGCCCCAAGACTGATACTTTCATTAATGTAGTGCTAAGGTTCAATTCCTAAAACTGTACCTGTAGCTCTAACAATGCTTTATTTTCTTTAAACTGAAGGGCTTCTCTAGCCATCACTTGCTTTAGATCTTCAATGGCAATCTCTTCCATGGCCGTTTCATCTTCCTCTTTTTTTGTCATATTGCGAAGTTCATTTATTTTAATATTCATGGAATGCCTTGCAGCCATTTGTTGGTTTACTAATTGGACAATTTCATTATATTTCTCCCAGCTTTGATCTTGCTCTTTACTGCCAAAACAAAATTTTGAAGAAATCTTAAAAATGATAGTAAACAACATAAGCCAACATTCGTTCGTTCATCCATTCACTTAACTAACTAGTTACTAACTACTAACTATTACCAAAGTCTCTAGACAGCTAACAATCAAGATTAGCACAAAAGATGCTGACCAATTGGCCCCCATCTTCACCCATATTTTCAATAAATCACTAGAGATGTGTTATGTTCCTTCTTGCTTCAAACGCTCTACCATCATCCCAGTGCCGAAGAAGCCCACCATCAAGGAACTGAATGACTACAGACCAGTTGCTTTAACATCTGTAGTCATCAAAACCTTTGAAAGGCTAGTGCTTTCCTACCTGAAAACCATCACGGATCCGCTGTTAGACCCCTTGCAATTTGCATACCGAGCAAATAGATCAACAGATGATGCTGTTAATATGGCTCTGCACTACATCCTACAACATCTTGAGTCTCCAAAGACCTATGCAAGGATCCTTTTTGTAGACTTTAGTTCAGCATTCAATACCATCATTCCAGACATTCTTCTAACTAAGCTAAACCAGCTACAGGTACCGGAACAGACTTGTAAGTGGATCACAAGCTTCCTAACAAACAGGAAGCAGCAGGTGAAGCTAAGCAAGATCACATCAAATATCTGTACAATTAGCACAGGGGCCCCCCAAGGCTGTGTGCTCTCCCCACTTCTCTCTGTATACCAATGACTGCATCTCCAATGATCCATCTGTTAAGCTACTGAAGTTCGCAGATGACACAACAGTGATTGGTCTCATTCGAGACAATGACGAATCCGCATATAGACGAGAGGTCGAACAACTAGCCTTGTGGTGCAACCAAAACAATCTGGAACTGAACACACTCAAAACCGTAGAAATGGTGGTAGACTTTAGGAAAAACCCTTCCATACTTCCACCTCTCACAATACTTGACAACACAGTATCAACAGTAGAAACCTTCAAATTTCTGGGTTCTATCATATCGCAAGATCTCAAATGGACAGCTAACATCAAAAACATCATTAAAAAAGGACAACAAAGAATGTTCTTTCTGCGCCAACTCAGTAAGCTCAAACTGCCCAAGGAGCTGCTGATCCAATTCTACAGAGGAATTATTGAGTCTGTCATTTGCACCTCTATAACTGTCTGGTTCGGTTCTGCAACCCAACAAGAAAAACACAGACTTCAGAGGATAATTAGAACTGCAGAAAAAATAATTGCTACCAACCTGCCTTCCATTGAGGACCTGTATACTGCACGAATCAAGAAGAGGGCCATGAAAATATTTGCAGATCCTCGCATCCTGGACATAAACTGTTTCAACTCCTACCCTCAAAACGACGCTATAGAGCACTGCACACCAGAACAACTAGACACAAGAACAGTTTTTTCCCGAAGGCCATCACTCTGCTAAACAAATAATTCCCTCAACACTGTCAGACTATTTACTGAATCTGCACTACTATTAATCGTTTCATAGTTCCCATCACCAATCTCTTTCCACTTATGACTGTATGACTATAACTTGTTGCTGGCAATCCTTATGGTTTATATTGATATATTGATCATCAATTGTGTTGTAAATGTTGTACCTTGATGAACGTATCTTTTCTTTTATGTACACTGAGAGCATATGCACCAAGACAAATTCCTTGTGTGTTCAATCACACTTGGCCAATAAAAAATTCTATTCTATTCTATTCTATAAAAAACTACCCCGTAAAAAATAATAAAGTTGTCCATAATATAAACAAAATTGTTATCATCAAAATATAAACTTTAGTATATAAACAGAATTGGCAATATCAAAATAATGTACAGAAGACATATAAACTTGTACCCTTCAGTTTCAACCTTCATTCATAACGTGCCCTTCTGTTATGCTAGATGGAACAACCAAGGATCAATTACCCTTCTGAACTCAGTAGGGAAGGAGAAGATCAGATATAATTACAAAATATGGGGGGTGGGGTATAACAATCCTAGATAGTACTGACTTTATTTGATCTGATTCAGTGGGCAAATTGATTTGGAGAAAGCACACCCTCGGATAATCTGATCCAGAACCATGTAAGGCCTTCAAGGTGACAACAGGGATCTGGAAGTCAAATGGTAATCAATACATTCCCAAAGTAGTGGATTCATCCGATTATACTGAACTGGGATGCTCACTATTGTTCGACTATCACACTTTGTACCAGTTGTATCTTCCAAACGCTTTCTAAGGACAGCCCAGTGTGGAACACATTATAAAAATCAGTTAAGGTATGTTTAAAATCTGATTGACTACAAATCCCCCTGGCCCCAAGTACTACTTGTTGATTGAGTAGGAGCTGTGAATCCAGGATCCCCCAAGTGCAAACCAACTCTGAACATAGGAATACCAATCCATTCATAGTCAAAGATAATATTTCTTGAAATCATAAACCTAAAGTCACTTTTCTTGCAGGGATTCATTTTGAGTCTGTTCTTTCTCATCCAGACCCTAACAGCTTCAGAGTATTGGTTCAGCTTTCTACTGAATCACCTCTGTGGTTAAGGGCTGATATATACAGGTGGGTTATCATCATCTGGTATCCTGATAATATCAGATACTGAAAACCATGCCCTCTGGAAGGAGTAGCACCACTACGAAACAACACTCACTACTACAATCTTGCCAAGGCACTCCAGAAGGATACCATGGTAAATGGTACTAAAACTATTGAGAAATCAAGGACTTGAAGGTTGCACTCCTCTAATCCTGGTCTCTCTAAAGGTCATCAACAAGTGTGATCAACGTAGTTTCTAGGGTATATGCTAGCTAGAAACCCATTGCCAGGGGCCGATAACATTGTTACATCTCTATAGCATGCTATGCAAATGAGAAACACCACATATATTAAAAATAACTTTTCCCAACAGTTATAGATACTACCTTATTAAATTTAGCAGAAATAAGATAGAGTACTGTCTCTCAAATGCACATATTTTATAAAGACTGAAACTAATTGTTGAAGCTTTCAGTTAGAGATGTTCCATGATACTTTTATTTTGTGCAAGTTCTTTTAGGTAAGTAAAATAACAGTAGACAATATATGGCCCTTAGGGTAAGGAATTGACTATTACAATTGTTCATTTTTACCACATAGTGCCTACCACAGTGTTTCATTTTGTTCTTCAGAGAACATTTGCTTTGTGTACGCCTCTTGTACTGCAGCAATAGTTTCATTCATAGAAGCTTCTACTTCTCTTAACTTGTTAAGATGAAATCGATGGGCAGCAGCCACAAGTTCTAAAATAAGAAATAGAAAGAAAGAAAGAAAGAAAGAAAGAAAGAAAGAAAGAAAGAAAGAAAGAAAGAAAGAAAGAAAGAAAGAAAGAAAGGAAATATTAAATCCATTTTCAATTTTCTATAAATTACCAGAACTCTGTAATAACTTGAAGTACCAAATGAATCATCTAGAAATTATAGAAATCATAGGGAAACAGATAAAGCACTGACACTAAAGGCTAGCCACATTGAAGTGGTACTTGGACTGAGTCTTCATTCTATCTAGATATTTCAGTCATATTGCATAGATCTGTTTCCACAGAAACAAGTCCTTGAAAATACTGATGTCTTGAAAGCTGGAATATAAAAACATAAACTTCTTTTATTATTTGCCAGATAATCTTGAAGGGTCTATTAACTCCACATATGGAGCTTCAAATATATGCAGTATGGTGAACAATGTTTCATGTTCCATGAATTTCTTGTAATTTGATCTTCTTGTAAAACAAAGTTATTTTTTCAAATTCACTTTCACTTATTCTAATACCTCTTCAGCCAAAGATTGAAGCAAACAAGCAAAGAATCCATAGGTATGTTCCTATACTTCCAGTACTTGGAAAATCTTGGTAATATTTAAATGCATTAAGGCCAAACAACACAATTCACTCTTGGCTCTCCATCACAAACTTTTTCTGGTCTTCAATAGGACTCATCCTTTCAGATCATTAATAAAAGTTTAAAAGAAGTTGCTGCCTTGAACAGTATGTAAACCCCAGGTATGTATTCGTTTCATGTTTTTTTCTAAATCAGGTATAAATAATATCGGTAAAACTATTTATATATTGTTTCTTAGTTTCTAGTTTCCTCTTTTATACTTAAAAATTATAGCTCAACTCCTATGATCCAAACCCAAATATTAATCAAAACTAGTTATGTAAAGCTGTCTCTCAAACTGCATAGTTCTTAAAATAAATTATCATAATTAGCAAATTAATCATAAATTGCATTCTCTAATGCATTTTACTTTAAGAAAAAATGGATTATCTTAAAAATACCTTCAAATTCTTTCATAACAATTGCTGGGAAACTCTTGACTCTGATACGGAGATTACAGTTTTTTATGGTCTCTTCTTCCAACAATTCAATTGTATCTTTTCTTTCCTTTTCCTAAAAATTGACAGATATATGACAAAGGAAAAAAAATCTGATGGCCGTATCTTTCCTAAATGTAGGTACAGACTTTTTTTCCTTAGTGATAAAGTTTGTATAAAAGAATCATTGCTTAGATCTGTAATAAATTTCAGTAAAATGGGCAAGACAATTTGAAGTTACAGTGGACTTCTCCAGAAATATTCATGGCCCAGTTTTGAAATTCCAATGGCTGCCCCTCCCCAAAGTCACATGATCACATTTTGAGCACTTGGCAACTGGTCCACACTTACAACAATCCAGGAGTGAAATGTTCCCGGTTCGGACTGGATCACCCGATCTAGTAGCGATGGCGGTGGGTGGTTCGGAGAACCGGTAGCAGAAATCCCTGCCCACCCCCCACCCCCAGCTAAGCCGCGCGATTATCAGATGTTTTTTTTACTTTTAAAAGCATTTTTTCTTTGGTCGAAAAAATGCTTTTAAAAGTACAAAAAAAAGCCTCTGATGATCGCGCAGCTCAGTGAGATTGTCAGAACCTTTTAAAGGGTTCTGACAATCCCAGCTGAATTGCCTAATCGCCAGAACCTTTTGCGATCAGGCAACTCAGCTGGGATCATCAGAACCCTTTAAAAACATTTTTTCTACAACCTCTTCGGCCGAAGAGAAGAGGCCGTTAGAACAATAAATAAGTGGAACGACTTGCCTGCAGAAGTTGTGAATGCTCCAACACTGGAAATTTTTAAGAAAATGTTGGATAACCATCTGACTGAGATGGTGTAGGGTTTCCTGCCTGGGCAGCGGGTTGGACTAGAAGGCCTCCAAGGTCCCTTCCAACTCTGTTGTTATATTATGTTATGTTATGTTATGTTATGTTATGTTATGTTATGTTATGTTATGTTATGTTATGTTATGTTATGTTATGTTATGTTATGTTATGTTATGTTATGTTTGTTATGTTATGTTATGTTATGTTATGAAGAGGTTGTAAAAAAAATCCTTTTAAAAGGCTCCTCTGGTGATCAGGCAACTCAGCTGGGATTGTCAGAACCCTTAAAAGCTTTTTTTCCTCTGGCGATCCCAGCTGAGTTGCCTGATCATCACAGGCTTTTTACTTTTACTTTACTTTACTTTTAAAAGTAAAGAAAAAAAAAGTTGGCCACGCCCACCCAGTCACATTACTCCCCCCATCAAGCCACGCCCACAGAACCAGTAGTACATTTTACATTTTACCCCTGCAACAATCTATAGTATCCTACAGCCATATTACCATGATTTTTGGCTTTTTTTCTCCAGAAAATGGCATTTATTTCCAGTTTCCATCAAAAAAATGCCCATTGGCTAAAATGCATGTATTTAACGACCATGCCGTTCGCTTAATGACCACAGCATTTACTTAACAACTGCCACATAAAAGGTCATAAGATCAAATGTGGTCACATGGTGACCCGCTTAATGACTACCGTGAGTTATGACCGTAATTCTGGGCTCAATTATGGTCATAAGTCAAGGACTACCTGTATTCTTCCTCTCCCCCCCACTCCAGCCTGTTGGAGATAATGGCATGACTAAATATTCTCAGCAAGCTTAATAGAATATTAAGATTTGGAAATCAATTTGAATCCAGCACCACCTGGAAAAGCAAGTTGAACAGAGGGCATGGGAGAGAGGATGAGTTGTAAGGTACATTGTGTGCAAGTGCTTTTTTTTAAAGCTCACCATTATCCTAGCACAGATCTTCTCTTTACAGCAACACTGAACACTAATAACAATACATTCAGTACACAAATATTCATCCATAAATTTGACACAAGACTATTTAGTCTAACCCAAATTTTGTAATCACAATACATGTACCTTGTGTTGTAAATGTTGTACCTTGATGAACGTATCTTTTCTTTTATGTACACTGAGAACGTATGCACCAAGACAAATTCCTTGTGTGTCCAATCACACTTGGCCAATAAAAATTCTATTCTATTCTATTCTATGTACTTTTTAAATATCTAAAGGCAATACTTTTTTAGATTTTGATATTACCAATTTTTTAATGGCTTTGACAGCATCTTCAAGGTGCTGGGCAGTTTCTTTGTTGAATAGTAGTCTTTCATTCTGAAGCTGTTTCTCTAAACAAAAAAGAAGACCAAGGAAACCTGACTTCAAAATACTTTTCAGTTTTCAAATCACATTAAGCAAAATAACACTTTGCAACTTGGAAGTTACTGTAACATCACGCTTATTCGTTTCATATTTTAGTTGCAGAGTGAATTCTGGGAGTTCTCAGCCAAATAATCATTGATAGAACCTATTGTGTAAGGACAGAAGAGACCAAGCCAGAACACTCAAAAAGTGATGGGGCAAGTAGTTCAATATACTGCAATATGCTGCAAATGGTGCTATATGTATGTTAAATAATATTGTCAAGCTTTATCCATTCAAACAGATTTTGATAAATTGACAAGAAAACCAAGGAATTCTGAATATGTAATACTGAAGAATTTCAGTGATTCAAGAACTAGTCCTATTTATAGAAACAAGTTCCTAATTTTCTCTTTCTTTCATAACTATGTAGCAAAGTACTTGTCGTGTCCCACTCCTCCACTGACGGCCGGGTCAGGGAAATCCGAATCAGGCTTGCCTCTGCAGCTCTGCCCAAAGTCCTAGCAAAGTCCTCAGAGCAGGCAGGAGACCAGTAAGTGACTTCAGCAAGATAAGTTCGACTTTGCCTGACTCAGAGACTGCCAGAAAGCAGATCCTTTATATAGGCCATGGGGTGTGGCTCCATGACTCAGCACTCATTAAGGCCTGCCTCCTTCCTTCTGTTGCCTCCGCCTATCCAATCTTCTGATGCGAGGGTCACTCCAATCAGCTGTTGGAAGTAAACTTTCCTCAGGCTCACATGCTGTGGAGGAGGGGGAGGGGTCTAGCTGTTCCGTTTGCCTGGGCATGGAGCCAGGGCTGGGGCCGGGGGATGCTCCCTCCTCTGCAGCCTGCTTGGGCATGGAGCCAGGGCTGGGACCGGGAGGTGCCCCCTCCTCTGCAGCTTGTCTGGGCATGGAGCCAGGACTGGGGCCGGGAGGCATACATTCCTCCGTGTTCGGGAGCAGATAAGCAGACCCCGGCTGCGGTGAGAGCGGACAAGACACAACAGTACTATACGCACATACCCCTCTCAATACACTTCTCAGTTTTTACTGACATTTTGAGAAACCATGAAATACAACTCTCATACATGGGAGAGAAGGCTGAGTCATGCAGCGCCTAACACTGGTATGGCCAAGGACTTAACAGATTTCCCCTTTAAGTATCCAAAGTACTTCTGATTCAGGAAGTGCTCTTGCGAATCTTTCACAAGGATATCTTGGTCAGTTGTATAGGATGTTGCTAAGAGAGAGCTGAAAGAACCAGGACCACATTCCCTCCATTTAAATTCTGAAGAAAGTCAGCCACAAAAGTGACCACTGCAAGCTTCAAGTTTCATATCTGGTCCTGAACCCTATCTGCCAGAAGGATACTCTATTTCTTCTAGGATCACCTGCAGCTTAAGTCCAGCCACTTTTTCCAAATCTTTCTCTAAAAAAATAAAGATGGAGACTTGTTCAATTTACTTATTACTTTTGGATTAAGAGGGGGGAATACCAGTATTATTGTCAATACAGCAGACACCACTCCCTCTTTCAAAGAGACTTGTCTTTTGAATCCAGCAGCTCACTCCCACTTCTTACTGCTTGAAAAAATGTCAGTCATGTAGCCTGTTTACAATATTAGAAGCCAAGCTGAAAACATCCCAGATGTCAAGAACAGAACTAACATGACCAATTTGTTTAAGATAAAAGTAAAGGTTTCCCTGTACAGTTGTGTCTGATTCTAGGGAACAGTGCTCATCTCCATTTCTTGGATGAGGGAGCCAGCGTTGTCCAAAGACTTTATCCATGGTGATATAGCCAGAATGGCTATACGCCAAAGGTAACAGCGTTCTGTATTGTTGCCTTCCCACTTAAGTAGTACTTATTCTAGTCGCATTTACGTTTTGAACTGCTAGATAGGATATTTGTTTAAACAAATTTGCAATTGGTTTAGCAAAATGCAAACAATTCCTCTCAGAAAGTCCACCTTTAGTAGGATCATTGGATGATACTCTGCTCATGAGGGCAAAGAAATACTGATGCTTTATTGCTCTTGTTACCATAACATGGTTTCTAACGTATGAAAACCTATGATTGGTTATGTTTCTTATTTTTCTTTTCCTTTATTCTAGGTCAGTGATGGCTAATCATTTCCAGACTGAGTGCCCAAAGCACAAGCATGCAAATGCGAGCGCGCGCAACTGAACCCACAAAATCCAATGAGCGTGTGGCTCCCACGCATGCACCCCACCCCCGCACATGAAGAGACCTGAAGACTAGCTGACACCCCCCACACACGTATGGCAGAGCTGAGCTGAGGCTCACATGCCCACAAAGAGGGTGCTGCGTGCCACCTCTGGCACATGTGCCATAGGTTCGCCACCACTGCTCTAGGTATTGTTTCTTCTCCTTCAGCTTTCGTAACTTCTTTCTAAAACAGTGAGCACCACAGAATCTGAGAGCAAAGAGTGATCATCTAGGACCAATCCTTGTTACTCTGGAATTTAGAATTCAGAGATTGTTGAATTCTGGCATTCAGCAAAATCTGAATTCACAAAATAGACTTGGGATGTGGCCAAACTACCTACCACATGGCTGGAAAATATCTAAAAACTTGTTAGAATGGACTATTAAGATATCTGAGGTGAATCAACCTAATTGTTGCGCCCCCACCCATTGACATCAGTTTTGGTATTGACAAAGTTGACCAGAAAATCATTAGACTGTTAATGCTGTCCACTTCTCCATGTATACATTTTTATATGTCTTCAATCCCCATTATGTAATCTCTCTCTTCTCTGAGAATTTAGGTGAAGGTAAACTATATACCGTTCTGATAGCTTCTATGTACCCTTTCTTGCAAACCATTGAGTAGTTCTAGTTCCTAAAGCTCATGCACTATATATATTCATTTAAATGTCAAGATCTTTGAGTTCAATTCTAAGTAGAAGGTCTGAAGTCCACAGAATACGGTTTTCAACACAAGTTTTCAGAACAAGAGATTATGAACTCGAGAAAATAATACTCAAGTGGAAAATGCCAGGAAGCATAGTAAGAATTTGTTGTTGTTGTTAGTTGCGAAGTCATGTCCGACCCATTGCGACCCCATGGACAACATTCCTCCAAGCCTTCCTGTCCTCTACCATCCTCTGGAGTCCATTTAAACTCATGCCTACTGCTTCAGTGACTCCATCCAGCCACCTCGTTCTCTGTCGTCCCCTTCTTCTTTTGCCCTCAATCTTTCCCAGCATTAGGCTCTTCTCCAGTGAGTCCTTCTTTCTCATTAGGTGGCCAAAGTATTTCAGTTTCATCTTCAGGATCTGGCCTTCTAAAGAGCAGTCAGGGTTGATCTCCTCTAGAACTGACTTGTTTGTTCACCTTGCAGTCCAAGGGACTCGCAGGAGTCTTCTCCAGCACCAGAGTTCAAAGGCCTCAATTCTTTGGCGCTCAGCCTTTCTTATGGTCCAACCTTCACAGCCATACATTGCAACTGGGAAAACCATAGCTTTGACTATACGCACTTTGGTTGGCAGGGTGATGTCTCTGCTTTTTAGTACGCTGTCTAGATTTGCCATAGCTTTCCTCCCCAGGAGCAAGCG
Organism: Ahaetulla prasina; assembly: GCF_028640845.1. Classification (NCBI taxonomy): domain Eukaryota; kingdom Metazoa; phylum Chordata; class Lepidosauria; order Squamata; family Colubridae; genus Ahaetulla; species Ahaetulla prasina. The sequence continues at coordinate 347,057,660 of NC_080539.1, read as the reverse complement.
TCTTTTAATTTCTTGGCTGCAGTCCCCGTCTGCGATAATCTTGGAGCCCAGGAAAATAAAATCTGTCACTACCTCCATTTCTTCACCGTAGTCTACAACTTCACATAGTCTACAACTGGCCATGCTTGTGAAATTTAATGCTTAAGTCTCATTGCAAATAATTAACAATAATGCATTTAGTCTGGTCAGATAAAATGTAAACTGGTGAAATATGTATGGAGATATGTGTATGTCAGTAAGCAAATGAAAATTTTAGTTCATAATGAATAATAACTGCAAATCTATCCTAATGTCTAAATAAATAAGAACAAGCAACATCTGAAGTATTATAAAGACTTGATTTATGTCTCTCCATGTGACAATATATTCATCAAGTATACTATATATGGTTGGAGGATCAAGACTTCTGGGTTCAGCAGAGAAAGGCATAGGATAAAGACAATGAGAAGGAAAGGAATGAGAAAGTTTTCTAATTAGTTCATTGTCAAATTGTTGAGGAAGAAGAGCCTAAAATTAACATGTAATTTTTTTTATTTGCATTTATATCCCACCCTTCTCCGAAGACTCAGGGTGGCTTACACTATGTTAGCAATAGTCTTCATCCTATTTGTATATTTATATACAAAGTCAACTTATTGCCCCCAACAATCTGGGTCCTCATTTTACCTACCTTATAAAGGATGGAAGGCTGAGTCAACCTTGGGCCTGGTGGGACTAGAACCTGCAGTAATTGCAGGCAGCTGTGTTAATAACAGACTGTCTTAGCAGTCTGAGCCACAGACTGTAGTTCAAACACTCAGACAAAATTGTATTAGCTATACATCTGGTTCTGCAACCCAACAAGACAGACACAGAACTGCAGAAAAACTGCAGAAAAACCAATTACTACCAACCTGCCTTCCATTGAGGACCTGTATACTGAACGAATCAAAAAAAGGGCTGTGAAAATATTTACAAACCCTCTCACACCCTGGACATAAACTGTTTCAACTCCTACCCTCAAAATGATGCTATAGAGCATTGCACACTAGAACAACTAGACACAAGAACAGTTTCTTCCCGAACGCCATCACTCTGCTAAACAAATAATTCCCTTAAAACTGTCAAACTATTTACTAAGTCTGCACTACTATTAATCTTCTCATCGTTCCCATCACCCATCTCCTTCCACTTATGACTTATGACTGTAACTTTGTTGCTTGTATCCTTACGATTTATACTGAGATTGTTTCCTGATTGCTTATTTGTAGCCTATGACTATCATTAAGTGTTGTATCATTAAGTGTTAAATTTGTACCCTATGACTATCATTAAGTGTTGTAAGTGTTGTACCTTGATGAAGGTATTTTTTCTTTTATGTACACTGAGAGCATATGCACCAAGACAAATTCCTTGTATATTCAATCACACTTGGCCAATAAAAAATTCTATTCTATTCTATTTTATTCTATTTCGGTCAGAAACTCAAGGCCTGGGGGCTGGATCCGGCCCGTGGGGTGCTTAGATCTGGCCTGCGGGGCCACCCTGGAAGCAGTGAAGGACTGGCTTGCAGTGCCTCTCCAAGCGAAAACAGACCTTGGGAGGTCTGCGTGCAGCTCTCTCAAGCTCCATTTTTGCTGGGAGAGGGTTGCAGGAGGCCGCTGCAGACGAAGCAAAGCTTGAGAGCTTGTTTTTGCAGGTAGAGCACTCGCACCACCACAGGCGCCCCCAAGACGAGTGACATCAAGTTGGCCACGCCCAACCTGGCGCTCCCAAGGTCAAACACAATCCTTATGCGGCCCTCAATGAAATTGAGTTTGACACCCCTGTCCTAGACAATTAGTTTCCATTATATCTTTGGTTTGTTAGAAATATGCCCTCTTTCTCTTTGCAAAAATCATAAAATTAATGAGGCGAGTCATAATTTTCAACTTTTGAAATGTGACATGAAACACATTTACAGTATTGTCTATTGTTAGTAATTTTCAGAAGTTGTAACTTCTAATTGCTATATCCACTGAAATGAAGCAAAGAGACGGTTATTTCTTCCTGTAACTGAATTCTAATCCTAATTCTATAGATTCTGAATGTGAAAGTTATGTTCTCAGAAATGATGCTTTGGTATATAGCCTGCTTCAATCTAACTTGTTCTCAAAAACTGCAGGTTTTTCATTTGACCAATATGTGACTGCACTTTTTTCAACAATATGGTCTAATATTTGTTTCCAATGGTTTTTTAAAATTATTTTAAGACTTTACATACCTCCTGAAGAATTCGTTGTCTGCAAATAATTTCAACTTCCTTATCAAAAAATTCCCTGAAACCATAAGGCCATTCTTGCTACTGATAATTTTGAATAACACTGTGATCACATAAACACTGACCTTTCAGCTTCTCAATTTAAAGCAGTGCTTCTCAATTATTTTCTGTCATGCCCCCCCTAGGAAGAAGAAAACATTTTTCGCGCCCCCCGCGCGACTGTAAATAGTATCATTATTAAAAACGAGGTCAAACGTGCCCCCCTTTACGGAGCCTCGCGTCCCCCCTGGGGGGCGCGCCCCACTATTTGAGAAGCACTGATTTAAAGTAACAATCTTGACTGCATTGGATGTTGTTTATTCTCAGGGAGTAAACATTATTCAAAAGAAACTGACTTTAACACAGGCTTTAACACAGGAGACTCTGTGCTACCAGAATGCTAAAATTCCACATTTTTTTGAAAAATAAATCAAATGCACAATTTGCAGCAGGTTTTTCAATACAAATATCTCAGTATATTTTCTCACCCAACATTGGAAAACCCTGCAATCAAGAATACCTCGTCTTTCCATATAAAATGCCCATCCCTCAATCTTTGCCCCTCCCCGGTATAAAATCCCCAAAATTCGGATCCCTCCCTTGTTGCTTAAATTCATTGGCTCAGGTGACCGTACAGCAAAGCCCTTATTTCTAAAGAGATTAAAGAGGGGGGGCAACAAGATGAATTTATGAAGATACATGTAAGAAAGCGCCGACCCCTAAGGCTATAACTGATCTAGGTTTAATCCTTGGGGGTGGGGGTAGATACAACGTAATGTGCCTTATTGCTGTGCGTTTACATTTCACAAGAAGACAGGAGAGGGAGCGGGGGGGGGGGAGAGAGAGCGAGAGAGCGTAATTTGAAAACGCGCTGAAAAGGTGGGCTGGCGAATCATTCCCTTCTCCCAGTCCGAGGAAGCAGCGATTCTTTCTCCCCTCCCCGCGGGAGCGCCACCAGCTCTCTTCCCACGTTGGAGTCCCTCTCACTCGCACTTTCAAGATGGCCACGAGCCACCTTCCGCGCTCAAGCTTCCAAACCCGGGAGCCTCACAGCTCTGCCAAAGCCACCGCGGGGACAGCGCTCACCCACGCCTTGCAGATGCTTCAGCGCAGCCGCCGCAGACTCAGAACAGCGGGACGAGTGAGGATGAGGCGCCATCATCCCCCACCCCACCCCGAGCCAGGCCGCGCGGGCGGTTACTATGACAACCGAGGGCGGCTGGCTTGCGCGTGCCTCGCGAGACCCGCCCGGTGTTGCTGTTCCAAAACTGACGAGAAAAAATGACGGGGCGGATTAAAAGAATGCTGTTTGTCTTTTGTTTTGTTTTTCTATTCCCCTTCCTTCATTTGGAACCGAAAAACTGCAATATGTTTGGGAGAGGGGAGAGTTTGCAACACTGGAGAGGGCCTTTTAATAAATATTATGAAAGAATCATAAAATTCTTACGAGTCAGTAAGCAATCAGTTATAAGCATGTTTTCCTTTCTTGCGTTTAAATAATTACTTATATCAGGGTGTACTTTAATAATATACATCTAAAGGCATTTTTGTTTCTAGATAGTTGCTGAAATTGCAGTCTTGTTTATGTGATTTCTTATATGCCTATAGTTACTTTAGGAATGAGCTATAAAATGATAAAATGGGCATTGCACAGAACTGTGAATGCATTTTTAGCTGATGCTTTTTAGAAATGCAATCAAATCCATTATACTTTGCATAAAATCTGTTTTAAAATGAAAATTACTTCAGTGGTTCACCTAGGGACCTTATTTGAGAAATTTATTCAAGAGGGGCCCTTAAGAATAAATGAATATGATCAACAGGATCTTTAGGTAGAGTGCCTAAAGTCACACACACACACACAAATATAAATTATTAAAAGACCCGGTAAAATAATAGTTAAAACTACCTTACCAGCCAAAAGCTTGCCGAAACAAAATGGCTTTATGGAAAGTCAGTAGGATATGATATTTTGGTACTTAAATGGATCTGAGGCTGAGATGGCCTATTATCTATAACCATCCCTGGGATGGGGGTGGATAACAAAATGATCAAGAAGCTGTGTACAGTCATGTGATTATTCCTTTGCATGCAACACATATTAAAAGGGGCGAGCTCCAGTTGTGCAGGCACTGCAAGCCATCTTGGCTTTTTCACTTCTCTCTGGATATTCCTGTAGCTCATGTACCTCCGGTGGAGGGGGAGCCCACAATAGGCCGCCTTCGATGATTATATCTAATCAGATTTTTGTATTAGACGCAGACAACATGACATCTTCAGGGCTCTTCTGTACCAACTGCTAACTAGAGACTGCTGATGCTTCAAGAAACAAAGGACATGAACATTTGTTATTGCCTTCAGCTGACTTTCATCCTACTGTGGATGTAGCTTGTGCACATGTCTTCCTGTTTTGTTTCTGCAGTGATGCTGCATTGTACTGGTTGACACAAGCTTAGTGCAGTCTGTGCTGAATGGCATGGAGGTAAGTTTGCTAGTGATGGGTTGCCCTGTTTCTGTACGCCATCTGAGGACACAGTTGACCCAGCCCTGGTTCCAGATTGATTTTGGGGAGCTGTTTGCCTATTGGCAGTAGGAGGATCAGAGCTTTCTCCACTATATCAAATTGTCATCTCTTCCACTTGTCAACCAATAGAAGAAAGGTTATGGAGGGAAAGAAGAATGGGAAGATCTTTTGGGTGCCAAGAAAACCTTGTTCCCCCCCACCAAAGGGAAAGAACCAAAGGGATAAGAAAGGAAGTTGATAACCAGTAAAGAAATTGGTTATTCTGTGTCCACATTTTTGCCAGTGGGAGTGAGAAACTGGGAGAGAAGGGTCAGAAGCACTTTCTTGCCAGTACCTGTCTCCGAACAAAACACCCCTGCCACCTCTCTCCTTCCTTCCTCTATCCCAAGCTCCGGGTACAAACAGAAATTTGCTTCATTCCTGAAGCAGAACAAGGATGGAAGAATCTTATTCAACTTTTTTTTTTGGAAGACATACTCAGCTCCTGAACTAGATGACAGCATTTAATTGCTGCTGTGCATAATAGGTACAAAAAGAAACACCACAATCTGTCCTCATTTTATTACTGAAAATAGCTGCTTGGAAAACTAATAGCAACTTTTGCTGGGTTCATCTTTGACGAAAAATATATTTGTACTGATTGCAATAATAGTGTATTTTTTCATAATTTTTAACCCTATTGTCAAGACTCGTGTGTAATTTAGAGCAGAGGTTCCCAACCCCTCAGCAGTGGACCTATACCAGTCTGTATCCTATTAGATACTGGAACACGCAAGTGGCAGCAAGTGAACGAAGCTGCATTTGTGCATCTGCAAAATCTAGGTTGCATGCAAAACCGTGACCAGTCAAGCTGTGAAAAAATTGTCTTCTACAAAACCAGTCTCTGGTACCAGAAAGATTGGGGACCAGTGATCCAGAGCATGGCCTGAAAGTTAAATCATGTTACATTACACAGTTGAAGAAACGTGAGGAAAATGTTTACAGTATTTACAGTATTCAGTGGATTTATATCCTCCAAAACTCCAAGTTTAATCCCCATTAAATATTTTCTTCAGGTAACATCTGGAAAAAGTGAGCCTTTCACCTACTTCCAGTCAGTGTAAAAAATTCTGAATTAGACAAACCCATGGTCTGGCTTGTAAGGCAGTTTTTTCATGTTCCTATTTTACAAGATGGGATCTTTTTCTTGATAAACATAGGAAATTATCCAATTTATTAAAAAGACATGATTCCAAAAACATATAATACATTCTTGAGACTATGTTTCTTGCAGTGACTCACTGTGTCACAAAACACCAATGTGATAAAAATGGACATGTCTACTGTACTGTACATCTGTAAATCATATTTGACATAGCAATCTCCAGCTCCAGTTATGGACTGGTTCCCTTGGCAACTGGAATCAACGAAACTGGATTTCTGAAAGATGATTATATAGTCCCAGTGCTGCTCAGAAAATGTTACCTGTTAAAGGCAGATTCCTCAGCAGAATCCAAGAGCTATTAGCAATTTTGTGATAGGCAGAAATCAGTACAATATATACATTCATAGTATTTATGTGATAATGACTGTGAGCAAAATGGCAAGAAGACTTTCCTTTTAACATTTAGTAACATTTATTTCTGCATTCAGTATCAAGTACATAAGTGCAAATATTTAAGAATCCATAATTAAATCCTACAGAGAACGTCATACAAATTTGTGATACGTATTACAAGCTGGAAGGTTTAATTTTCCCATACATGTAATCAGACCACTGATCCTTGAAGAGCAAATTAAAAAAAAACTCCAAAAGAGAAAACAAAACAAAAGGTACTGGGTGTGTAGGTTTTATTTTCAATTTCTTAAGAGAGTTATACAAAATGAATTATGCCATTTAAGTACTGATTGCTCCTTGGCTTGTTTTTTAATTAGATGTGCCAAAAGAGAAACAATGACACTTGAAGACTCAATCTATGATTCTAAATAGTCAAGATAAAGCCAACCAGCAAACCCAGTGGACGTAGAAGCAAAACTGCATCAGTGCACTAAGCAGGAAAGCCCTAGCCACATGTAACATTCAGAGTTATTTAAGCAATGCTGATAGAAGAAATAATAGTAGAAGCACTAGATAATAAAAAATAGAAAGTTCAATAGTAACTTTAGGTTCTCACCATCATGCACTTAAGAAGCAACACAAGAACCACACCTAGAACACTTTTCTCTTTACTATACTTTAGTGCTTGACACACATGATTGCAAATAGTCTAAGATAGTACAGAAACAGCGGGAGAAGTGTGGGGGAGAGAAGCTGTTTCATTATTTCACATCTCTGAGATCATGGTGTTTGAAAGAAAGAAGAGTGAAGACAAATATAATACGTTCAGAGCAATGGTGTCATTCCAGCAGCACCCTCACTACATTGAATCCAAACATTCTTTCCCCCCCCACCCCCAGGATGGAACTGGAAAAGAAAAAAAAATAGTTCTGCAAATTTGAAGCAGAAGCTGGCTGTGCACAGTGCTGATTGGCTGCTTTCTCATGATGTCACCCAAATGTTCTCTTCGCAATCCCTAAAATAACTTTACATTTTCAAAGAAGTGGTATGTTGTGTGGATGTATAGGTAACTATATAAAAAGAAATGAACAAAAATTCAGGAACATTTTTGCAGTGCTCTCATTATTTTGGATAGCTGGAAAGCCAGCCTGAAGAATAGGGAAGAAGAAACGAAAGACAGGTAGCTGAGCCCATTTTTGTGGCATTTATGCCTGTTGTTTTGGTTGTGAATTTCAGAGAAAGTCAGGCTCGACCTAGGATTGTGGGGCATGCTGCAACACTGTGAGTTTTTCTATTTTACATCTGCCTTCACCCAGAGAGAGAGAGAGAGAGAGAGAGAGAGAGAGAGAGCACAAGCGAGAAAAAGAGATGAATAATAAATTATAAGTAAAAAGAACAGAGCTGTTTTCATCCCAGACTCTCTTATCATTCACTCCTGTAGTTGATAGATTCTTGCTGCTATTTTTACTCGGCCTTCCTCTTAGCGCCTGGGATTTTTGCTTGGATTCTGGAGGTTGAAAAATAGGATTACAAAAAAAAGAAAGAAAATTAGACACGCAGAATAGCTATTTCTCTACATAAATAGGCCATCACTCTGCTAAACAAATAATTCCCTCAACACTGTCAAACTATTTACTAAATCTGCACTACTATTAATCTTCTCATAGTTCCCATCACCAATCTCTTTCCACTTATGACTGTATGACTGTAACTTTGTTGCTGGCAATCCTTATGATTTATATTGATATATTGACCATCAATTGTGTTGGAAATGTTGTACCTTGATGAACGTATCTTTTCTTTTATGTACACTGAGAGCATATGCACCAAGACAAATTCCTTGTGTGTCCAATCACACTTGGCCAATAAAATTCTATTCTATTCTATTCTATTTTCTTTTATGTACACTGAGAGCATATGCACCAAGACAAATTCCTTGTGTGTCCAATCATACTTGGCCAATAAAAAATTCTATTCTATTCTATTCTAATTAATTTTCTCTGCTTGAAACTAATCCTCAGATAGAATTTCTTTCACTCAGAAACAATCATTATGAGCTACAGTCATCATAAATAGAAAGAGCTTCTTTTCTATTTAAAACCTGGATGGTTTCGCAATTTCTGAGGAATCTTTTTTTAATTATTTCTGGAGCATCACACACACCCTAAAAGAAAGTACATCAACAGATGAAATTTAGAGGAATATTTATTTTCCAGGGCATCAGGAAACATTTTGCTGTAGATATATAAGGAATTTTTAAGGAGGTGTTATCTCTAATAGTTGTAAGAGGGTGAATCACGAAAGATATTTGGGAAATTTGGGGCATTAAAAATAATGGCGAGATCTGGAACAATGCAGGCACATATGATCAACCATAGAGCTATAGTTATTACACTTAATAGCCAACTTAATATAATATTGTCATTATGTCCTAAATCAGGACAGAATATATTTTAAATCTGCAAGTACTGTACACATTACTCAAACTGCAAATTGGAGCCAGATGCAAAACTGATTTCAAATTAAAATACAGATATTTTAATACTTAACCTCAGCGGAGATAAGGAAGAAATCACTATCCAAAACCTTTCTTTATATTAGTTGTCTTTTTGGGAGGTGGGGGGTGGAGGGGTAACTTCCTTGTTGCTAAGTAGTTGCTACCCTAACTAACTGTAGGACACAGACTTCTGTGTCCCTAATACTAATCATATAGAAATTAGCAACAGTATTCTATTCATCCTGCTATTAAATAACTTGACTAAAATACTCACTTTGCCACAACAGTATTTATGTGGGTCCTCACAAGCCCCAAGTATTGATCAATCTGTGCCTGAAAAAGAAAAAAGAAAGAAATCAATGGGGAATCAACTATGTTGATGTATGCATTATTATATTTTATAGAGGTGATTTTACCAAGCTCTTAACATGTTTCTCTGTCATACTCACCAATAAAGTTAAAATTTGCAGCAACCTTTATGAAAATATTGTTGCAATCAATCAAAATAGAAAAAATACACTATCAAATATAAATTATTTTCCAATCCTATGGATTATATTATCATTAATTATTAATTATGCATCAGGGATAAACCTAAACCAGGTGGCAGGTAATAAACAAATGTAAAAAAGTGGTGTCTACTTGGGAGAAAACAGACTGAACTCACAAATTGACACTTAAAACGGCAATATATAGAATCTACTGGGAGAAGATTTCAGTCTCCCAGATATTCTTATTATGGTAACTATTGCTGAATGAAGGAACTTCAAGGAGACATTCAGTATCAAACTACTGATATATGAATTATCAGTAAGTTCATAGATGAACCAAAATGAACTAGCACTATTTTATCCCATTACCCATCCACACACCAGGTTGCTTGTGCTATTACCCTATTTCCCCGAAAATAAGGCAACCCCTGATAATAAACCCAATCAGGCTTTTGAGCGCATGCGCTAAAATAAGCCTCCCCCCGAAAATAAGCCCTCCCTGAAAATATTTAAACGCAGAGATGGAAATCAGGTAAGACGGCAAGAGGAGCCTCATCTTGCTCCATGTACCCCAAAATAATAAGACCTCCCCGAAAATAAGGTCAAGCGCTTATTTTGGGGTCCAAAAAAATATAAGACAGGGTCTTATTTTCGGGAAAACACGGTAATTTATCACTTTGTGAATGGTAATTAAGATTTTTTTTTACATGCATTAAGTGTTAAGATAATTATCATAGTTTATATCTTCACATTTAATTACTCTCTTTTTTTCAAGAACACAAGAAACATACAGACATGTTTTCCAACAATGAAGTGTATATAAACAAACACACAAGCAAACATGAACCAACAACTTAAGGCATCATGCTGTGTTTTTCAAGTGGACTTTTAGTCCACAAAAGCTGATACAAAACAAAACAAAAAACCTGGAAATTTGAAATGATACAAAACTATTTTTGCTACACGGTATTTCCTGGAATAGATTAACACGGTATTTCCTGGAATCTACCAGGTATGTATTGGTGGCAAAAACAAAACAAAAAACAAGTTGGCAATTTTAGCAATGCAATCAAAGTCCACCTCTGGGGCTATGCATGTTGCCTCATACATGTATATCAGTGGTGGGTTGCTATCGGTTCACCCTGGATCGGGCAAATTGGTAGCGGTGGCAGCAGGAGGCTCCGCCCACCCGCCTGAACACTTCTGCACATGCACAGAATCTTGCGCCCACGAGCAAACTGGTAGCGACAGGATTTGCAACCTACTACTGATGTATATGACAGGGCTTTTATGGCCCTATCTCAACCACCATCATGAGTCTGTTGTCACCTTCTACACTTTTCTTCTTGTAATCCTAAACAGAATTTACAACTGTTCAAACCACACAGGAACTTGAACAACCTGCACTTGTATAAAGGTATCAGTGGGACAAATATGCATATTACAAACTGATAATGGCTACTATTGATCTTGCCCCTAGCTCCTTATCCTTTTATATAGGTACTACTGATCAAAATGAAATCCATAAATTAAACTTTCGTACATACCTGATACTTGTCATATACCACAGGTAGAGTAAACATTGAGACCACAGCTAGACAGAAGGAGGGGAAAAAAGCTTTAAGCATAGTACACACTTGTGCTCACCATTAAAACGCATAACAAAGCTGAAGAATTATTACTATCCCTTTTCAAGTTTCTACTATCCTATTTTAGCAACTGAGTTATTTCTAAAAATCCAAGTGATTATTGTTTCCTGAATTCACAGGATTTGACAGGTCCCTTCCTTGCTACATTATTGTAAAAAATGGTAAATTACGCTCATTAACATAGACATCCTAAACTGTATTTAATATTGATGTAATGCTTCTTTTTTTAATGAATAGTCTAAGTCAGAGGTGTCAAATTCGATTTCAATGAGAGCCACATCAGGGTTGTGTTTGACCTTGGGGGGCATGGCCAGGGAGGACATGGCCAACTCAACACTCATCGAGGCTCTGTTTTCAGCTGCGACAGCCTCCTGCAGCCCTCTGACACCAAAAACAGAGTTCGGAGGGGCCGCACGCAGCCTCCCTGAGCTCTGTTTTGCTGGCAGAGGGCTACAGGAGACTGTTGCGGCTGAAAACAGAGCCTGGAAGGGCCACATGCAGCCCTCCTGAGCTCTGTTTTTGCTGCAGAGGCACAATGGGCCCATTCTTTGCTGTTTCCAGGGCAACCCCGTGGGCCAGAACTAAGCATCTCCTAGGCCAGATCCGGCTCCCGGGCCTTGAGTTTGACACCGTCGGTCTAAGTTATCTAAATATTAGACTGTTGATAATCTTCAATCAAAACTGAACAAATAATCATTGTATTGAAACAATGTGATGTATGAAGATGTACAATAATCTAATATAATATTATACAGAGCAAGTACAGAGGATACAATAACATAATTACTTTACTGTTATAATTGTACTATTATAATTACTTTAATAAGTGAATCTGAGAAATTGAGATTAAGGGAACTGAGGAAAAAAAGAGACTGGAAATATAATGTAAGAATAAAATCTGAATCTCCTGAATTAAAACTCTTATCATCATTATGGGCATATTAGCCATGAAAATAAATTTGAAAGTACCAGAAGGTTAAACAACAAACATGTACTTTCAAGAAATTACCAAAAAAAAAAAATTGACAAAGAGAGAAGGACATATTTCTCTGAAACTGTTCAATCTATTTTGACCACAAAGTTATTGTGATACAAATTAAAAGATATGATTAATTTTACCCATTATCAGGAGAGTTAGGCCATTGAAGAGAGCTCCAACGTAAGTCAACAACCACATTAGTACTGCAAACTGAATTGGAAATAATACAATAATTAAATTTCCACAATCAACCAGACTACCATCATAATAATAAGGGATATTGGAAAGTTTAGATGTAATACTTCAGTTTGTCCATTATTATTTCATTAAATACATTTAATTACATTTTTGAGATGGTGTAACCAAAGCTTTTCGGTCAGTAGTTAATAAGGAATAAATCTAAATCTTGTCTTGAATGTCTAGAAGGAGGAAAGAAGGAAGGAAGGAAGGAAGGAAGGAAGGAAGGAAGGAAGGAAGGAAGGAAGGAAGGAAGGAAGGAAGGAAGGAAGGAAGGAAGGAAGGAAGGAAGGAAGGAAAGCATTTCCTATTTTTCTGAATCCTACATAAGTCCCCCACATTTTTCTCTTCTTTGCAAGTGAAGGAAGAATATAAACTGTAAACTGGCATTTCTGTGTTATTGCAAGGAAATGTGATGGGGGATAGCTTATCTTGAGCCTGGTATCCAGGGATGAAATCTAAAAATTTTCCCTACCGGTTCTGTGGGTGTGGCTTAATTGGTGGGTGTGGCTTGGTGGTCAGGTGACTGAATGGGCATGGTCAATAATAATAAATAACAAAAATAATAAAGTATACAAAACTTGGGAGGCACCAGTCTACCTTCTTTAAAAATAGAGGCCCCAGTCTACCAATTGCCTTTACTGAGAGGCCCCGGTCTACCAAGCGCCATTTTTTGGCAGGCACCGGTCTACCTTCTTTAAAAATAGAGGCACTGGTCTACTAGCTGCCTACAGCGCTGATCAGCTGTAGTGCGGCCCTTTGAAGTGCCACGACAGTCATTTAAGGCCGTTTGCAGCAATATCACCACTGAAGGCTTCAGGGACAGAGAAGAGGAACAGCGAGGCAGTGGGGGGGGGAGTGCAGGGATTTTTGCTACCGGTTCTCCGAACTACCTGCCCCCATCGCTATCAGATCGCTCAATCCGGTCCGAGCTGGGAGCATTTCATCCCTGCTGGTATCTGAGAAATAATATGGCCATTTGTACATATTTCACTGACCCTAGGATTGCATTCTAAATCAGCATATTTTAAATTTTTCCTTACTTTTAAATAACTTAATGTTCATCCAATTTCTAAAAAATGATTACTTTAACACTCTACAATTATGCCCTAAAATTTTAAACTTCTTCTACTTTAAAAAGCCCTAAATTTTATTCCTTTTAACTGAGAGCTAGTGTGCTCTAATGGGTATAGACTAGGACTCCACTCCCAGCCATAGAAAGCTGCAAAGTGAATGTGGAGATGAAAATGGGGGTGGGAAGGGGGGAACACGGGACTCCCTAAGAACTGCCTGTAAAAAAGAGCTCCTGTAAAAAAATGGAATGCTGCTCATTCATGTTCATTTTATTCATGTATAAATAAAATGAACATGAATGAAAAACAACATGAATTCTGGGCTCTCAAATCCTAGAGCAGTGATGGCTAACCTTTTTCTTGTTGTGTGCCAAAAGCACACCCACGTGCCAGCACCCATAATGTAATGCATGCCACACATGCGCGCATGACCCCCCCACTCCCCCAACATGCGCACACGACCCCCTATCCCCTATTTTTGGCCTAGCAGGCCTCCCTGCAGCCTCCTGGGTTCAAAAACGGGCCACGGGAGGTGGCAGGCTGCACCCCCCACACCCCGTTTTGGGCCTAGCACGCCCGCACATGCGCACGACCCCCCCTGCGCATGTGCACGCGTCTCCCACATATACCCTGTCCCCCACGCATCCCAAAAATCAGCTGGCCAGCGGGAGGCGCACAGTGCATGCGCGGTAGAGCTTAGCTGGGTGACAGTATGCGTGCCCACAGAGAGGGCTCTGCGTGTCAGCTGTGGCATGCGTGCCATAGGTTCGTCATCACAGTCCTATAGTATGTTGAGCCAGATTTTCAGTGTTTGGAAAGGAAGATTTGTGGCTTTTTTCATTTTTTTACCTCAAACTCTGTAGAAGAAGAATGAGTTGGGCAAGATTAACATATCTGCTATGTGACAGAGTTTATAGAACTGATGTTTTTAAAGCACATTATGACACATTCTGAGAGCTAACAAGAAACAGTGCAGGGAAAAAAGATTCAATCCAAGCTGATTGCAATAAGAACTTGTTATAATTACAAACTGATCTTTTTTTTAAGCCTCAATCTGATCATTATGATACCTCATGACATTGAATCCTACTTGTTAATTATATATTGATTTTCTTAAAAGAAATATTTTATTTACTTCTCCAGTACGAGTCATGATGATATCCTTTGAAAACCTTAAAGGAATTAATTTGAGAACTCTGGGAATGTAGCTCTTCCATCAAGAACCTGAAGTTCTCTCTTCTCTAAATCCCCGTGTTGTTTGGTGGGTTACCTACCTTTAAGGAATCTACCAGATCCTGGACCAGAAAAAGCCGCCTAAGCTCTTTGACTGTGCTGTTCACATAGGACTGGAGGCAATCTGTGTATTTCTGAATCTGTTCCTGGGAGAGAGACATTTCCATTTCCAAGTAGTTCCTGTTGAAAAAGAAAAAGCCTAACTCAAATTTCACCAGCTGAATTCTTCTATAGAATCTTTGGGTTGCAGATTAAAACATGCCAACTATAGGGACAGACAGACAACCTCTTTGATTGTATTTCATTTATTTATTTAAATTCATGTCTCTCTTATTTTTATACCGTATATTCTGTTTAGAGAAGATAGTTTTCAACTGGACAAAAAAGTAAAGAGGATAAAGTGTTAATTTCAGGGACAAATGCAATATAAATGCACCCAGAAAAGCCTGGGTTAATAAAAATATTACTAGCCATTCACAGGGCTGGTATCTGATTCCTGATCCATAATGCCAACAAATTTTATATATTGTATATGATTGTTGTCCATATGAAGTTGAGAAAAGCTTGAAGAAGGATGGATCTTAAGGTTTATCATCAATTATACTGGGCAGCTTTTCCTCCTTAACGATTTTTGTTTGGATGAAAGCAGTCGAATTTAATGTTTAGATTTGGGCTGTCTATAAATGAGGCAGGAAAACCACACAGTCTGCAGTCTCTTCAGACTGGAGTCGTTCCTTTTGACTTGACTGATCCATTCAACCAAGCTCCACAGTTGGCCAGTTAAACCTTAAACATACATATATGGATATTTATCCAAAAGGTTAATGTGAAAAACTAGTGATTGCTAATTGAGTTGGCAAACAATTCAATTGTATTCAGACAATTCAGGAAATGAAATGGGTAATGACCAAAGTGGGAATTTATTTCTCTAAAAATACTTTTAACTTTTTATCAATTGTTGCACTTAGAAACAACCAGAGATCACTCACTTGAATGGGTGTCCTTCATCGGTTTTTTGCACAGCCTGTAGCACTGATTTGTAGATTCTGAAGCTGATGGTGGCTGAGAGAGCTGCTAATGCCAAGTAAGCAATTACACTGACAACACTGAACTGGGTTAGGGAGAACAATAACAGCAGGATGCTTCCAAACATGATCCCAGTTTGCTTGATGTCACGCCAGTATAAGAGATCAATAGCTGGAGGATAAAAGGCAAACAATAAATTCTCCAATTGTATCATCAGAGACTGTCATCACAAATTCATGCATATTGAATTCATGCATATTGAATGATTATGGCAAAGTTGCAGCCCGATTAAATGATTATAAGAGTATAAAGAATGCCTAGCAATCCAAACCTATGCAGAGTTAGAGTGCCTACTGAAATTAATTTGTGTTATTTCATTGGGAAGATAACTAAGTTTTTAATACCTTTTTGTGTTTTCTTCTTCTGTTATGCTTTAATGCAGGGGTGCCAAACTCGATTTCATTGAGGGCCACTTCAGAGTTGTGTTTGACCTCAGGGGGCCGGATGAGCATGGCCAGGGTGGGCGTGGCCAGCTTGATGTCACTCGTGTCAGGGGGCACCTGTGGTGACCCAGGCGGGTATCCTCCTGCAGCCTTCTGCCAGTGAAAACAGAGCCCGGGGAGGGCTGCGTGTGGCCGTCCCAGGTTCCATTTTCAGGCACAATGGCCTCCAGCAGCCCTTTGCCAGTGAAAATGGAGCCCGGGAGGGCCTAGCAGAGGCATGTGGGCCGATCCTTCACTATTTTCAGGGCAGCCCCGCAGGCCTTGAGTTTGACACCCCTGCTTTGATGCATAAAATTATTTTAAAAGTGTAAATTCTGCTTGCTTAGGACATGAATCCTCATGGACCCTGGCAAACTATTTCTGTGCTTTCAAACAATAGTCATTCAGGAAAACAAAAAGCTAGAGGGATTTAGCTCAAATATGCTATTTACTTGCTTTGTTCTAGAAATTAGCACATCGTCCAAAAACAAAGAACTGTGGGAGTAAATTTAGATTGTTTAATTAAGGTTGAAAATATCCAGGAAAAATAACAGGAAAACAATAAAGAAAGATTGGGGCTTTTCCAGAAATAGTTTCATCGAAGATACAAATTTAACCATTAACTTCCAGATACACTTTCAGGGAAGTTTATACAGGAGACTCTTAGCTGCTTATAGATATGAAGAAATCAAATTACCATGAAATTGTCAAACTTATGAAAGATGGAAAATGCATTGTCTGCATGAATAAAGCAGGAGAACCTAGTACACTAACTACAACAATATAGACAGTAGAGATGTTCTTCAACTTAACTGGACAGAGCACACTGAAAGTGGGACTACTGAATAAAAAAACAACAGTCAGAGCCTATGTCCATGGATATGTCCTTTAATTCCTATTCCCGCCTCCCCCAATAATTTTTATTTGTATATTGCGATTAGTCATTTTATTAAGGAGCCACTGTGCTCTCAAAAGATCGCTAACCAATTAATGAAGTTGCGGATTTTGTATTAGATTAGGCTATGATGATCAGAACAAGATTTGTGAATCCCTTGGAATTCAAGAATTTAGGTGGGGGGGAAGCAGGCATAACTTTACAAAACTTTATGCAAACTGCATAATTTGCATCAGTATGATGATACATTTCTATTGAAATCATACCCATTTCTTGATACACATTTTATGCAAAATATTATCTTGTTTTTGAGGTACATTCTTTAAACAATTCTATTAACTTAGGAATCCTGATGAACTGTCGGCATTTTTGTCTGCCTATCACAATTCAGCTAACGATTACTCATGGCAGTGAATTAAGTTTGCAAAAGTGGCTCAGGATAGTTTACTGTGATTAAAAGCTATTTGAATTACAAAAAAAAGAACCTGAAGGGAATATATTAATCATATTCAACCTGACATTTATCACCCCAGCCATTTCTTGAAACTAAGACTATGGGTGCCCATTTTAATCAGCTGGAGCCAAGAAATTGGTTATAGGAATCTAACCATACTTTGGGATGTTCATGAATCATCCACTTTGTGGATCACAAATGCAAGTATCTCTTCTCTTCTCTCTCTCTCTCTCTCTCTCTTCAAAGTACCTCATGACCATAATCAAAAGGAATAACAAAAGAACAGAATAAAGCAGTTAACACAGCAGTAAGAATAGACCACCTTCCCATCAAAAGGTACATCTAAGCGACCATCCTTCTCCATCTGATCTAAGCATGACATAAACACGTCCTGTGAACAACATTTTCCTGCCATGTTTAGTAATGTTGCCTTCACTCTGTCCTAAGCTCATGAGGGGGACATATTTAAGCTATCTATAGTTGCTCTGATACATAAGAATTTCCCCCCTTCCTGAGGTAGACTTTTTTACCCATTAATTTGGAGAGAAATCAGATGACCAGCAGTGAGATGAAATAAGCAACAGATGGTTAATAATGGGCAATAGGGTATGATAGTTGTATAGTTTTCTCATTACTCAAGAATGATAGGTTTATAGTTAATGCCTAAAGGCATCAAAAGAAGAAACTAATGTGTCCCTGAGAAGGTCTTGTCCAATATATTGAGTGATCATGCCAAAGATTACTTCAAGACACAGAGACCTGCTATCTCAGAACAACAAAATAAATTGGATTGGTGCATTTATTTATTTATTATTTATTCATTAGACTGCCACCCATCTTGCCTAGATCCATTTACTGATGTAGTACATTTTTATACTATCCATATGATCAGACTGATGTGGTGTACAAAAACATAAAAATAACTCGTACAATAAAATAAAACCAGTCCACGTTTAACATAAAGTAATATCTCCAATAATGTAGGAAAACATGAAAGAAAGAAAAAAATGGCAGCCAACTACCATTATACTTCAAAAGCCACCTGAATAAAATTGTTTCCACAGCAGTGGAGAATGTCAGAAACGAGGGCACCAAGAGCATCATTAAGGCAAGGTACTCCAAACTGCTGAAGCTACCACAGAAAAGCCTTGCTTTCAGATCTACATTCCTCTCACCTCCCGAGGTGATAAGAACTTGAGTAAGTCCACTCTAGAAGGTCTGAGCAGTCACATTTTGGAGAAATATCCTGACATAAGCAAGGAAATGATCTGGAATATGTAAGGTGCTAAATGAGTCATTAGAACTAGCTTGGAAATTATCAGAACTGCAAACACTTCTGAGAAAGCAGGGGACGAAGCGTTTGGATGTCCCAAAGGTGCTTTTTCAAGAGACAACTGGACTTTCTGGTTTTTCTTTGAAGACGTTTCGCTTCTCATCCAAGAAGCTTTGTAGACGTTTCAGGGAAACGTCTACAAAGAAAAACCAGAAAGTCCAGTTGCCTCTTGAAAAAGCAGCCTTGGGACAAGCATGACCTGGATGACTGAGACTCTCCATAGACAAGGCATTTGAAAGATTATTTGCTGCTGAGATCCTTGACCCCTCTCTTCCGTCCGTCTAGATCAGTGGTTCTCAACCTTTATAGTGCTGCGACCCCTTTAATACAATTCCCCACGATGTGGCGACCCCAACCGTAAAATTATTTTCGTTTTGAATTTATCGTGCCTGAAGCCGTATTGGCTAGTGATCTGAACTGCTTGCAATTGCCTTGAGGACGGAGGTATTAAAGCGGAGACTCCTCCCCTATTAAGTTTATCGCGCCTGAAGCCAGATTAGGCTAGCGATTGGGAGTGATTGCAGCTGGCTTGAGAGGGAGACATCAGAGCAAAGATTTCTCTCTTTTTTAATTGATCCAAATTCGGCTAGCGATTTGAAGAGCCTGCAGCTGGCTTGTGAAGTCAACCATTGGAGCGCGATTCTTCAACTCACAAGTATACTTCCCATATTTCCGATGGTCTTAGGGACCCCTGGCAAATCGTCATTCGACCCACAGGTTGAGAACCGCTGGTCTAGATTGAGTAGAGATCAAGAAGATTGCCTGGTCTGGCCTGCATTCTGAACCCCTTTGCCAGTGTCATTTTTCTAGGTTGGGACAGGTACCTATTACTACAGGTAGTCCTCAATTTACAACAATTCACTTAGTGTCCATTTGAAATTACAACGGCACTGAAAAAAAATGACTTATGACCATTTTTCACAAGTACAACCATTGCCATATCCTTATGGTCATGTGATCAAAATGCTTAGCAACTGACTCATGTTTATGACAGTTCCAGTGTCGGGGGGGGGGTTTCACGTGATCAACTTTTGCGACCTTCTGACAAGCAAAGTCAATGGGGAAGCCAGATTCACTTCACAGTTGTGTTACTAATTTAACAACTGCAGTGATTCATTTAACAACTCTGGCAAGAAAGGTTGTAAAATGGGGCAAAATAAATGTTTCACTTAGCAACAGAAATGTTGGGCTCAAATGTGGTCATAAGTCGAGGACTACCTGTAGTAGGCACAGCATCACAAAACCAGATATTTCCCCTCCTGAATCACTGGCTGCTTAGCATACGTAGAGAGAGTGAGTGAGGCAAGGAAGAGTAGATGTTATTTGAGAGTGCGAAGAGACATGATATTAGCGATGAGCCTGTTGACAACATATATTTAGACTTTGAAAAGGCTTTTGACAAATCCTTCTACTCAAAATTTTTAGTAAGATTAGAAGTTATATTTTAAGAAGGTAGGAGCGTAATGGTCTATGGGAATGTCCTTGGGAGATAGGAAGAAGAGCTGCAACTTATTAGACAACCATCATGCAAAAGGTATCTCAGTCCTCAGGAGGAAAAGTAGAGTGGAATGGTCCTTCCTAATTTTTGGGGAAAGTAAAAGTAAAGGAGCAGAGAAGTGCTTTTAGACTTGTAAGATTCTATTACTGTAACTTTAGAATAAATGTGGTGTTAATAGTCATGGTTTGTGCTTCTTGTCTTGGCTACTCCGAGGAGCTGACATGGAGACAGATTGCAGTTGGCAAGGACAGAAATAGCCCAAGGAGAACAATATAGCTTAAGTCCAAATCAAGTAGCAAATATGTGTAATAGTTCAGAGACACCTCCTTAATTCACAAGGGTATAAAAAGGGGAGGAAGTACATCGCAATCAGACTTGCAAAATTCTCAATAAAAGTAGTTTTAGGCTTCCTATGGAGGTGATTCTTGGTCTGTTCTGTTTGGTGGGACTGACATAGATGGTAGGAACCAGGAGTAAATGGATATTAAGATGTTACTTCTGGAAACAGGAGGACTCTCTATAACAGGGGTCCCCAACCTTGGCAACTTTAAGCCTGGAGGACTTCAACTTCCAGAATTCCCCAGCCAGCAAAGCCAGGCTTAAAGTTGCCAAGGTTGGGGACCCCCGCTCTATAATATATTCTAACTATGCCTAACTAAGTAATACGTTAGTAAACTTTAACCTCCATGACATTAAAATTTCTGAATCATTTGTCTGTATTATATCTTTTTTCAGATTTTGTCATATATTTTTCAAAGTGACCAATCAATTAAAAAGCAAAACTAGAAAATTCCTTGAGGGGCCCAAAAGTATAAAATATTTTTCATGAATTAATTTCATTTTTAAATCATAAGCATATTTCACATTTCAAATCTGAATGGAAGTTTTCAAGATCTGTGCTTAGTGTACCTGGGCCCTAAAATGTGTCAAGATCTCAAAGGTGGTACATATATGTTCTATGTTCTCCAAATGATTCAGGGAATGCATAGAATTATCATCTCTAACTCTTCTATGTCAAACCGTTCTCCAGTGTCCAACAAGTGGCACTAATTTATTTATTTTGTTTATAGCCTTTTTTTCCTTCTGAGAAGTCAATGTGTATGCAGTGTCCTCATCCTTCTCCTGTGATAATTCTATGACATAATCGTGGCTGTGCCAGAAGAAAGAGTTTATATTATCCAGGGAGTTCTACAGTCAAGTGAGGGTTTGAATCAGGTCTTTCCTGATCAAGTACAATGCACTACACTACAAATAATATTTTTGAAAACATCATTGCAAGTGAGCTTGGCATCTCATTAAAGGGAACCACCAGAGTTGTTATTTACCACTTTTGCTTATGTACCTTTACCAGAAATTTGACACACAGCAAGAAAAGCTTATTCCAGATCTATAGCAGAAGATTAATATTGGTTAACTATTGCCTATAGAAGTGTGGCTGGAGCAGAAAAGAGGAGCTAGTACAAAAGCTCTCACAGGTCTTTTCCCCTTCTCTCTAACAGTAAGCAGACATTCAGATGTTAACACCATAGCAGAATTTGGGAGAAAATGTCTGCCAAACCAGCAAGTCTCATTTCTGATGTGTGAATTTGTGAATCAGAAGAAATGGAGGACTTCATGAGGCTTCTATACAACACAGACAAGAGTTCATCTACCTTAAGAGCCTGTGTACCATGAAGACAAGGCTGAACTTATGAGGCTGCGTAGATAGGAAACACCAACAAGCAAACTGTTCTGAAAATTATTAGATAGATAGATAGATAGATAGATAGATAGATAGATAGATAGATAGATAGATAGATAGATAGATAGATAGACAGACCAGAAAGATATGGATGGATGGATGGATGGATGGATGGAAAGAGAGAGAGAGAGAGTGACAGACAGACAGACAGACAGACAGATGATGGATTTTTATTTATACTTAGCACAAACTATAACTATGACTGAGCTAGAGACCAGTAATTAATAACTGGTATTATTAATTAATTGGTAATGTTGGGTCATCAGTAAGACACAAATAGCTTTTTCTTATGTGTGGAGGAAGAAGGGAATCATCAAGTTAAATTTGACTTGTGGTGACTCTAGTGGGCAGTCACTTGCCATTAGAACCCATTGTGAAATATGTTATTGTACATCCTGGTAGGCAAAAAAGGTTTCCAGGAAAGCAACGTAGTATAACCATGTAAGATTAGAACCCACAAATGACCAGCAAACTATTACTGCCTTGTTGAGGAAACCACTGGAAATCCACTATGTTAAAGAATATGTACAAAATCTGGGACCTCTTATTACCACTAAATTGAAATTTCAAGGATCTTCAAACCAGTTGTGTTTGCAAAGTTGTTGCTACTGCAGCATCCACATGGGCAGGCACAGTGACATGACTGTAATTTCTAATGCTCCTTGGCAGCTTCCCATGTCAAAAGTCAATGGGAAAGCCAGCAGGAAATTGAAAGTCACTCCCACTGCTTTCTTCTTCACCTGTGATCATTTTGTTTATCTTTTTAGATAAGTAAATATTGACAAAGAATCACCCAATGGGTCATAGATTCTGTATCCAAAGGCTCTATGGATTGTAATTTTGATACAAACATCCCTATTTGCCATAAAGCCTTGAATTTATGGTTTTTGTTTGATCTACTGTTTATGATACTTTAGAACTGGCTGGAACATTGCAGATATTCAAACTGTCTTCAGATCAGTCAGAATTATATTAACTTTAAAAAGCAAAAAGGATTTTATCAGAATTTAAAATGCAGATATTTTTTGTTTCTATTCATTGTTTGTTATTCTAATGTTTAGAATGTTTAATGTAGCATCTTGAACTATTTTATTGTAATATGTGACATTCTGGAAATCCTATATTTGGAAAAGTTTGTGAAATCTTCTATTAACAATGCATGAATAAATTAATTTCTACAGGGTTTAGCAAAGATAACCAGAAGCAGGACTGCAAACATGTAAACTTCGGGCAAAATACTATCTTTTAGCTTCTGGTTCCAAGATGTTTAATCAAAGCTACTATAAAATCATGATCAAAAAGAGACTAGTAACGTATTTCTTAACAAATCTTATTAAAATTTATCAGCAAATGTTAATCAGTTCGTTAATTGGGAAAAGTGCTACCAGAGTTATATTTGGTTTTCAGAGGCTAACAACTCACCTCCTATAGTGACTAAAAATCACATTATATGGAGAATTTGCATAAAATGCTGCTGAAATGGAAACCAGTACTATGTGAATTTGATATAAAAATAGAACACAGAATACACTGAAAGCTAGACATTTGGAAATATCAATAAATGAGCTTTAATCGTTTAAATTTGAATTGGTTAGTCAATGGAAGATTAATTACAGAAAAACAATTTTAATAGCTGTGATTGTAGACTGAGAATTAAGGTTTTTATCTACTGAATTTTGGCTTCATTATATATTAATGATACCTGACCGGGGCGGACGGAACTTTTTTTAAAAAGTAGAGAAATTTTAAATTTCTCATTTCTTTGGAACACTTTGAAATTATTTGGAGAATTACAAATGAAGTCTTTAAATCTGCTAACTACAAGATCGGTTGTTTTCAATACCATGTACCATTAACAATTACTTAATCTAGCCTTGCTAAACTTTGTACTGTTTGGGTATTTTCTGATTCTGATTATATCCTCATTGTCCCAAGCCATTCAATATAATAAAGGTAGAAGAAAAGCAGTAGAGATGTGTGTTATAACATTTACTGGTCCCATAAATAGCCTGAAGATACTTCATTTGTGCGTGTAGCGATAGAGTATGTCCTCATTGATTGCAGATAAATATCTCTTCTCCATTTTGTTTCTATAGATCCTTAAAATTCTAAAACTTGCTTATAGTTTAAAACACAATATAGATATCTGACAAAAGAAGATGTTTTCATTCAAATTCAACTCTTGAATATCCTAAATCAAATATTTTAGGATGATGGTTTTTGATGGCCTCAAACTGTCCATCAAACTTCAATGTAACCTGAATTTCTACCATTATGCTATTGTATCTATTTCAATCCTTTCAGGTATAAGACTAAAATCTCAACAGATTAGCAGTTTGGATGAAAACATATCCTGAAATCTTGCTGTGCTTCACGTGTTTGTCTTTTGTTATATTCTTTGCTCCATCCATTTGTTTAGTCATCTCTTTAGACACAATTCCAATTTCTCTTAATCCTGTATTGTAATCTATTCTTGTATGTGATTTTTCCACCAATATTTTATATTTATATTTAAAAAGACAGTAAAAATATTGATAAGGTAAATCTAAACAAATATAGATTTTTCGTTCACTCTGAGTTTTAAAATATTTTGCTTAGTATTTATCACCAGGTATTCACTAGGTATTCACTAGGTATTTTAGAAAATTATAGCTCTATTTGAAAACCCAAACAGCTGTTTCTGTTACATTTGTTTGTTCAACAAAAGGTATTAAAAGTTTATTCCAACTTCATTAATTTCAGTCAGAGAATAATCTGTAGCAATCCAGTCTATTTTGAGCAGTATTAGCTATTGCAAATAAATGGCATTATATTCACAACAGCAGATTGCCCAAAATTTGATTTAAAAGAGCTAGCGCTACATAAATTCCTGTAGAAACTCAACAAGGGTTACTTCTGAATAGATAAACATAGTATTACACTAGAAGTCAAGGTTACTGTAATTCAACAGTTTATTTAATAACTATGTGTTTCCCTATGGACAATCTAATGTTAGTGAAGAGTATCTTATATGTAAAGGGAAAGTATTAGAATAGAATAGAATAGAATAGAATAGAATTTTATTGGCCAAGTGTGATTGGACACACAAGGAATTTGTCTTGGTGCATATGCTCTCAGTGTACATAAAAGAAAAGATACGTTCATCAAGGTACAACATTTACAACACAATTGATGATCAATATATCAATATAAATCATAAGGATTGCCAGCAACAAGTTATAGTCATACAGTATGTAACATCACGTGCATTCATATTTTTTCAAATATACTCCCATATTATAAAGAAATATTAAATATAAATTCCTTTATAAATAGATTGCATTAATTTATATTCAGTAATGAAGCATTTTCTGGGCATGCTTCTTTTGGCTTGAGACATATTAGTTAATAAATGTACTTTTTAAAAACCAGAAGTGCGACATCCTAGACTGAAAATTTTTTTAGATTTATACTAAGAACAACCCAATTTAACCATACATGGGAGAATAATAATTCTAGTCAATAATGTGATATCTTTCCCCTGCTCTCTCTGTCATTATGATATTTTTAGTCAACATATACACAGAGGCCCTTATTTATCCCATGTAACCCAAATATAAATCTTATTCTGGTAATAGGAAGACATTACAAACAGTAGCTATTAGAACTATATGTTAAATGACAAGAAGGACCTTTCCAAATAATACAATATCATAAAATAAAGTGAGATCTAAAAACATTGGCAGACTGCATATAGGATTACTGAGCAGATCACACAGCATTTTTCTATTACCAAAACAAAGGGAGGTTATCAGTAGCAATGAAGTCTGCATAAAAATGGCTGAAAAGCTGTATTAGGCAAAGAGAAGGTAGCCAGCCACACCCAATGGGAAGTGTTCAAAATAAATCTTGTATGAAAAAAAGGGAAAGGTATTATTGTTTGTGTCTGGTTTTCCCCCTGTAAATTATCACAATATGTTTTCATTATGTTGTTTTCCCCCCCTCACATCTGCAATAGCCTAAATGACTGGCAATAATGAAGTCAAAGGTACAGAATAAAATTTTAAAAAAAAGTAAGACAGCTAGACCTGTGAGCTTCAGCATCAAGTGGAGTTCTCACACTGTTACAAAGGTCTTTGGAGAAGGACAAGCAGGGATTTTAGAATGGGTGTGTCTCACTGCCCCCCAACGCAACACATTGAAGCTGACTCCAGAACTGACAAAACTACAGTACAGCGGACACCAGAAACAAAACCCCAGTCTCCATGGCTGCCTCCCAGCCACTCAGATGGGTGATCCCCTAAATTGCCGATGGGAGTACTTAGAGAACAGTAATAGGCTGGCTGGCTGACTCAGAGACAGAAGCAATGTAGCATTTGTTTAAGAAAAAAAGGTGTATGGGAGAAAAAAAGCAAAAGGATGCAAAGAACATTATTGGTTAGAGTTTTCTCCCCCTTTTTTTTTTAGGCTTTAAATGAAAAAAAAAAAAACCCAGTCCGAATAAAAATGTGCAGAAAAAGAACAGACTCCAGAAATGTTATAAAAATGATGATGATGATGATATGATGATGATACCACAACTATACAGCCCTTCTGAGGTGTTTCTGCCATCCCTTTTGCAAATATTTCTATGCATGCAGAATTAAAGAGTAGGAAAAAACTACCCTGGCCTCTCCAGTTGCTCCAGAGACAGTCCATCTTCGTAGAATCGGCACTGGCTTGCATCTTGCAAGCGGAAAAGAGAGAACGGCCGGCTCTGAATCTTCTGCTTGCGTACTGTCCTTTTTCCCCACTTCACTCCAGCATTCCAAAACATAGAAAGGGTGACCGGGTCTCTCAAGCTGCTGCTTTTCACCCCCTTATACTGGCTACCGAGAGATGCTGTTAAGCAGAGCAGGCGAGGGTGGGGGAGGGCATATTGTAAGCGCTGCGGTCTCCACTGCAGCAAATCAGCAAAAGGATGCTGCGATTGCTCTGGGGACCCGTCGCTTTTGTCAAAAGGGCGGGGGGGGGATGCAGCAGCTGCTTTGCAAACCAATAACGACAACAACAACAATAATAATAGTGCTGATTGAAGGCTGTTGAGCTGTCAAAAGATCGAACTAATGCAGACGGCAGAAGAACAAAAACAAATGGGGTGTGGATGGGGGGAGGGCAGCAGGGAGAAGTGCAGTGGGAAGATGGGTGTGGCTTCCTCCGTGTTTATTCAACAGGGACTGTTTTTCTCCCAGAGATTTCTTGATAAATTTAGGAGAAAGAGAGTTGCGTTAATCGAGGGTTGCAACAGAATCAGGGTTTGGGAAGCGCCTTTTCTGACCAACAGTTTTTATCAATAGGCATGAAATTGGTTTTTTTTTTATTGATTGGTTTGTTGGAAAATTTGGGATTCTACCAGACTCTTTTTTTAAGGGGGGGGGAGAAATAATTTTAAAGATGGAGTGTTTCTGCTGTATTTATTTGTCAAGGCTGCCGATTTCACTATTGCTCTCCTGCTTATCTGTGTCTGTTTTTCCTCTCTATTATATTTACAGAACACAAGACTGAATGGCAGGGTAGCAAATACAGAGCAAATTCAACATCAGATCTCGAACCATACTAATCAATTTGTCCTAAAGCGTGACTTTGTTTTTATCATTAAATTATACACCTGTTACTTTTTCCTTTTTTTTAAGCATAATCCATGAAAATATATAAAACCAGCAAACCACAGATAATGACATCATGCAGTATATTTTCATTAACCCGTTTTACCGCTTCTAGAGTGAGTAAAACGAGTGAATGTAGTCTAGATTCTTAAGCTACCATCACAACACATCATATCTAGGATTCACATCGTATCTGGTTTGGAGATAGAATGGTCAATTATCCATCATTAAAAAGGGGACCAAATTTGTCAACTTTACCTCTGCTTATTTATATATCAAAACTTGTGGGCGCAACAGAAATTAGTCTGGCTTGCTTAAAATACCAAGAATTATAATAAGAGGTCTATGTACAGTATCAATGCAAATCTAAACTCATCACCAAAACTTAAATTTAAAACCATAGTAACAAAGCGCCTGTACCTGATAGTTCTAGCATGCAATCATACTTCTAGTATTAATTGGCTTGCACTGTAAGTAAGTAAATCTAATGAGCCATTTCTAACTTAATTAGCCAAGGTTGACATATGAACATGGGGCTCTGAATTTTACCCTCCCAGAAGCAGTCATTAAGTAAGGTAAAGCTAAAAATTTCCCTCGCACAAATGTGCTAGTCATTCCCGACTCTAGGGGAGGTGCTCATCTCTGTTTCAAAGCCAAAGAGCCAGCGCTGTCCAAAGACGACTCCGTGATCATGTGGCCGGCATGTCTAAACACCAAAGGTGCACGGAACACTGTTACCTTCCCACCAAAAGTGGTCTCTATTTTTCTACTTGCATTTTTTACGTGGTTTTGAGCTGCTAGGTTGGCAGAAGCTGGGACAAGTAACGTCAGCTCATTTCATTATGTGATGCTAGGGATTCGAACCGCTGAACTGCCGACCTTTTGATCAGCAAGCTCAGCATCTTAGCCACTGAGCCTCCACATCCGTTTTAAGTATCATTAAAAAGCCAAAAATAATAGGTTTGTTCTCCCATTTCTTCCTGGAAGAAAAAGCCAGGGGCTACAACTGTAACCCACTAAGCATAACCAGCTCATTATTTGTACCCACTTGTGAGAACATGTAATATTAAGCAATTTTTTGTTTAATACAATATGTGAATACAATTAAAGACTGTTGAATAAGTGACATGTATGCTTTCTTGATGCTTTTCTGCACTGCCACTTTAAGAAACTTGACTTTTGTGCTTAAACCATCTGGAAATGAAGTCAGCTTAAGAAACCCTCTTTTTTGGGGTTTCTGTCTCTTCCTCTGCTTTGGCCATTGTGATAATCTGATGTTTCTGCGGAACAGGTTTCCTCTGGCTCTTGCTGATGGATTACCTACTTTCCTACTTCTCCCAGTCCAATCAGTCCATCAATCAATCAGTTTTGTAATTTTCCCAGTCAGTTAGGTAAAATTCTTGTCAGTTGCACACGGTTTTAAAACAAAAAAGAAATGGAATGATTTTGCTGGGGTCTTATTTTTAAAGTCTAGTTTTTCTCCCTTCTACTGCTAAACTTGCAAAACAAATGGTCATGAAAGATAGTGACCAACAACCAGACAGGAGAGTGTGTTCCTGCCAGAGTGCAGAGTACCCGGTTGGAACACAGGCCTTAGTCAATAGTGAAAAGAACTGCAACAAGCAAAATTGGACACCACTATTTGCGTTGGCACAAGTCAGAAAATACTAGTTCAGATGTGTGGATGAACAAAAATGGGTGTAGGTTGCTTCCTGTTGGGCTGAGAGTAGGAATCTACCTTGATCTTAGATCAATCCCAGAAACAGGTTCATTTTCTGGATTTTGCAGTGAAACAACTTAATATCGTGTTTTTCTACTTCAGCAAGTTTAAGATGTGTGGACTTGGACACCCAGAATCCCCCAGCCAGCTTTTGTGTCTTACCACAATGCATCTCAAACTTGGTATAGCTGACTGGGGAATTCTGGGAATTCCATATGTCATAAAAATTGCTGAGATTAAAAAACACTGAAAATGACATAGTTCCAATGTTTGGAAAGGCTCATGTGAGTTGAGGGATCCTTCAAATAATCAGTCCTGGGTATCTTTAAATAATATTTTAATTATTTTTGTTGTAGACTTCTTTTTTCTGCTAGAGGCTTTATTGTCCTTCTTTCAGTGTGTAATACTAAAACATACTAACAAGCCTTCCTAGCAGTGCTATCTTATTTCTGGAGTTGCCTTACAACAAAGTTGGTCTGTCCAAACCTTAAAAAATATTTCCTTTGCAGAAGCTTTTTGTGTCTCTACCACAGTGCTTCTCAACTTGGCATGGCTGGATAGGGAATTCTGGGAGTTGAAGTCCCTACATCTTAAAATTGGCAAGTTTGAGAAATATTGCTCTATCATGATTGGGTTGCAATTTCTGCTCTGCCTTCATTGTTATTCTGCTTTTGAATGCTTTCCATCCTTAACATGACCCCCCAAAAACCTTAATTTTACTGTCAAATGTGCATTTTTTTATTCTGAGCTACTTCTCATTTATTTTCAGGCTATTGGGAAGTGGAGAAAGGAACTGAGTGAATGTAGCTATGATGAATGGTAGCATATCTTCAGGTTAGCATAATATATCAGAAGCACTATATTGAAATCTTTCACCTGAACCAGAGAAAGGCTCTAACACAATTATGATTGCCACAATATGAAATCTATCTTTATTACAGTTTATGCACTTTATGAGCATGCCTTTGAGTGAGGTAAATATGAAAATCATACAAAAAGCAAGTGATAGTTGATTAATATTGAATGAACGAATGTTGGGGACCAGGTTTTGAACAGCTTGATTTCTAAAAGCAAGACCAAAACAACAATTTCTATCAAATCTTATTTTGGCATGAAAAAAAAAAAAACTGGCAGATTAAGAAATTTCAAAATGTCATGCTGTTGTTGTGTACTGTATAGTTGGAATCTATTTGTGGCCTGGCATGTAAAGTAACATGGGAGAAAATGCATTTATGCATCATACATGCATCACATCAGTCTGGTTACTTCAGATACCATATTGACATATATTGAATCTATTCTACTTTGTAATGTTCATTGCCAACATATAATATACCTTAGTATTATATACGACACATACACCCATATTCATAAAGACACATCACAGACTCTCTGTGTAAATGTCTCTTCCCAAAGTAATAAGTCTTAGGTTTACTGACTCAATCTAAGAATTTCTTTCACATAGCCTGAAATTTATCTAACTCAGCTAGAATTAATAAATAGGATACTTCCCACAGTTATTTCATAATATCTAGCAGTATTATAACTCTAGGCAGCTACTTTTAAGGAACGAAGGGAACAAAATTGCCCATATAGAGAATTGATTCATACATGCATGAGATCCTAGCCTCACACAGATTTTGTACTTATGCCTTTAATTCAAAAGTTGGGAATCTGTATTGCTGGAGTATCAGTTCTGTAATCCTGCCTACTAGCCATCCGAAACTGGCTGAGAAGGAATCCATTGATCCCTGAATACCACATTCTCCTCTTTCAAGAGCATTGTGATCAGTGGTGGGATTCAATTTTTTTTACTACTGGTTCTATGAGCTTGGTGGGCATGGCGTGGCTTGATGGGTGTGGCATGGCTTGATGGGCGTGGCAGGGGAAGGATACTATAAAATCTCCATCCCCACCGCACTCCAGGGGAAAGTTACTGCAAAATCCCCATTCCTCCCCACTCCAGGGGAAAGTTACTGCAAAATCCCCATTCCTCCCCACTCCAGGGGAAAGTTACTGCAAAATCCCCATTTCCTCCCGATCAGCTGGGACTTGGGAGGCAGAGAATAGATGGGGTCGGGGCAGGGGTGAAATGCTCCCAGTTCAGACTGAATCGGCCTATCCAGTAGCAATGGCGGCAGGTAGTTCGGAGAACCGGTAGCAAAAATCCCTGGGCCCCCTCGCATTTGGTGCGTGGTGCGCACTGCGCATCCATTCGCACAGTGCATGTTTGGTGCACGGCGCGCATGCGGAGCCAGCAAACCAGTAGTAAACCGATTCAGATTTCATCACTGGGGCGGGGCCAGTCAGAGGTGGCATTTACTGGTTCTCTGAAGTACTCAAAATTTCCGCTACCGGTTCTCCAGAACTGGTCAGAACCTGCTGAATACCACCTCTGATTGTGATACTGACAAACAGTACAGAATACTGTATGGCACTCTTGATCTGGGCGTGTTCTCTTCCCACCTCTCCCTCCTCTCTTCTGTGACTAGCAGAACTCAGGAGATGGGAAGGGAGGTTAGATGAAGGATTGATAAAGGAAAGGGGAAGGAGACTGTAGTGGCCACATTCTTAGATGTGGAAATGGAGCATCCCTATGTTCCTCACAACTGGCTCATTATTTGTCTTGTCCTGGAGGGGCCTGCTAATCGGTGGAGATTTACATATCGTAAAGGATGAAAGGAATGGGGCAATTTAATAACTCTGTTCTTAGAGCAGATTGGGGTTGACTGCTGAATTCCCAGATTCTTTTATCCATCATCATCAACATCAACATCCCCAGCCTGTAATAGTTGAAAATGAATTTTGCTACAGTAAGAAGAGAAGGGTGGATAAAGCAACTGTGGGAGTTAGACAGCTGGCAAGGGTTTTTTTTTTTTAGTGTTGCAATTATTCTAGAGATGGCAGTGGAGATTTAAATGGTGTCCTGGGAAACCAGATGGGCTGGATCTGAAAGTTGTTAGTGTGGGATGCAGTGAGATCAGTGAGATTTAGGTCTTGATATAGCAGGGCTCACTTATTTACTTACCCCTGGTTTGCTGAACAGATTTTGACATACAGTACTGGATATGCAATTAGAAGTATTATTTTAGCATAACCTACTAAGAATTGTCCCAATGTTGTAAGACAAGAATGCTAAAATTCCTTGTATTCAGTTGATCGGTTTATCTTGTTCTTATTTTTTATTTGGTTTTGGGTGGTGGTTTGTTTGTTTGTTTTGTTTTGTTTTTTGTTTTGTTTTTGTTTTTGTTTTTGTTTTTGGAAGTGTCAACATTCTATTGTGAACTACCCAGAATCATTTGCAGCATCAAAGTAAAATTAATTAAGTTTATATTTTTATGGCTGTGTTTATACAATAGGATCAATCTAAGATTGTGGTCATTACCAAATCATAATAATTTAATACATGCAATATGTTAAGCCAAAACAGGTCACATTATAGTTTGCAGGACCTATTTCACACAAACTGCTAAGACATAATTTGGCTGTGTGGTTTGGGTTTAAAATTATCATTTGTTAATGGTGATTTAGCATATTCTGGGAAGATTTCTGATGATTCTGTGGTTTGTTATTTAACACCCACATTCAAAAAGTGAGAATACAAAAGAGCCACCCTGGCAGCAAGTTCCATTGGTTTCTCATGCATAGTATTCAACTACTCATGTATACCTGGGGAGCAAGTTGCCTCAGATTTTCTTTGGTTATTTTAGTGGACATTATTTAGTTTGCATCTAATTCACAGTGTCAAACTTGATCGCGTCACATGACATATCGTGACCAGGGGTGGGTTCTACTTATCTTTACTACCAGTTTGCATCGTGTCCGTGCACACGCGCTTGCTCTGCTCGTGTGCATGCGTGCTCTTTTGCGCATGCACAGATCACTTTTGATGACGTTCGGGTCAATGGGCAGAGCCTCCTGCCGGTTTTACTACCGGTTCTATAGAACTGGTCTGAACCGGGGGCAACCCATGTGACAGTTTTTGCCTTTGCAGAGCCGGGATGGGTGTGGCCTGTGCGTGATGGTCCATGGGCCGCCAGTTTGACAGGCCTGATTCTAATTCCTCAGAAGGAAATGTCTTTGGTGCTAATGGAGAAGTATTGGACATTCAGATCCATGCTGGGTGGGATAGACCAGGGGTCTCCAGCCTTGGTCCCTTTAAGACTTGTGGACTTCAACTCCCAGAGTCCCTCAGCCAGCAAAGCTGGTTGAGGAACTCTGGGAGTTGAAGTCCACAAATCTTAAAAGGACCAAGGTTGGAGACCCCTGGGATAGACAAAGAATCTTTGGGCTGGACTGAGCACCTTGGTCTTTCAATTGCTCTAGCTGAGTGTATACTGGCAAATACATGATACAGGTAACTTTGACACTTGTAATTTCTGAGCAGTAAATCTAAGCCGTAATGAATAATTGAAATGAGTGAAGTGCTTTTCAAAACTTCTCCTCCCCACCCCCCACCCCCATTTGTCACATGGAGCCACCTCATTATGAGAATACAAAAGTCTAAGCAGCTGCAATAGGCCCAGGAAGGGCACATAATAAGTGCAATGCATTTGCTAATTTATATTGTATTAAGCCAGCAGGGATCTCAACTACGGAATCAGTATCTCAGTAAGAGATGTTGACCATGACATTATTAAAAATGCAGACTCTGAAAGATCTACTCAATAATGAACTTATGACAATTTTGCTTACATGAATTTAATGATAAAATATTTAGAAAAGTAAAGGTACTTCAACACATAACAGAAATTCTTAATATTTTGATTTAATGCCCTACTAAGAGCCATGTCATCATCTAGTCCTGAAAAGCCACTCTATTGAGAAAAGTAGCCCTAATGAATAAAAGAGGACACGCATGACTCATTCAGAGGTATTCAATATTCATACAATTTTTCTCTGATTACTGACAGACAATAAAAAAATTAAGAAAAGTGCTCTTGGTATTAATGCAGTGACCCTTTTGATAGATAGAACAAATATTTTTTTAAAAAATAGCATGGGCAATTGTATGGTTATTCTAATATTCCACTATTTGCAAATACAATTTTATAAATTTGATTTTTTTTTAAAAATGTAGATTAAAGGAAAAAAGGGCAAATTGAATTTATGATTATACTCGAAAATGACACAGACTGGACGAAGGACAAATTTACCTATTCATTCTGTACAGTGCAGAAGTTAAAATGCTAGATGGGGAAACACTGAAATATATATCTTTGCCAGCATAAAACTCATGACTCACATTATTTCTCTGCAGTGATACAGCAACAACGTCTATATTAGCCACCCAATGTGTAGATGAGAATGCTGCTTTCCAAGATCAAAGGGAATGCTAGAATAAGCTGGACGTGTTCAGCAATTTAGAGAAGTTACTATCTCATCATGCAGTAGTCTTGACTACTGATTGGATGCAGTGACGAAACCAGTTTTAGCCTACTTTGACTGCAATTAGTCATTTGGAATAAGATTGTTCAAAATAAACCATGATTTATTCTGCATGGAAAACAGTCATTGTAGACAATGACTCTTGTGGATAGTTTGACTTTGCATTATCATGTTCTTATTGTGGAATTCCAAAAAGATATTAGCTTAATGGGACACCTTTTTTACAAAAAAATCATCACTGAGATATAGAGATTGTCTGGAATTCTTGTTTTATGAATATCTCCCTCTTTGTTTTACAAATAGCCATTTCTTAGGATTTTGACAAGTTCTACTGATGGTAATATAATAGATGCAGTGACGCTGAAGTCTCTTACAGCATGTTTGAGTCCCAGCATAGTTCTTGCTTTGCTAAGGAAATAATTATTCATTGTACTGCAGTAACATTCCCCAATTAGTGCATCTCCTCAAATTTTCAGGCATCAGTCATGTTCTCTGGGAATTGCAAGGCTGTAGTATAGAAAAGTTTCTGAAAATAATGAACCCATCAATGCAAATAGTAAGAGTTACATCAAAAGCCTTTCATTTTCAAGGTATATGAAAATCAACCCTGAGCTCAGAAGCAATGCACACAAAATCAGAACAAAAAAATATAATTCAAAAGCTGTTAGGCCACCCAGAGCTGCTCATTTGCACATTTCAATCATACAAAACTGAACAAGGAGGTGTGATTACTGTACTGTGCCCATAACTTCCAAAAGTGTTTTTAGAAAAGCTGGATAATTAATAAAGGCATCTTGTTAGCATGGACTCAAGTGGTGACATTCAAGTGGTTTTAGTTCAGGCAATCAAAATCTTAGATTAGAGGTGGGCTTTTTTCTTTTCTTTTTGCAGTTAAGGGAGTTGTTACTTCCCCATACAATTGTTTTTAATAAATAAATAAATAAATGATAAAATAAATAAAAGTTTCAAAGCATATTAGAGAAGACCAGTGCCCACTGCCTTTTCTATTTCTTTCAGGGTTTAGGAAAATGTTTAAAAGTAAAAAGAGAGTTTTATTTCTGATTTCTTTTTAAAAATACAGGCAATGTACCACTGATTTTTAGCATTTTCCCATTGAATGTTGGCATGATCTTATTTGACCTTGACAAATATGAATCACCGGAAGCTGACAGATTACACCCCAGAGGTCTGAAGGAGCTGGCAGATGTTATCTCAGAACCATTGTACCATATCTTTCAAAAATCCTGGAGTACTGGGTAAGCACCTGAGGATTGGAAAAGGGCTGATGTGGATCCCGTCTTTAAGAAAGTGGGGGGGTGGGAAACAGATCCAGGAAACTACAGACCAATCAGTCTAACATCAATACCTGGGAGGATCCTGGAAAAGATAATCAAAAAACAGATCTGCAAATATCTTGAAACAAATAAAGTTGTAACTAGTAGCCAGCACGGGTTTGTTAAAAACAGGTCATGCCAAACCAATCTTATTTCATTCTTTGATAAAGTGACTAAATTAGTAGACCAGCAAAATGCTGTGGACATAGTATACTTAGATTTCAGTAAGGCATTTGACAAAGTAGACCACAACCTACTTCTTGGTAAGCTAGATAAAGAGATAGATAGCTATATTCACAGGCAA
Source organism: Ahaetulla prasina (assembly GCF_028640845.1). Taxonomy (NCBI): domain Eukaryota; kingdom Metazoa; phylum Chordata; class Lepidosauria; order Squamata; family Colubridae; genus Ahaetulla; species Ahaetulla prasina. The sequence goes on along the minus strand of NC_080539.1, from coordinate 347,021,363 downwards.
GGTCTGAACAAAGACAGAATGGGATTAGACCTCACTCAATATGTTAATTTGTTAATTTGTCTCTTTAGCTTGACATTTTTTAGTCCAAATATGCCCACCTATTTTCCGGAGAGTTTAAATGACCTGTCTGCTAAAGGGTTTCACTTTATGAGCAAGAGTTGGCTGTATTTTAACTATTTTAATTCCTCAATGTGCTCTGGCAGCCTGCCTGATTTGTAACTCTGGATTGCAGGTATTGCTGAGGAAAAGGAAGGTATTCAGACAGAATGGTTTAGCTTTCCATGACAGATGTGACTGTCACAGCTGTCATGGAGTGTATTCATGTCTTCAGTGTGTATTCCACATTTCTAATCTAATGATTGGTATTTAGGACAGCTTTTTACAAGCAAAGAAGCTTTTTCCATTTTTGTATAGGTAATCCTTGACTTACAACAGTTCATTTAGTGACCATTCAAAGTTACAATGGCATTGAAAAAAGTGACTAATGATTGTTTTTCACACATATGACCACTGCAGCATCCCCATGGTCACGAGAGGCTGGCGAGGCTAAGCGCCCCTTAACGTGAGTGACATCAAGTTGGCCACGCCTACTCAGTCACATGACCACCCAGCCATGCCTACCCAGCCGGACATTAGAGCAGAGAACCAGTTGTTAAATTATATGAAGCCCACCACCGTTTTGAGGCCAAAATAAAATTTCCCTTCACATATTTGCTATCCTATTTATAGCTGCAAACTATTCTAAGAGTTCTTTGAGAGTGGTTTTTCTATTTTCTTTTGGCTTACCATTGGCTGCAGTAATTGCTCTCCCTCTGTCTCAACTTTATAATTTTGGCTGTCAATGACAATAAATTTTTCTCAAGCCGTAATGCCTATAACGTGGGTATATATCATAACGTTCTTTCTGGCAATAAAATGGGGGGTTGTTTTCTTGGAATGAGAACAAATTGTCTCCACCACCATGACAAATGAGAACACTTGGCAGGAACCTACCCACTGCAATGCAGTAAGGAGACAGTAAGTAAAAAGAAAAAGAAAAGTGAAACCAATTCAACAGTACTTGCATTTGTAGGGAACAAAACTAACGAGAAAAGAAGACCTGTTGCCTAATATCAAGAGACACATCTTTGCATCTTCTGCTATATAGAGATCTTCCTCTACCTCTAAGTTGTTGAAGTGCTGTCCCGGTGTTTGGAGGCTGTACGGGTCTGGATGGGGAGAAACAGGCTCAAGCTTAATCCCTCCAAGACGGAGTGGCTGTGGATGCCGGCACCCCGATTCAGTCAGCTGCAGCCGCGGCTGGCTGTTGGAGGCGAGTTACTGGCCCCAAAGGATAGGGTGCGCAACTTGGGTGTCCTCCTGGACGATCGGCTGTCGTTTGAAGATCATTTGACGGCCGTCTCCAGGAGGGCCTTCCACCAGGTTCGCCTGGTTCGGCAGTTGCGCCCCTTCCTTGATCGGGATGCCTTATGCACAGTCACTCATGCGCTCGTTACCTCTCGCTTGGATTACTGTAATGCTCTCTACATGGGGCTCCCCTTGAAGTGCGCTCGGAGGCTTCAGTTAGTCCAGAATGCAGCTGCGCGGGTTATAGAGGGAGCTACGCGTAGCTCCCATGTAACACCGCTCCTGCGCAGCCTGCACTGGCTGCCTGTGGCCTTCCGGGTGCACTTTAAGGTGTTGGTTATGACCTTTAAAGCGCTCCATGGCTTAGGACCTGGGTACTTACGGGACCGCCTGCTGTTACCACACGCCTCCCACAGACCCGTACGCTCCCATAGGGAGGGACTTCTCAGGGTCCCGCCCGCCAAACAATGTCGGCTGGCGGCCCCCAGGGGAAGGGCCTTCTCTGTGGGGGCTCCCACACTCTGGAACAAGCTTCCCCCGGGTTTACGCCAAATACCTGACCTTCGGACATTTCGTCGCGAACTCAAGACCCATCTTTTTATCCAGCGGCTGGCTGTTGGAGGCGAGTTACTGGCCCCAAAGGATAGGGTGCAACCTGGGTGTCCTCCTGGATGATCGGCTGTCGTTTGAAGATCATTTGACGGCCGTCTCCAGGAGGGCCTTCCACCAGGTTCGCCTGGTTCGGCAGTTGCGCCTTCCTTGATCGGGATGCCTTATGCACAGTCACTCATCGCTCGTTACCTCTCGCTTGGATTACTGTAATGCTCTCTACATGGGGCTCCCCTTGAAGTGCGCTCGGAGGCTTCAGTTAGTCAGAATGCAGCTGCGCGGGTTATAGAGGAGCTACGCGTAGCTCCCATGTAACACCGCTCCTCGCAGCCTGCACTGGCTGCCTGTGGCCTTCGGGTGCACTTTAAGGTGTTGGTTATGACCTTTAAAGCGCTCCATGGCTTAGGACCTGGGTACTTACGGGACCGCCTGCTGTTACCACCTGCCTCCCACAGACCCGTACGCTCCCATAGCGAGGGACTTCTCAGGGTGCCGGCCGCCAAACAATGTCGGCTGCCGGCCCCAGGAAGGGCCTTCTCTGTGGGGCTCCCACTCTGGAACAAGCTTCCCCCGGGTTTACGCCAAATACCTGACCTTCGGACATTTCGTCGCGAACTCAAGACCCATCTTTTTATCCGCGCGGGGCTGGCTTAAATTGGGATTTTAATGTTAAATTTATTAATTTTAAACGGGGTCTTAGTATGGTAAATTTTAATCACTGGGCTAATTTAAATAAGTTTTTTAAATCGTATTTTAAACTTGTATATTGTATTGTCGGTTTTATTATGCCTGTACACCGCCCTGAGTCCTTCGGGAGAAGGGCGGTATATAAATCAAATAAAATAAATAAATAAATAAATAAATAAATACCTCTGAGTTAAAGTGGTAGAGGTGGTGGAGGTCTTCCTCTACCTCTGAGTTAAAGTGCTATCTACTATCCTTGAATTGGAGAAAAAAATGCTAATAAAAACTGGTTCCACCTTTCTTTATAACACACAACATTAATTTACTCCAAAATTTGAATTTTGCTCAACTAATGAGATATGATATGTCTACAGAACTATAAGAAACTACTTATGTATTTCCGTTTAGAAGGATTGGAAATATCCTTCAAGATGCCTATTGTAACAAAAAGCAGCTTACTCTTAGTAAGAAATTATCTCAAAGGTCTTTAAATATTTCTTAGAACACGGAGATTAGCTAAAAGGCACAGATTTTAAATGGTGAAGCCTGCTAGAGTTGTAGTTGATTCTTGTTGCTAACATGGCACATCCATGTGGTATTTTACCACTCTCTTATTTGGGATATGTTCCAATGTTCCAAAAGCACTGGATTTATTTTAAGCTCAACTTAATATATAATGAAATAGCTGGGAAATTAAATTTGGAGTACAGTAGTCTGCTCTTTAAGGGGCACGGTGGCTCAGTGGCTAAGATGCTGAGCTTGTCGATCGAAAGATCAGCAGTTCAGCGGTTCTATTCCCTAGTGCTGCATATCGGGGTGAGCTCCCGTTACTTGTCCCAGCTTCTGCCAACCTAGCAATTCAAAAGTACGTAAAAAAGGCAAGTGGAAAAATAGGGACCACCTTTAATGGGAAAATAACAGTGTTCCGTGTGCCATGTACTTTGGCGTTTAATCATGCCGGCCATATGACCATGGAGATGTCTTCGGACAGTGCTGGCTCTTCAGCTTTGAAACCGAGATGAGCACCACCCCCTAGAGTCAAGAACAACTAGCACATATGTGCGAGGGGAACCTTTACCTTTAGTTTGCTTTTTATCTTTTCAGGCAATTTTTTATTTTTTAGTATTTCAAGTTGGCAGAATTTAAGATAAAGAATAGATCACTTTCAAATTTTTCTGAGAATTTGCAGAGTGAACAATAACAGCATGAAAAAGTCCTAATATATCTTTTCAGAATCAGTATCAGAGAAATGATGCATGTTAAATGCTGGAAACTAGAATCAAGCTGAGACTACCCAACAGAACTTCCCTTTCTTCAATTTTTTGAAATAAATTTGTAAACTTTTTTATATATTCAGTAAATATTTATATATATATATTCAGTAAATACATAGAGGGTTGGAATTTTGAAGATCCAAACATACTACTTCAATTTCTGATATATCTGCTGAGATTGGATTAACGTAAACTATTATGAGGTTTTTTGATTGTGCCTTAATGTGCAATATGTAACCAATCACTATGATTTATCCTATCCATTGTGATTGTATTAATCATTAATTAAATAAATATTAAATTATAAAAACATTGACAACTTGCACAAATTAAGATTCAACAAAGAATGAGTCTTGGCCTATACATTCTTGGCCTATACAGCTTATACATTCATGGGTGTATAGGCATAAATTCTATCTGAAACAGAACCCTTTTCTACATGTTCAGAAAATGTATAAAAAAACCTTTCAAATGACTTGAAATGAATTAACATACAATACAAAAGGGTTACAGTATTAAACCTATTCATCCAGACATCCTATTCATTACTGACTGAGCTACTCTCACTTCATCTAAAATTATTGGCTACCAGAAATACTGCATTAGTATTGATTATTTTACAAGCATATTGATGCTGTCTTTATGAATTATTTCTGGTCACTCCTCAAAACAATCCAATTAGGAGCAGGTTTTTGAAAGAATTTGAGAGTGGGGACTACAATGATGCATCTCCACATTCCTGTGTTGCCTTTGGACTGAGCTTTCTGCCTTTAGCACCAAAATGCTGCTTAAAGATAAAAACAACAGAAGCACAGCATCCAAATCATATCCAGAACTCTAGATTCTTCATTGGTCAGGCTGCAACTGGAGTATAGGTCCTATATTTTAGAGATGCTGTCAACCCTGAAGCCATTTTGGAGCATCTTCAAGGCTGCCCAGCAAGTCTGTTGGAGCTGTGGAAACTTTGATTTTTAATTTGGGTGGGGAAAACTGTGGGACCTTCAGAGTCGGGTTTTCACCAGATGTGCCAATATGACATGCCTAATAAATTTGGATTTTGAGGAGAACCTTGGCTTCAAGAGTTTTGATTGCATTGGGTCTGTTACTTGACAGATCCAATGCACCTGACAGATGCATGTTGAAACATGTTCAAGAATGGCAGTCAAGGTATTGTAGGACCTGAGAATGTGCTTGAAGGTTGGCTGGAAAAGATGGATATTTAGCCTGAAGAAGCAAAGACTTCAACATCTCAAAGATCTGCCATATAAAAGACAGGGTAGACTACTGCCTGTTGTTCCAAAGACTAAAACAAATATTTGATTATTTGGCTATTGAAATTTACAAAAGTTAATTAAAAAATGGAAAGCATTGCCTTTAGATATAGAACACTTGGAGACAGCCAGTATTTTATCTGTCAATCCATTCAAACTCATTCTAAATACATCAGAAATAGTTACAGGCTATTCTGATGGTTTTCTAATGTATCTCTGGTATCATTTGCTGCCTAAATTGCATATTTCTGCTCAAGGAAACAACTGTTTCTATATCTATGCTGGAACAGCGGTTACGGTATCTTCTGGTCATCAGAAAACTCATGTCACCCCCAATTCAGGGCTACCTAGGAAATATGGTAGATAGCTATGCAAGATATATAAGCAGAGCATAACAGTCTAAGCCGGAGTGTCAAACTTGCGGTCCACAGGCCGGATGTGTCACGCACTGGCCACGCCCATCCCCGATTTAGCAAAGGGTGGGGAAGTTGCTATACGTCATGTGACAACGTGTCATCGCGAGTTTGGCACCTGTGGTCTAAGCATTAGCAAAATGAGGGCTCCATTTATATTTTGTAATCTGCACCTTTCTATAGTAAATTCCTAGCCATGAAATGGGTCATAAACTCCTGCCCTCTCCTTGCATTTGTAGATGCATTAGATCTCTGTCTCATCCATTCAGAAACTTTGTCTAATAATTTGGTATCCAAGTGTTGCTTCTTACATAATAAGCAGATGCATAATTGTAAATCTTGTTCTTTAATTCAGAACCATCTTGGAACAAAACCCCAATTTAATTCCTGCCCAAGAAACTGCTATAAATAAATTCCTTATAAATTAATTCAAATAAACCATACCCACAGAGATTATTGTTTATCACTTCCCAGACCTTCAGATGCATTCTGAAGAGGATTCATTAAGAAATTATAGAACCTTAACACAGAACAGAGCAAATAAAACAAATTCCTAATTTTACAGCTGTTTTAATTACACCTCAACTAAATTGGAATCCATCCACTCAATTCTCCATCACTACTAATATTTCAGGAACACAGAGGCCCACAGCTATTTTTACAAAGTACAAAACTCTCAAGTGCCCCCCTCCATTTGCTATAAAAACAGAACAGTGCTGAAGAAAGCACAACAACAATAATATCAGTTTATCTGCACAGCAACAAAAGGACTTGTGGTAGTGAGTCGTGCATACTAAACAATCTGATATACCAAAATTGCAAAGCAAGCAAAGTATATATAAAAGTGCTTTTCCATCCTGGCCAACTCAGAAGCTACTTCATTCTCATTCAATTTTCATATTTTAAATGGGTTTTGGCACATCTGTCTCAGACATAATGTGTATTACTGTAAGCTGTTGGGGGAGGAAACTTGTTTTTTTAATCATGTAATCCCCCTTTTTGCAAATTTTACGAAGGAGCCCAACATTTGCATTGGTAATGTTACAGAATGAAGTAACTCCTTCTTGCTGTCTGTACTTAATCAGATCTTGGATAACATTCCTTTCTAATACTATATGCCATAAAGAATAATACACTAAAACTGTATATTATATATGTTGCATATATTAGTGTTACCCAGTGTTGGATAATGAAATATCTGTAAGCTAACAACCAAACTCAGAGAGCATCAAGGACCCAATAGTTCAACCTTGAGCTACATATACTACATAGTGTACATACATATATTCCACCATTTGAGTAAACATCTTTCTGACATATAGGTAGAGAATTTAATGTATAGACCCTATTACTTATGAGAGTCTAGTAAGTTTTCATTTGAACTATTGCAATTATGTAGTGGCTTCATGGACAGACTGGAATCCAATTAAAGTTGATATTTTCAATCCCATGCAGAAAGAAATGTTCCTACAGTATACTTTCTTGCATTCTTCCATCAAAAGACAATTTATTAGGGATGGAAAGATGTGTAACAAGAAACAATAACACTGTCACTACAACAATGAATAAAACTGCAGTGATGTTGAAGTGTGCTGTGGAAAATGGAAATGCCATTATACTGTAAGTCCATCAGAGTCCTGTATTTAGGAATAAAGTCGTTAGCAAAAGGAAGGAAGGATGATCATTCTTAAATATATTGATGGGGTGACAATAAAACATAGCAGTCTCCCTTACATGTGTGAAACTAATGTGTTTCTCAAATTCTGTGTAAGGTGACCATTTACTCATTGTCATGAAATGCAGTGTCAGAATAAAAGGGTAATGTATAATATATACTAATCTATAGCTGTCAGATGCAAAAGACCAAGTCCACATGTGAAGGTTCAATTTCATTGATTTATCGCTAAAAACCTACGCACAGGAATCTTCTCAATTAATGGTCAGCAACCAGTTATAGTTAGATAAGGGTTAATAGCAATCAAGGGGGTGGTGACTGAATTTGTTTGTGGCTACGTATTTGGGATATGTTCCAATGTTCCAAAAGCACTGGATTTATTTTAAGCTCAACTTAATATATAATGAAATAGCTGCAAAATTAAATTTGGAGTACAGTAGTCTGCTCTTTAAGGGGCACGGTGGCTCAGTGGCTAAGATGCTGAGCTTGTCGATCGAAAGATCAGCAGTTCAGCGGTTCTATTCCCTAGTGCTGCATAACGGGGTAAGCTCCCGTTATTTGTCCCAGCTTCTGCAGTTCAAAAGCACGCAAAAAATGCAAGTAGAAAAATAGGGATCACCTTTGGTGGGAAGGTAACAGGGTTCCGTGTGTCTTTGGCATTTAGTCATGCCAGCCACATGACCATGAAAACGTCTTTGGACAGCACTGGCTCTTTGGCTTTGAAATGGAGATGAGCACTGCCCCCTAGAGTCAGGAACGACTAGCACATATTTGTGAGGGGAACCTTTACCTTTTACCTTTAAGGATTCTAGATCAATCTCTCTTTTACTCTGCTCCCTCACTCTGCCAGTCCTTCTCTTGCAACTGTACAGATAAAATGTAAATTTAGAATTAATTACCATAGGAAACCATCATATCTAATTATGGAGGGAAAGACTGCAGTTATAAAGCATGTGAGCTAGGGATCTAGAAAATATTTTGTTTTGAATTAATTAGAGTGTTGACCTACAAAACGTTCTGTTTTGTGTGAAAAATTACCGTCTCAAATACAGAATGGTTGTTTTGAGCATCTGGGAATTTTTCAAAATGTGTGGTTTCTCACATGAGGCAGCTGTCTTGCCCTAGCAACAGAACATTTTATAGTTTCACTCTTTAAAAAATGGTTTATATACCAATAGCATGTACCTCTCTGATCAATTTGCTGATTTAGAAGCTAAATGTTCATGGTAAATTGATGGGTGTGGTCTACCAACTTTATAAACTGGAATTGGACTGGACAGCCTACAAGACTGTCCCCTGATAGATTTCTAAAACTGAGACCTTTTCTCTGTTAAAATGGGACTTATGGCCACCCTTATATTCTAGTACAGTGTTTTGCAACCTTGGCAGCTTGATAATGAGTCGCCTTCAATTCCCAGAATTCTCCAGCCTGCATGGTCCAATACTGGGCTCATACTAAAATGAATGAGAAAAGGATTCCTTCTGAAGGAAGAGATTCTGAATACCTTTTCTGAGAAATTGGGTGTTCCTCTTTGCTGCATTTATTAGGAGATGATAAAGAAATAAACCAGATGGAGGTAGGTGGGGCAAAATGAGGGAGCACTCACAGCAGATGGCTATATGAAATTAAGCTAAGAGATCCTGGCTTCAGACTCCCTTAGAGTTTTGCTGTCATGCTTAGAAACATGTAGCTGAACGAATCAGGCCTCTGGCACTTCCCAAACATTCTAGCAATACATGCTATTCCCCCTCTCAAAAATAACCATGCCATATTTTTTTTAATTTAACAGGAAAGGGATTCTGGTATTATTCCAACATCACTGCAACAACAACAACAACAACAACAACAACAAAAAAGCCACTCCAAATAAATTTATCTCTTTAGCAACCTCTGAAATAAAGCTGACTATGATGCTGCAGTATTTTTTCTCCATAGCAACATGACATCCCTGTGGTAGCAAAGGTGTTTCTAGTATGCTAGTATATTCCTAGTATCTTCTTTTTGTAGCATCTTCTGCTGAGTTTATATACATAAACATAGGCATGATTTAACAGGAAAAAGGTAAATCTGAGCTTTGCAAGGAGTAAAAAGGATACCCTCCCCCAAGGGGTAAAACACTTTGCTCACTGTGTTCCATTATTTATACCAAAGTACATATAGGATGACAGATCTAATTTTAATAGTGTAACAAGCAAACCCCATTTTTCATCCCTCCAAATTCCAGATTATACATTTGGATTTCAGCAACTATTCCATGCAGACTTTTAAACCAGAAAAATTCAAACACTCCAATACTGTTACTTTTACTAAATTTAAAATGATTTTTTTTGTACATATTTTTCTTTGATAGTGAAAAGTAAAAGAGAACAATGTTTGATGATCCAAACGAACAGTTCAAAAATAGAAACTTTCCCCAAAAACAGTGTGAATACAAATCAATGTCCTTTTTGAATTACAGTTTGCTTGTGGTATGTGATATGTTGTGTTGTTGTTTGTTCACAAACAGATCAGCAAAATTGAGGTAGACACGGTTGTTTTTTTTGTAATCTGAATGAGAGTTATGCTTTCAACCATTGCTTGATACAGACATTTATTTATCAGATGCAGCATTCCTATCTCAATTCTGAGAAAGAATGCATCTATTGAATTTCTGTCTGATGTGTTAAATATCCAAAGTACTGGGCTCTTCCAGTTGAACAATCTGTCCATTTTCATCTCATGTGTTTAATGGCAAACCATGATTTAGCTGTTACATCTAATTCAGTCCCATATATGTAGAACTTTAGTACAGCTAGTCCTTGATATACCAGCCTAATTGGGACCAGAATTTCCATTGCTAAGCAAGATGGTACTTAGGTGAGTTGTGCCTGATTTTATTACCTTTTTTTGCCATGGTTAGTAAGCAAATTCCTATGGTTGTTAAGTGAATTGCAGAGTTCAGCTTCCTCCCTTGACTTTGCTTGTGTGGCTGAGAAAGTCACAAAAGGTGATCACGTGACCAGGGATACTATAACTATCATAAATACAAAATGGTTGCCAAGCGCTCAAATTTTCTTCATGTGACCTTAGGAATGCTGCAATGTTTGTAAGTGGCAGGACCAGTGGTTAGTCACTTTTTTCAGTGCAGTTGTAACTTCAAATGGTTGCTAAATTCTGGTTGTAAGACAAAGACTACCTGTCTAAGTAAATTAGATATTTGGCATCCCTAGAATTATCACCAGATATCAAGGTATTTTAAGGTTCTGTTTAGTGTGAAGCACATTCTTTAGACTTCAGTTTATAGTTGATTTGATAGTAAAAGAAATAAATACTTCAAATATTCATTTATTATTAATTCTGAAGCTCAAATAAAAAGAAAATAATAATTCAGCGATATGTTTTTCATAGTTGGCTCATATGGCAATGTATGTTAAGCAGAGAATCTTGTTGTATAAGAAAAAATGATTACGATTTTGAAAAAGCAAAATTCATAGATTTCATGTATGTTCCTCTATACGCTATACTACTCATAGGGGTTTATTTCAGGCTAAAAGTGTTTAACGTGGGTGCAGGTTTATAGGTATGCTATTGTTACCATTTGTCGTGATTTGTTTGTGTGTGTGCGTTCCTGTGTGTGTGTGTGTGTGTGTGTGTGTGTGTGTGTGTGTGTGTGTGTGTAAAAAGCCAGATTATAAACACTTAATAATAAATATGTGGGAACCATAATTTCAAAGCCTGAGCAAAATCTACATTAAGGGTGTTCATTTTTTGCATAAAGAAAAAAAGACAAAAAAGACAAAAGACAAGAAATTTCCAAATACCAAATTACAATATTTGGTTCTGCTGGTAAAATCCTGTATTTTGTAGCAGGACAATTGTACAACAAAAGCTTCATTTGAGATACAATTATTTGCAAATATTTTCTATTAACCATCACCTCTGATCAGTGGTGGTTTTCAAAAAATTTTTACTACCGGTTCTGTGGGTGTGGCTTGGTGGGCGTGACAAGGGAAGGATATTGTAAAATCTCCATTCTCTCCTCACTTCAGGGGAAGAAAGGATACTGTAAAATCCACATTTCCTCCCGATCAGATGGGACTTGGGAGGCAGAGAATAGATGGGGGCAGAGCCAATCAGAATTTTTACTACCAGTTCTCTGAACTACTCAAAATTTCTCCTACCAGCTCTCCAGTTCTCCAGTCGCCAGGAGAGCTTTTTATCAGGTTCGCCTGATACGCCAGTTGCGCCCCTTCATAGACCGGGATTCCTTGTGCACGGTCACTCATGCCCTCGTCACTTCCCGCCTGGAGTACTGTAACGCTCTCTACATGGGGCTCCCCTTGAAGGGCACCCGGAGGCTCCAACTGGTCCAGAATGCGGCTGCGCAGGTGATAGAGGGAACTCCTCGTGGCTCCCATATAACACCTCTCCTGCGCAAGCTGCACTGGTTACCGGTGGTCTTCCGGGTGCAATTCAAGGTGTTGGTAACCACCTTTAGAGCGCTCCATGGCACGGGACCGGGTTATTTACGGGACTGCCTGCTGCCTCCAATAGCCTCCCATAGACCTGTGCGCTCCCACAGAGAGGGTCTTCTCAGGGTGCCGTCAGCCAAAGAATGCTGGCTGGCGACCCCCAGGGGGAGAGCCTTCTCTGAGAGGGCACCCACCCTCTGGAATGAGCTTCCTCCGGGGTTACGATTACTCTCCGACCTCCGGACCTTCCGTCACGAGCTCAAGACTTTTTTATTCCACTGTGCAGGGTTGGCCTAAGTTACTATTGTTTTAAATGGGGTTTTATTATTGTTTTTAGCATAATTTTTAATTGATATTAGCCAAATAGAATTAGATTTTTATACTGTATTTTAAGTCTGTTTATAAATTATGTTTTATTGGCTGTAAACCGCCCTGAGTCCTTCGGGAGAAGGGCGGTATAGAAATTTAATAAATGAAATAAATGAAATGAAAATGAATCTGAATATCAGAGGGAATGTTATTCTGTAGGGAAGCTGCTACGATAGAGAAAGTATGTCTCCTAGATTACCCCTGTTCACATTTTATAGAAGGGATTCAGAGCATGTTCACTCTGTCAGATCTAATGGGACAAGTAAAGATTATTGGAAACATTCCTACAAATAAATTAATCTTGTATGAAGAGGTTTATAAATGATACCACCTTGAACTAAACTTGGAAGTTTGTAGGAAGCCAATGCAGCTTACTATAGCAATGTGCATCAATAAGTATCTGTGCTACAGCATTCTGGACCAATTGCTGTTTTCAAGTAGTTTCCATGAATGATATGACCAAGTCATGAATGACCATGACCAGGTCTCCTGATTCAGGAAATGGCACAATTGGTACATAAGACTGATTTATGGCCCTCCTGGCCAGAACTGTCACTTGTTTTTTTGGTTGGAGCCAAGAGGACCAACAATTGTGTGCCAGTTCTGTCTGAGAGAATGCAGCCCCAACTAGAACTAAAGATGCTGTGGCTCCTAAATTTGGAGACCACAAGCCCACAACCACTTGGTTTTACCTGGATTTAGCCAAACTCTCTTCTTCCCTATCTATGCCCTCATAGCTTCTGGTGATGAATAACAGGGTGATATCAATATTGATGATGCTTGACCATGAGTTTCCTTCAGTAATTTTAAAGGGATAGTTCCAAGGACAAACAAGCAAGCAAACCATCGGCGAAGGAAAATAATAAATGAAATCCTTTGGGAAACCTAACATATTTTCTAGAGCTTTCCCTGATGGTTGACAAGATTTCCTTTGTAAGGTGATTTTGAAATGTAGCCAAGATATAATTTAACATGTCTTTATAGACAAAATGTCTGTTGGAAACTCTTACCAATAATTACTGCTTAGTGGTATTCATTAGTCAGAATATAATAGTTGCTATCAGTTCTTCCTTTTAAAAAATCCTATATTTTCTTTGATGAGCTAAAGGTGAAGTAATCATGGCTCTTCTCCAGTTTGTCATTGTGCACTACCTTGGCAAGAATGCCTGTAATTCTTTGATAGTAGTCAGCCATGACAGACTGACAGAAAAACAATTACTGTAACTCAAAATTAATTATTTTCCAAAGATAATATAAATGACAGATTATGTCATTTTTACAACACAGGCAGAAAGGTTGCTAGCCTATTACTAGTATTCACTATTGCTGATAAAGCAATTATTAAGCGAGAAACCTGATGGCTTTAGAGACACTGCTCTGCAGATGACCAGCTATGAAAACCTGTTTGTAAAGTTGAGCTACAGGGATTAGAGGAGATTGTTTGCAGTGAACCAGCCTCCCTGCTGCCTAGTAACCTCCTTATCTGGTCTTTTAAGTCTGTGGCTGAGTTGGTTATAAAATACTTATGGTACTGAGTACTTATGCTACAGACTGCATCCATCTTGGACCCCCTTGATTTTTCAGTAGCTTTTAGAACCATAATTTATGGCATTCTTCTTGCCTGGTTTAGGGAATTAAGAGCAAGAGGCACAGTACTCTGTTGATTCGCCTACTTTTTCTATGGCTGGTTCCAGTGAGTGTTGGTAAGAGGGGAGAGACCAAAGCCCCTATTTGTGGGGTGCCTACCAGTACTCCTCACTCCCCAAATCCCCTACTCTCTCTTTGGTATGAGGTATACTCAGTATTTTGATGTACGTCTTTGCCTTGAGTTGGTTAACTCAAGGGATACCAGCAAGGTTCTTTCTCATTGTCTGGAGGGTGTGAGGAGCCAGTGGACAATCACATCCCAACCCTGACAAGGTCAAGTGGCTGTGGATTTTAAACTTTTGGAACAGGATGTTCCAAAGGTGCTTTTTCAGGAGACAACTGGACTTTCTGGAACGAACTTCCCCTCGGACTCCGACAATTACCTGACCTTAGGACCTTTCGCCGCGAACTTAAAACTTATTTATTTCATATGGCTGGACTAGCCTGATTTTTATTTTTATTAGATGGGTTTTTAAAATTGTGTTATTTTACAGGGGAGTATGTTTTTAACGTTTTGGGCATTTAAATCAGTTTTTTAAGGGTTGTTTTAAATTATTGTGTGTATTTATATTTTATCTGCCTGTTCACCGCCCTGAGTCCTTCGGGAGAAGGGCGGTATACAAATTAAAATATTATTATATTATTATTATTATTTCTTGTTTTTTCTTTTGAAGACATTTTGCTTCTCATCCAAGAAGCTTCTTCGGCTCTGACAGGATAGTGGGGAATGGAAGGAACAACCATGGCCTGGATGACTGAGAATCTCTACAGACTTTTAGCTGTACAATATGGGATGAAGACCCTTTGAATGGTGTGAGAGTAGGAATGGATTTCCAGAGGGGTGGGGGGGAATTGCAAAGTGCAGGAACCAGCAGCACTATTCAAGTGACCCCAGGACACAGATAAGCTTTCAAGTGCTTCAACAACCCTCTAAAAGGATGCAAATGACCAGCTGTCTGCAAGGAATACAGGAGCATCCAGGAGAACGCCAAAGTTGCGGACCCTCTCTATAGGGGCCAATGACTCGGCTCCAACAGTCAGCGATGGAACCAGCTGACTGTACCGGGACGCTGGCATCCACAGCCACTTGGTCTTGGAGGGATTGAGTCGGAGCCTGTTTCTCCCCATCCAAACTCACACGGCCTCCAAACACCAGGACATCACGTCAACAGCCTCATTGGGGTGGTCCGGGGTGGAAATGTACAGCTGAGTATCATCATGATGATGATATTGCACCCCAAAACCACGGATGATCTCACCCAGCGGCTTCATATAGATGTTGAACAGGAGAGACGAGAGAATTGACCCCTGAGGCACCCCACACGTGAGGCGCCCCCCTGCCAACACCGTCTCACGTTTTGCCACTCTTATCGCCACTAGATAAGATTCAGAACGACTGGCCCCCCAATCACTCTCTAGGCGTCTTTTCTGGCGCTTCATCTCTCTCAGCTCCTCGGAGTAAAAAGGAGCTGGTCGAGATCGGTGCCAGGTCAGATGCCACAAAGGCACGACTCGGTCCAGAGCCCCCGCCGCCAACCTTTCCCAGGCGGCAACAAGTTCTTCCGCCGAGCCGTGACTCCTCAGGAAGTGGCCCAAGCTCCGTCAGAACCCTCTCTGGGTCCATCAGGCGCCTGGGACGGAACCAACGAGTCAGATGATCCTGACCTAAGTGGCCTTCCATTAGAACCTGGTTCCTCCCCCAAGCATTGGGTCAGATGGTGGACTAAGTACATTCAGAAATGAAAGGTCTTGAATGGAATATGCAAATGGTTTACCTGTTATTCTATTATGGGAATTTGTCATGCTTTGTTTTTATTGTTCTAACTGTAAACTATCCAGGGTTGCTTTTGTGAGATGGGCAGCCATATATATAGTAAATCAAACAAATAAATACATTTATTTTATGGTATCCTGAGAACTTAACCTTCCATCTGAAACCTTGAATTCTCCCACAGTTTCTTCTATCATTTGTTTTCCAGATAAAATTAAGAAGGAAATACAGTGGTTCCACAATATGTTGGTTAGTGTCAGTAGAGGCCCTTTTCTGCAAGTGACTTCATTCTAGGATATATATCAGTAAAAATAATAACAAACAGGTTATTCAGATAAGTAAAGTCACCCTGGAATTGAGTTTGACTCCATATGGAGATTGGAACAGCATGGAAATGATGTTTTTGCCAGGCTTTCAATTAACCTACAACTATAACAAATCCTGCTGGTCTCCCATCAGACCACTTATTAAGTCTGGCCTGCTTTCCTTTTTTTTTTGGAGGGTAGGGGTATGATTCAAGAGGCATTCATATGAAGGCAAACAGTTTGGAGTGGTGGGTACCTTCAAGTCACCATTAACTTCTGGCCACTACCTAGTCAAGTTCCTGCAGATTTCCTGACAAAATGTTCAGAAGTAGTTTGCCATTGTCTCCTTCTTCCTAGGGCTGAGAGAAAGAGAGACTGGTCCAAGGTCACCCAGCTGGCTTCATAATTAAGATTTGGAGCCTAATGCCTTAACCACCACACCAAACTGGGTCTCATAGCATTTTATGTTAGTTTCCACAAATTTGATCATTTGGGATCTTTTCAGAAGTCATCTATAATTTTTCACTTACTGTGTACACTTGATTTATAAATAATTTAAGTGCATATATCACACTGCCCCTAAGGAACCCAAGAGTGTAAGTAGCTGCTCATGGATGTAAATTGTATGTGATGGATATAGATTGTACTGAGGAGGAGGTTTCCCCATTCTCTGCTTTATAAATCACTTTATGCTCTGGCTTGTTTGAAGTCTCCCATAATGCATGAAGCATTTGAATTATGCAGATTGAATATGTATTTCCCAAGTAAAATCCAGTAATTGATATAAGGGTCTTCATCAGCATTCCCCAACCTATCTGGCTTGGTGGCCCAGCATTGGGGGGGGGGAGGGGAAGGTTCTGTGTGAGTGGTAGGTGTGCACGTGCAAGCGTGCCCAGCTCCATTTGTGTGAGTGACAGGCGCACGCCCCCACTGCTTGTGAGAATGGAGCTTCATGTGCTCACCCGCCGCTTATGTGGTCCATTTCCAAACAGGCCACGGCTAGGTATAGGGCCACAGCTGGTGATTGGGGACCCCTTGTCTACATCATTTGTGTGTGTTACCTATATTTCATTGTTGTATTCTTAGATGGGTCTGTTCTATGGCCCAGATCTAAATGAAATATAATTCGATCTACTCCTTTTATACACACACTTGCATGCTTAAAGATTATTTTTTTTACTGGCCCATTAGGGATGCTGATTAAAGATAATTATTTTCTCTCTGTAATAAGGTGGTTCATCACTTCTCTACATTGTATTTTTTTATTCTACCCAATATATTTTAAAATAATTATTAGACTTCTTTAAATACCTAACTTTTAAACAAATACAGTAGTAAGTCTCCTTGAACTATCTAATGGGGAGAGGGGGCAAAATAAGTTGTAAACTGAATTTTTGATTAGTGGAGACAATGATTCTGTTGTATATTAAGTTCCCAATAACATTAATTTTCTGAAATTGAGTTTCTTGCAAATGTGGTGACTGAAGTTATTTTCACTTGCATAAAATCAAACTGTTATTGTGATGTTTCATGCTACCAAAGCCACAATAAATTGAACTTGTGAAATAACTGCATCGCAAATAGCCATTTCCAATATTCACCCCATGTCTTAATCAACTCTTAACAATATTCCTGGCCCCCAGATAAATGGTTTGCTTTGAAATCCTATCTATGAGGAGGCAGACCCTTGCTGTTCCTGATTCTTCCAGACCAGCAGTGTTTTCATCATCTATTCTCAGAGATAACCAAAGTGCCCATATTTTTGGCAATAAAAATGGACAGCATTACCTTTTTGCTTATTTAAAAATGGCAGTGCTGGTGAAGACCAGGGACTTCTTGTCAATGAATCCTTGGATGGTGATTTCTTTCCGGTAGCAGTCATTGCCACTTCAACTGATTTCTTCTGAGCTACTTTGTCCTTTATTTCTTCACTACTGATGGTAGACGAAGACACGGTATCAGCATGGACTTTAGATGCGGTGAAGGAACACTTCAAGTAGGAGGCTGAGTCTGCTAGATTTTCCCTGTTCATTCTGCTTTCCTTGGAGCCACTTAAATTGTAATCCGAAGCCCTTGTGCCTTCATTCCTAGTGTGATTTTCTTCTTCAATAATGTCCATAATAATTGGCTTCATTAAGGGAGAGTCATGCTCCCGTTTAGGGCTCTCCTCAGAAGCTGATGAAGCATCACATGATTCAATTATGAGCTCACTGTCCAGTTCAGCTTCACGTTCTTCCCTCAGAATGCTATACTGTATTGAAGGAGAGGCTGGGGAAGGTGGAGGGCCTCCAGCATGGCTGAATGTCATGTAGTTGGAATGGAGAACCTCTTCAGCAGCTAGTGGATCTTCTGATACCAATTCTATTTCAGAATCACCAGATTCAGCACTGCTTGCTTCATTATCCAAGGGAGCACTTCCTGCTGGAAATTCTGTCAACTTGTTTTTCTGGTACAACAGTTTGTGTTCCTTGGCCTTCAGGATGCTTAAATGGGAAGCCCTTTGCTTCTTTAATGGCATTAATAAGTTCCTCTTCAGAAAGGCTGCCCTTACCTTGAGACTCAGAACCAGATGGTTCTGGAATTTCAAGGAGATTGTTCCAAGTTAGGAAAGAAGAAGGAATGCAATAAAAGAGAAACATAAACATGAGAAAAATTCTGGTTAGCAAAAATCCAATTTTATCTCTTCAGGAAGCAATCACATAATGTACTTATGCATGTACAGTACCCCCCAACCCACAAGCTCTAGAGCAAACACAATGTATTATTTCTAGATTGGATTGTTTTTTCATGTCTAGTGTGATGTTTCATGCTACCAAAGCCACAATAAATTGAACTTGTGAAATAACTGCATAAATAGCCATTTCAATATTCACCCCATGTCTTAATCAACTCTTAACAATATTCCTGGCCCATTAGGGATGCTGATTAAAGATAATCATTTTCTCTCTGTAATAAGGTGGTTCATTCTTCTATCACTTCTCTACATTGTATTTTTTTATTCTACCCAATATATTTTAAAATAATTATTAGACTTCTTTAAATACCTAACTTTTAAACAAATACAGTAGTAAGTCTCCTTGAACTATCTAATGGGGAGAGGGGGCAAAATAAGTTGTAAACTGAATTTTTGATTAGTGGAGACAATGATTCTGTTGTATATTAAGTTCCCAATAACATTAATTTTCTGAAATTGAGTTTCTTGCAAATGTGGTGACTGAAGTTATTTTCACTTGCATAAAATCAAACTGTTATTGTGATGTTTCATGCTACCAAAGCCACAATAAATTGAACTTGTGAAATAACTGCATCGCAAATAGCCATTTCCAATATTCACCCCATGTCTTAATCAACTCTTAACAATATTCCTGGCCCCCAGATAAATGGTTTGCTTTGAAATCCTATCTATGAGGAGGCAGACCCTTGCTGTTCCTGATTCTTCCAGGCCAGCAGTGTTTTCATCATCTATTCTCAGAGATAACCAAAGTGCCTATATTTTTGGCAATAAAAATGGACAGCATTACCTTTTTGCTTATTTAAAAATGGCAGTGCTGGTGAAGACCAGGGACTTCTTGTCAATGAATCCTTGGATGGTGATTTCTTTCCGGTAGCAGTCACTGCCACTTCAACTGATTTCTTCTGAGCTACTTTGTCCTTTATTTCTTCACTACTGATGGTAGACGAAGACACGGTATCAGCATGGACTTTAGATGCGGCGAAGGAACACTTCAAGTAGGAGGCTGAGTCTGCTAGATTTTCCCTGTTCATTCTGCTTTCCTTGGAGCCACTTAAATTGTAATCCGAAGCCCTTGTGCCTTCATTCCTAGTGTGATTTTCTTCTTCAATAATGTCCATAATAATTGGCTTCATTAAGGGAGAGTCATGCTCCCGTTTAGGGCTCTCCTCAGAGGCTGATGAAGCATCACATGATTCAATTATGAGCTCACTGTCCAGTTCAGCTTCACGTTCTTCCCTCAGAATGCTATACTGTATTGAAGGAGAGGCTGGGGAAGGTGGAGGGCCTCCAGCATGGCTGAATGTCATGTAGTTGGAATGGAGAACCTCTTCAGCAGCTAGGGGGTCTTCTGATACCAATTCTATTTCAGAATCACCAGATTCAGCACTGCTTGCTTCATTATCCAAGGGAGCACTTCCTGCTGGAAATTCTGTCAACTTGTTTTTCTTATCATGTTTTTCTGATACAACAGTTTGTGTTCCTTGGCCTTCAGGATGCTTAAATGGGAAGCCCTTTGCTTCTTTAATGGCATTAATAAGTTCCTCTTCAGAAAGGCTGCCCTTACCTTGAGACTCAGAACCAGATGGTTCTGGAATTTCAAGGAGATTGTTCCAAGTTAGGAAAGAAGAAGGAATGCAATAAAAGAGAAACATAAACATGAGAAAAATTCTGGTTAGCAAAAATCCAATTTTATCTCTTCAGGAAGCAATCACATAATGTACTTATGCATGTACAGTACCCCCCAACTCACAAGCTCTAGAGCAAACATAATGTATTATTTCTAGATTGGATTGTTTTTTCATGTCTAGTGGTGATGTTTCTCCTCATAAGGAGGCATGGCTTCACTCCTAACAATTTGCAAATAATAAGCAAGTTTCAAAAAATACACGGTTTGTATAAAATATAAAAGTGGGTGTTTTAATGTGTGAAAACATATTGCTGAAAACAAAGTACAGGGGGCATGACTCATAAAAGCTTTTAAGGTTGGGAAAACTGGTGTAAAATGGGACTGTAATTTGTATATATGACACATAATAAAGCATAAGACATCTTTGTTTTTTTAGGATAGGCTTTGCTGCTTAGTGTCATATTCCATATAAGTTAATATTTTATATTCCATGAAATAAATGTGTCAACTTTGTGGGCAGTTGCCAATTGCTTCCCCTCTCTTGCTTGCTAAATGAGGATGGCTAACTTTTGCAGGAAAAAATTGTCCACGGATCTAACTGGCCAAAGGAGATAAAACAATTCCACAACCTATCTTTAGATGTGCTTGGGATCTTCCCTTGAGACAGATTTTGGTTTTAATTTCACTTCCCCTTTAACGATTTCTGGAGCTGCAGCATCTTTTCAAACCAGTGGAGAAAAAAATCTCCACTGCTGTTTAATAAGCCAGAATTAAAGATGGCCGGCTGGGGAATTTTGGGAATTAAAATCCACAAGTCTTAAAGTTGCCAAGGTTGAACACCCTGGCATAGAGCTTTTCTACATAACGATGTTCTTAAATTCAGAGGAAAGGATTTAGATAATAAAAGTACTGCCGGTACCACTAATCTTTATTGTACCATGGCAATAAAACTACCCATTGTAGTGGCCCTCACAGAATATAATATTGGGTACTTTAATGGAAGGAAATAGTTGTGGGTTTCCAGCCATTCTTTCCCCTACATACCCAGGGCATCTGCAGGAGGAACAAAATGTTGAGTGTTGCTGTGGATTAAGATTTCTCTATATCATAGGGAGCAATGTATAATTTATGAATTATTTGGGTAACCCCCAGATGTATGCCTTCAATATCCAGAGTTCTCCAACCATCATGGCCATCACTAAGAATTTAGGAGTTCCAATTCCATCTACCTGTAAAGTACTCTTATTAGAAAATTTAATTGCAGATATTAGTGTATGCTATCTGCTGAGAACTCCACGTGGCATCAGGAAGGGCATCCGGCCAGTAAATGCTCAGTTTGATCCAGTCACCCTGACTCTTTCCCAAATTAAGAGTTGTAAAAAGGCAGGGTTTTTTAGTGTATATTATCTGCAAATCTTCCTCATCTGGGGTGAAATGCTCCCGGATCGGACTGGATTGTGTGATCCAGTAGCGATTGTGGCTGGTAGTTCGGTGATCCGGTAGCGATGGCAGAGCAAAGCTCTATCCACCCACCCAGGTGTCATTACTTCCTGGTTTTAAGTAAGAAGTAATGTGTTTTTTACCTTCTGCGCATGTGCAGAAGGTTTTGCGCATATGCAGAAGGTCTGCGCATGCATGTGATGTGTGCGCAGCGTGTGTACTTCTGGACCGGTAAAGAAGGTAAGTAGATTTCACCCCTATCCTCATCCTCTAAGTTATTTTTTATTGTACCTTGGTATGTAATCATTTTTTACCTGTTCCTGAAGAAGGTGGCGTAATTGAGCCTGGGCTGTCATCTTCTGGCTCAGATACTGTCACTGTAGGAACTATTTCATGACTTGGTTTGAGACCAGCTTCTTGTTTTTCAGGCGTTTTCTCCTTTGATACAGGCACCTCCATAGTTTCTATTTCCGTCAGTGTAATCTTGACTTGTGATGTTTCTGAGGGGCTATACTGGCGGTCCAGTAGAAAAGATGAGCCCACTTTAGACTCATGTTTTTCATCAAATGATATCCCTTTTGCTCCAATCTTGTCCTCCGCTCCTTTATTAATCAAGCTGAGAGGACTCACGTCTTCCTTGACTATATCACAGCTCTCTTGGTATTTAATCTCTTCTGATCTGCTGATGTCCATGTACTTGTAGGATTCTGATTTCATCTGTTCCGCTGGATCAGCTAAAATCTTGTTGACATCAGTGGATTCTGCTGGGGTCATCTCTATTCCTGAATCAGAGCTAAACAGCCCACCTTGGGCATGAATTCCCTCAGTGCTCTCTGAAGGGGTAACATGACTGTACTCCCTGGAAAGATTTCCGGTGAAATAAGAGGAATCTTGAGGTGCTGTATAGAGTTCATCAGAAAACAGAGAGGTATAAAGGGAGCCATTGCTTCTGTCTGATGTCTTGGAACTACCATAATCATAGAAGTGAGAGGAAGTCATTCCTCCTAAAAAAAGATAAAGAAATAAAATTTAATCCAAAGGAAAATTCTATTATATGAAAAAATTCCATATCGTCACACGGCGGTACGTGGGTGAAACACTTTGTCTACAGACATTTTGTTTGATAATTTGATACAGTTACAAAGCTATATTAGTGAATGAGTGTGAATGTACATACACACACACACACACACAATCTTCAGTTTGTATCTGAAGTTTATCTAAGGCACTTCCAGACCAACAGCTTTTCTGCTTTTCAACATCTCTAATTTTATTTTAAAACACATCTGAAACTGATCCAGGCTATTCTGACCATTTTGCTCATCAGGATGCAGAGATCATAGGTTGATGGGCAAGTTTGCAAATCTAATGCCTGAAAGTAACTATCAGCCAATCAAACCTTTCAATCAGCTCAGTAACATCTGCCTGCTCAGAACTTTGCCTAAGTATCAAAGGGAGAAAGAAAACAAATTTCTAGCATTTATTTCGACTCATTTATTCAAACTTTCAAGCCTGCTACTATAGATTTCAGGGGGCAATGTCTCTTTCAGAACAGAAAATCCTTGCCAGAGAAAAATAAGGGGTAAGAATTAATATAAAATATTTGCAACAATCATTATATTATTTGATTACTAAAGGTGTCATCTTATTCCCAGACCAGAAGAGATCCAATTTTCCTTCAGAATGGAACTCTTAACTGAACTTGTTGCACTCTACCATCTACTTCTGCACCCGCTTTTGAAATGTCTTTGGAACTGATGGAAACTTCCAGTCCCTAATCAGAATAATCTTTGCTTGCTTGTTTGGGTTTCCGTGGGTGTTGCACGCAAAGAAAGGGAATAAAAAAGAACACTAATACTAATTCAGCTACTAATAATTACAATAATCAATCCCTAAAACACAACAGATTGAATGCATTACATTGAGAGTAATGTTTGCAAGACATTATCCCAGTAACTCTCATAAAGCTAAAGGTGAAATCTTCATTCATTGCAACATGGTAGTTTATATGAGTATAAACTCTTTCCTCCTATGTTCCATAGAATTTTAATTCTTGCAGATAGTGTTTAAGAAAATATGGATTCCCTCCTGGATGCAGCATCACTTGCATGAGAAAAAGCTTTGCAAAACATTTGGTAACTAGTTCAATACAGTGATGGGTTGAAGATTAAAAAATATAATAGAAAGAAAGATTACTGTATGCAAAGCATGGCCCACAGTAACAAAGTTCTGATTATTTGAAGTTGGGAACAAACAGCAAGACATAATCTTCCCAAGAGACTTTTGACTATTTAAGAAAAAGAGTGCTGGGTGGGAGAGGGGAACACACTAGCCTATTTCAACAAGAATGCAAATATTTAAAGCTTCTGGGCTGCAAAGTGTACTGCATCCTTTTGGGAAAATAGCTGTACAGTAGTTAGATTGGTACTTTACGCTATCTTGAATCAGCAGGAGTCTGTAATTCCCAGCAATAAACTTCATACAGATCTGAGAGAAAATTCAAACGTGGTGCCTTTGCTCTCTGAATGAAATTCATGAGCCTATTCCAAGACAATTAAACAAGAAATGTCACCAATCATCCTAGAAGACTTCATTTTGTGAAATGATTCTTCTGAAGAATCATTTGAAGCTGCTCACTGGTGAAAAAGAACAATATTATCTCTCAATATCAGTGGTGAAATTCAAAAAATTCCCTACCGGTTCTGTGGGTGTGACTTGGTGGGCGTGACTCGGTGGTCATGTGACTGGGTGGGTGTGGCTTGTGACTGGGAAAACCAACTATCACACTTTACACAAAAATAACACAAATGATACACAACTGACTCACACACAATGCAAAAGCAGCTGGACTTAACACAAAATGGCCCCTGAAGAAGCAGGAACTTCACAGAATCACAGAGAGCTCAAAAACAAACTATCACACTTTACACAAAAATACCAGTTCGGGCAATAGGTAGTAAAAAAATGCTTTAAAAAGTAAAAGAAAAGTTCTGACCATCGCGGGGCACAGCTGATTGTCACAGCTGATTGTCGGAATCTTTCTTTTTCCTTTTTTTAAAGCATTTTTTACTATCTATTCGCCGGAACTGGTAGTAAAAAAATGCTTTAAAAAAGTTTTTAAAATGTTCAGAGATCAGCTGTGCCGCGTGATCATGGAAACTTTTTTTTTTAGTTTTTAAAGCATTTTTTTTTACTACCAATTCAGGCAACCAGTAGCATTTTTACTACCAGTTCAGGTGAATCACCCCGAACCCGTAGCATTTCATCCGTGGTCAATATTATCTAACGAGGTATGGTTCCATCACTATTCATACCTGTTCAAGGAAGCATGTTGCTTCCCCATGACCTCTATCATTTATCTATTTATTAGATTTATATTATTTATAAATGTAAGCAAATAATTATACAATATCCTTAATTTCACATGCTAGCAAAAAGGATCATCCAATGCAGATTAGAGACCTACATTGAAAAGGGAGATGCCACATCTCTAAGCTGGCTTTAGAAGACGCCAAGGAATAAGAGACATTATATACATACTATATATATACATACTATATATACACACATATATATAATATAATAATATAATAATATAATAATATAATATAATATAATATAATATAATATAATATAATATAATATAATATAATATAATATAATATAATATAATATAATATATACTATACTATACTATGCTATGCTATGCTATATTATACTATGCTATACTATGCTATACTATGCTATACTATGCTATACTATAATAATAATAATAATAATAATAATAATAATAATAATAATAATAATAATAATAATAATAATAATATAATTAATATATCATAACAAATGAGTATATATTATGTTGAGTCCCTGTCGTAATGTCCCCTTTTATACGTATCCATTTCATTATCCATAATCATGTTTATACTTATGTCTGTTATCTAATACATGCTTGAGAAAATAAATAAATAAAATATTGAGGGAACTTGGATTGGAAGAAGATGAGCAGGGCTTCAAAACTGGAAGCATCAACAACTTATTCTATACTGATGACACCACAAAAATATCTGAAAAGGCAAACAATATGCAAACTCTAGTAATGATTATTTTATTTTTATTTATTTGTATCTTGCCTTTCCTATTTTTACAAATAACTCAAGACAGATTATTGTACAGGAGGGTTAAGACAGGACTCACAATCTTCCACTTTCCAGCCTGGTGCTTTAACCACTGGACCATGCTGACTCTCAAATCAAAGAGCCTAGTGAAAAAATGGGACTAAGATTAAAAATAAAGATTGCTAAAATAATAAGAGGTATAGTAACTCGCTTTAGAACTGACAGTTGAAGGTGTTGAAGAAGCGGATAGCTTCTGCCTTTTTTCTGACCACTATCAAGAGTACAAAAAAAACAGGAGTCTTAAAATATGACACAGACAAGCAGTCAGTAGAGAAGCAATGAAGGTCTTGGAAAAGATATTTAGATAGAGAGATGTGCCTATATATCTACAAAGATCAGAATTGTGCAGGCAATGTTTTTTTCCTGTGACACAAAAAGCTGGAATTTGAGGAAGCAGACTAGAAAGAGTACTGGCACTTCTGAATTTTGATGTTGGAGAAGGTTCCTGAGAATACTGTTAGAGAGAGAGAGAGATTAAAATATAATTATATTTATAACTGTTGTGAAGAATACGATACTAGAAGCCCATTTTTTGTATTTTTTTCCTTTTCTGTTTTCTTAAACTTTTTTCTTTTCTTCCCCTTTTGGTCTTCTCTCTTTTTTTCCCTCCTTACTTTGGATTAGTTTGGATTAGTTTTTAATTTTTTTAAAAAAGTCTGAATAAAAATCATATTAAAAAGAGAGAGAAATCTTTTGAGAATACAATGAAATGCCAAGACGTCTGCAAACAACTATATAATCAAACAAATCGACCCAGAGATCTCAATCAAAGGCACAATGAAACAGGCTCAAACTATTAGACTTTGAACATATTACACATTAAGACTCAGCTCTCTGGAGATGTTTATAGTGCTGGGAAAGGTGGAAGGAAAGAGATGAAGAAGATGACCAACAGAAAGATAAATGGATTCAATTACAATAGCAATGGGTACCTTCCTAATGGAAGATCTAAAAACCAGGTTAAAGACAGATCCTTCTAGAGAAAATCTATGTGGTCATTAACAATCAACCCTGACTTGATAGTAATCAATCAGTCAATCAGTTGTACAAAGCATTTTCTTCTCTAGTATTATTCCCATGATGTTACTTAGTCTGATCAGCCTAAAATCACTCAGTGAAATTCCATGGCTGAAGATACTTGAACATTAGTCTCTGGCAATTTTATATCTTATTCTCTTTAATCACTAAATGCATTGGCATAGGTATAACAGCTCCAAGTCAGGCTTTCACTGACATACCCAAACTATAATGTCTTAGTCCTCTTAGACTCTGTCCAGTTGGTCTTTCTTCACAGCTTCTCCCAGTCTGCCAATCTGCCTTCCATTTCATCACATCTCATTTTCCACTAACTTTTTAGGCCAAATGTTTGGCCTGTTGATTAACCCAAATATTCTTTATTTCCTGCCCTAATTTTTCATTCAGGTTTCTTTCCCCTTGACAGTTTAAGACTAAACATCCACAATCCTTCAGTTCCACTTCCTGTTTGTTCTGTTTCACCTATTGTTTCTGTCCTGTCTCCCATATTTTTTTTTCCATTTGTTTTTGTGCTTTTCTAGTACTTCCACAATAACTTCATGCATAAATGTTAGGACAGGAATAAAAGAAAGAAATAGCAGAAAACCATAGCAAAGATCCCCACCCAAATTTCTAACATCGGTACAATTGAGCGGGTTCAAAAGTATTTCACGAGAAAAGCTTTGCACTCTTCTGTACACAATAGAATTCGCTATGCTCAAAATTCTCAGTTTGGATAACTTAAAACTGCCTCACTTGCGGTCAGACCTAGGTATTGAATACAAAATTATATGTAGTAATGCTTTACCTGTAAATGACTTTTTCAGTTTTAAATGCAATAATTTGTGCACGAACAACTGCTTTAAACTCAATGTAAATTGCTCTAAACTTGAATGTAAGAAAAATGATTGTCAAAGTCTGGAATGCTCTACCTGACCCAGTTGCCTCAGCTACAAATTTTCAGTTTCAGTCACAAATTGACTTCTGTGGATCTTATTTCATATTTAAGTGATCAATAGAGGTGGCGTGCATAAGTACACTAACGTGTCTATTGTCCCTGTCATTGTATTTTTTTCTTTTATTCTTGTTCTTGTTTTTGTATGATCAATTCTAATAAATAAATTTATTTATTTTTTTATTTATTTATTTTATCACAACAATATATATAAGTATCATACAAAAAAGATTATATAGTATATAAACATATATATGAGTAAATATTAGGAGGTATAAGCATATATATATATATATATAAAAGAAGAAGAAAAAGAAAAACAATAGGACAGGAACTGTAGGCATGTTTGTGCTCTTATGCACGCCCCTTATGGTCCTCTTAGGAATGGGGTGAGGTCAATATTAGAAAGTTTTTGGTTAAAGCTTTTGGGATTATGGGAAGAGACCACAGAGTCAGGTAAAGTATTCCAAGCACTGATGATTCTGTTACAGAAGTCATATTTTCTGCAATCTAGATTAAAGCGGTTAACATTAAGTTTAAATCTATTGGTTGCTCTTGTATTATTGCAATTAAAGCTGAAGTAGTCTTTAACAGGAAGGATATTACAATAGATGATTCTGTGAGTTAAACTTAGGTCTTATCGAAGGCGACGGAGTTCCAAGTTTTCTAAGCCTAGGATTTAAAGTCTGGTGGGATAAGGTATTTTGTTGTTTTCAGAGGAATGAAGAACTCTTCTTGTAAAATATTTCTGGACACGTTCAATTGTATTGATGTCAGAAATGTGGTGAGGGTTCCAGACAGGCAAGCTGTATTCTAGAATTGGTCTAGCAAATGTTTTATATGCTCTGGTTAGTAGTGTAGTGTTTTTGGAAAAGAAGCTATGCAAGATTAGGTTTACAACTCTTAGAGCCTTTTTTGCTATGTAGTTGCAGTGGGCTTTGGCACTTAGATCATTTGATATGAAAACTCCAAGGTCTTTAACAGGGTGGGGGTCATCTGTAAATTAATGTCCATCAAGTATGTACTTAGCGTTTGGGTTCTTTTTTCCAATCTGTAAGACTGAGCATTTGCTGGTTGAGATTTGGAGTTGCCAAGTTTTAGACCAAGCGGTTAGATGATCAAGGTCTTTTTGAATGGTAGATGTATTGTCTGTGGTGTTAAATAGTTTGACATCATCAACAAAGAGAACACAATTACTTGAGATATGGTCACAAAGATCATTTATGTATAGTATGAAGAGTGTTGGTCCAAGAACGCTGCCTTGAGGAACGCCACTCTTGACAGGAACAGGATTTGATAGAGCATTGCCAATTTTGATCACTTGTTGTCTGTTAGACAGAAAAGCAGATATCCATTTGTGAAGGGGTCCTGAAATGCCATAGGATTTTAGTTTTAGGAGAAGTTTATCGTGTACTACTGAGTCAAAAGCTTTGCAGAAGTCTGTGTAGATTGCATCTATTGTTTTGCCTTGATCAAGATTTGTAGTCCATATGTTTTTACAGTGGAGAAGTTGTAAGTTGCATGATAATTTTTTCCTGAAACCAAATTGTTTATTAGAGAGTAGGTTGTTTGTTTCTAAGTGTGAGGTAATGGATTGGTTGATGATTGATTCCATGACTTTGCAGGTGACGCAGCACAGAGAGATTGGTCTGTAATTTTCGACTAAGCTGGGGTCTCCTTTTTTGAAGATTGGGATGACTGTGGCTAGTGACCAAAGTTTGGGAAGGGAACTGGTCGCGAAAGCTTTATCGAAGTTTATGCTTAGGGGTTCTGCTATATTAGTGGAAAGTTTTTTTAAGAAGTATGCACATAATCCATCGGGTTCAATAGATAGCGATGGTTTCAAGTTATGAAGAGCTTTTTCAACATTATCTTCTGTGAAATCTATATGTGTTAAGTCGTCATACTCATTGCTGGTACGTTTTGGGAATGTCGGATATGTGTCATCGCTGTTAACAAAAACTGAGCCAAAGAATATGTTGAAGAGGTTTGCTTTAACTGTTTCATCATTGCATTCTTTGCTGTTAGAATCTTTTAGTGGTGGGATGGCTCTTGAGTCTTGAGTAAATAAATAAATAAAATATGATTTAAGATCATACTGCTCTGAATTTCATTTCTTTATGTTTAGGAAAAGAATATTAAAAAATCTGATAATCCTCATCTTTATCAAAATTATTAATAAAAATATTAAATAATATAGGATAGGATCAAACTTTGTATCACCAATCTCATACCTCATTCAAATTTGATGAAAAATTACTAATGAGCTCTCTTTAAATTTTATTTACTTATCACATTGTCCAACTGCCCATCTCACATAGTGATATAACTAAATAAGATTTCTGAGCTAGCTATATATCTACTCTTGTTATTATTATTGTTGTTATTTTGACTTGGACACCACCCAACTCCAACTGACTTTAAGCAGCTCAACGAATAAAAACAAACAATATACAATCAAAATAAAAACAGGGAATAAGATGGTGAATCCATCCAAGGGCAATATGCATGCAACCTATAAGGGGATTCAATCATCCTACCCTAAAACCTGGAAGAAGAACTAGGTTTTTAAGGCCCTCTGAATCACCATCTGGATGAGAGCCACTTGGATCTCAGGAAGAACCTCATTTCAGAGGACAAGGACCTCAACAGAGACGACATATTTTTGATAGATCCTGGCAGATGGCCAGGTTGACACCATAGGAGAAAGGCAGTCCCTCAGGTAACTGGGCCATAAGTCACCACTACCGGGAGTAGTTCCATATTTCGACGATGTACTGGTATCAGCAGAAAACTTGGAAGAATTAGGGGTCAAATTACGGAAGGTTTTGGGCATTTTCAGGTCTGCGGGGCTTAAGGTTAAACTCAACAAATGCCAGATAGGAGTTGAATCTGTAGAATTCTTGGGTTACCGGATAGATAAGGAAGTCATCCACCCAACTGAGAGCAAAGTGCGAGCCATTAGAAAGGCCCCAACCCCAAAAAACAAAACGGAATTACAAGCATTTTTGGGGCTTGTAAACTTCTATGCGGTATTTTTAAAAAATAAGGCAATGGTAGCCGTACCGCTACATAAACTGCTAGTGAAAAAATCTGTTTGGACTTGGGGCAGGGTTGAGGCTAAGGCATTTGAAGGCGTTAAGAATCTCTTATCTAGCGATAGCCTTCTAATTCAGTACAATAGGACGTTGCCATTAGTACTAGTTTGTGATGCATCACCCTACGGGGTAGGGGCTGTCCTCAGCCACAGGTTACCGAACGGGTCAGAAGCCCCTATCGCATATTTTTCCCGCACGATATCCGCAGCGGAAAGGAACTATAGCCAACTAGACCGGGAAGCCCTGGCTATAGTTTCTGGGGTTAAAAAATTCCATGAGTACCTGTTTGGGCGGCAATTTGAAATAGTCACAGACCACAGACCTTTATTGGGACTCTTGGCGGGGGACCGTCCAACACCGGTTGCATTATCACCCAGGCTGACCCGTTGGACTATTTTCCTGGCAGCATATTCGTACAAACTGTTTCACCGACCGGGCAAGATTTGGGACATGCGGACGCTTTAAGTAGATGCCCGTTGCCAGAGCCTATCGAAGACCCGACCCCAGGGACGCCCGTCTTGTTAATTGACTCTTTGGACTCTGGCCCGGTCACATCTACGGAAGTGACTAGAGCATCTTACAAAGACATTGTCGTAAGAACTGTGATCGGTTGGGTGCAGAGGGGATGGCCCACTGCACCGGGGAATCGTTTCAAAGAATTTACAAAAAAGCGTTTGGAACTGTCGGTACAAGGGGGTTGTCTGTTATGGGGGGATAGGGTGGTTATTCCGGAGAAATTACGAGGGCATGTGTTGGAGCTATTGCATGTGGGCCACCCGGGGATTGTGAGGATGAAGAGCCTAGCGAGAAGTTGCGTGTGGTGGCCACAAATGGATAAAGACATTAGCGACCGGGTAGGGAAATGCCAAGCATGTCAAGAATCAAGGCCACTACCCCCAACAGCCCCCATAAGGGATTGGGAGAGACCCCAGGGTCCTTGGTCCAGGATCCATATAGATTTTGCCGGGCTGTTCCATGGGCAGACCTTCTTAATTGTGGTAGATGCCTACTCGAAGTGGTTAGAAATTTTACTCATGAAAACCACAACAACGGAAGCTGTAATCACAGTATTGAGGCATCTATTTGTGACACACGGGTTGCCCGACACTCTAGTGTCCGATAATGGCCCACAATTCACGGCCACCCAGTTTGAGGGGTACTTGGCAGAAGAGGGCATCCGACACGTCCTCTCGGCGCCGTTCCACCCGGCGACGAACGGACTTGCAGAACGTTTCGTACGCAGTGCCAAGGAAGTGCTATCTAGAATTAGCCCAGGAGATTGGCAATCCAAAATTGATACCTTCCTGGCAGTCCAACATAGAACTCCCTGTGTGACCACCGGCCACAGCCCATCGGAGTTACTAATGGGTAGAAGACTCCGGTGCCCCCTAGATCGGTTAAACCCAACATACTCCCCTGATGGGTACCAAAACACAAAGGGAAGAACCAGAACAATGACAACAGGTGACCCGGTATGGGCACATAACTATAGTGAGGGCCCAGCGTGGCTAAAGGGAACAATTGTAGGAGTGACGGGCCCAAAGTCATACATAGTGGACATGGGAGATGGCCAAGTGTGGAGATGCCACATAGATCAATTACGAAAAAGAATACAAAACAATCCAGAAACCAAACAGCCAGACCCTGACTACCCAATATTTGAACCAACAGCTAACTCAACCCCGAGGCGATCGGAGGACTTAGCTGACTCTGAAGAAGTCCAGCGACGCCAACTGGCTCCTCCAGAGGACAGCAGGGACGACTCTGCCAATAATCCAGGGCCGGATGGCCCAGAGGAGGAGCTGGGAGGAACAAACAGTCCCTCCGACCAGCTCGACTCACTCCAGGGAATGAATTGCGCAGGTCAGAAAGAGTTAGGAGACGCCCTGTCTACCTGCGTGACTACGTGGAAAAATAACATGCAAATGTTATGCAAAAAACTATGTAAATATAGCACAATGTGTTCTGGGAGGGGAAGAGTGTAATGTATTTGAATTTCAGGAGGGAAATTTGGACGGGAAATTGCACGTTGCTGATTGGCTGATGCCTCAGCCAAAATACTATTTAAAGAGGGGTTTTGCCTGTTGGTTTTTGCTGGGATCACAATAAACCAAAGAGCTGTTGTCACTTGTATCGTCTCCTGCCTCATCATTGCCCGAACTTAACAGAACGCTGTTACCTTCCCACCAAAGGTGGTCCCTATTTTTCTACGTGCATTTTTTACGTGCTTTCGAACTCCTAGGTTGGCAGAAGCTGGGACAAGTAACGGGAGCTCATCCTGTTATGCAGCACTAGGGATTCGAACCGCTGAACTGCCGACCTTTCGATCAACAAGCTCAGTGTCTTATCCACTGAGCCACCGCATCCCTTAGCATACATAATAGCAAAGCTATTATGATTCCTTTTCTGTTATCACTCAACTTCTTGAAACTGAAATCAGGTATCTCTCCCCTCTCTCCTTCTGTAAAGTGCTGTGAATTCATGACTCAGTGTCAGTAGCATTTTAGTACAAAAAAAAAATTCCATCAGCTGTAATAGTAGCAGCAACAACAACAACAACGACCACCTAGCATCCTGACACGTCAGGAGTGTCTCATCCTGCTAAGTGCCTATGCATTAATGATGTTACCTTATTTCGGGTAATTAAGCATCTGCAAGAAAACAACCGAGCTGAGAAAGCACCAAAGACCCCACATTTCAACCCTGAACTAATATATTCTCTTTTATTAGTGCCTCGTCTGTTTTGACTATGACCTAAAACTAATTCCATCCTCAAGAGTTCATAACTAAAAGTATTCTTACTAGTTACAGCTGCCATGACAGCATATCTCAGAATGCTTGAGCAATTAAAATAACTTCACTCTACTTCCAAGTTAAAGGGGGGAAAATATATGAAATGATCACACATTATTATATTCCAGTAGGTGGTGCCCTTAGTATTGGTTGTCGGCTTGAAGGAAAAAGCAGCATCATGCATACTTTCTCTGCATCTAACTGAATGCTAAGTGAAATCTTGTAGCCAATTACAATTAAGGAGCCACAATGACATTTTAACTATCTAATGAGATATGTAAATAGAATAGATATCACAGCTGGACCTTGGTCTGAACTGAAGATTTTTAAAAACAGAATGGAGTGTATGAGGTATAAATGGCGAAAAATTGCTGCCTTACAGACCATTACCAAAGATTTAATTCTTATTTAATTTTTATTTTGTATTTATTTGTATCCAGCCGTTATTATTTTTACAAAATCTCATGGCAGTGAACATATCCAATTCCTTATCCATATCCTTCCTCCTCCTCCTATTTTCCCTACAGCAACATCCCCGTGAAATCGGCTGGGCTGAGAGAATGTGACAAGCCCAAAGTCACCCAGCTGGCTTTCATGGCTATGGTGATTTAGGGTGCAATTAAATTTCATATGGGAATCGGTAGATCAAGAATCTGCTGATACTCTACAGAATTCAAAACAGACTGAAATACTACAAAAGATAATACATAAATCTCCATGAATAAAGCATAAATACAAATAATACAAGTGTGGGCTGCTGCCGGTTGTAACAACTGGTTCGCAAATGTGAGCGTGCGCATGCGTGCGGCATCAAAAAACCAGCGATTATATAGGACGTGATAGCATCAGGGCGGGTGGCCAGGGCCAGCTCTGGTCGGAACTACCAGTTCACCCCAACCAGTCTGAACCGGCAGAAGCCCACCACTAAAATAATACTCCAAATTAAAAACCAATATTAAGGCAATCCTATCAGAATTAGCACCCGTACTGTGTGCCCTACAACTCAGGATGATCTTAAGTGCCTCCTTATCAGAAGAAAAAACGCTGCAAAACAGAAACGGACTCAGTCCCTTGACCTCTTCATTTCTTATACCGAGGAGGAGGATACGCTCAGCATCCCATTCCTGAAAAGGGGATAATGAGGAAATGGAAAAGTATCACTTTCCTACACAACTTTTTTCACAGATAAAATTGTACAAAGCAACTCTCTGTGCTGCAGGGAAAAATACATATGAAGCATTCCTCCAGTTCTGAAATCTCAGAGGATTAGAACATCCAACTTGGTCTTCAAATCACTTATGAGAAGTGATACTTTTATTAATTTTATATTACATATTCTCAGTTTGTAACATCTTAATTTTCAATGGAGAAAAATGTCTCAGAACAGCTTAGAATAAAATGAAGGCACTATATTCAGAGCTATAAAACAGTAGCCACACAATTTAAAGAGGCATAGCAACGAATGCATCAGCATAAAACAGAATTTTAAAATCTGCAGGTTTTATTTGTCTGTGCATATTTTATCTAGTCTGATGCTAAAAATATCATGTTCGGTGCCTTTAGCTCCTCTTTGTAGCACATATCAGCCTTCAGTGCAGCCTGGGAGAAAAGACAGTAATGTTTATAAGACATCTATTTTATTGATGGGGAAATCCCACACATCTCCAAAATGCAAACACAAAAAAGGGGCAAAAAAAATAAAATACACCCGGCTCTCCAGGTGATGTTGGTGTTTCATTAGTGTACGGGAAAAAACAACAACTAAACACGCAGCTTCTGGCTGCAAAAACATTGTCCGTTCTTGATTTTCATTTTTTATATCTTAGAATCCTCATATTCCCCCTTTATGAACCAGGATGACAAATAGATTCTAGTCAGCAAATGCCACAGTTGTAATCAAAAGTGAAGGAAGCTTTGACAGCATGCCTCCTTTTATGTGGGGAGCTACGCCCATCCAGAATAAAAATCTACAAATAATTCTAGATTACTGGTCAAGATCATAAATGAGTCTTAAATTGAT
Source organism: Ahaetulla prasina (assembly GCF_028640845.1). Lineage (NCBI taxonomy): Eukaryota > Metazoa > Chordata > Lepidosauria > Squamata > Colubridae > Ahaetulla > Ahaetulla prasina. The sequence goes on along the minus strand of NC_080539.1, from coordinate 346,985,687 downwards.
AATAGTCTTAAAAACATGTAAAAGAAACCACGACCATCAGATCCCAGATGTCCTCCAGGAAAACCTCTTTTTCAGCTATTTCCAGAAGGTACCTGAAGTAGGAGCTTGCCTAGTTTTTAGCCAGAAGTTGTTTAACAAAGACAATGCTGCCAGTCAGAAGCAAAATAATACATTTTAACATGATAGTTCCTTAGCCCTGAGAAGGTAAAGACTTGCTGGGAGTCCATATGAAATAATTTTGATCATCAAATGCAAACCAAAATTAAAGAAAGAAACACTCAAGCACTTTTGCTCCTGACGAAATCAACCCAGACTTGAGGCACAACTTATTGTGGGACAAATTATTTTATTTATTTATCAAATTTAAATGGCTTCCCATCTCACAGAAAGTGATTGTGGGAGGCATACAAAAGCCAAATAAAACAATAATAGAAAAGCAATAATTATAAAAATATGAACTATCTTTATTGAAAATGAAAATTATCCTATTTTGCACACATTATGTGAAGAGTTGGTTCTCTGCAGAAGCTCTGATGCTGGGGAAGTTGGAAGGAAAGAGAAAAAAAAGATGTCCATCAACAAGGTAGATTGACTCAATTATAGTAGCCATGAGTACATCTTTAAAAAACATGGATAGACCAGGTTAAGGATAGATCACTATGGAGAAAATCTATCATATGGTTATTAAGAGTTGACACTGATTTGATGCTACTTAATCTATACAACCCTCTTGTACAATGACCAACTTCCCCGCATATCAACAGATTACCTATACCAGCTGAAACCAATTCCTTCTTTCAGTAAATATATTTTCCATGAGCATATATGTATATAGGTATATGCATGTCTGTATGAGTGGATGTGGATCAAACAGTCCATATGTTCTGGCATCTCCATGTATGCAATTGTACCAGTGGTGGGTTGCCCCCAGTTCAAACCAGTTCGCAAGAACCGGTAGTAAGTCCAGAGAGAGGCTCCACCAACTAACCCAGACATCATCAGGAAGCTTCTGCACATGCGCAGAAGAGCACGTGCATGGCCCCATTGTGAACTAGTAGTAAAAGTAAGTAGAACCCACCCCTGAACTGTACCATTATATTATACCATTTGGAATCCATGTTCTAAAAATAGAGTAGGACAAAAAAAAGCTGATTAGTAACTATTGTTTAAATTTTCTATAAAATAAGGTCTATTTCCAAAATTAGGCTCATACATAAAAACCATTCTTAGAACACAGGAACACCCAAAGGCAAATACTTTTCTCTTCAACCTTCCAGCAGCAACAGCAAGGAAGAAAACAGGAGAGCAGGAGAGCATTATCCACAAGAGAAGGACAAGAACAAGAAATGGAGAAACAAAACCAGGCAGAGAGGTAAATCAAGAGGCAAGGGAGTTTCTCAGTTAATTTTCAGACACTTTCTGCCTACCTGTTTCTGCCTTGTCAACAACAGTTGAACAAAGTCTCATATTCTCCTCTTCCGTCCCCCCATTTTTTCCTCTCTTTTTTTCAATTAAGAGCTGAATATACATTTGGCTGTACCAAGTTGCAAACATTTATTGAGAAATAACCATCACCGACTGTTTCTTAATTTGCTGGTCTTACAAAGCTTTCACATCTTTCGATTTTCATATAACTTTGTAAAAAAAAAAGCTATATAATTCAACGAGGTTTAAAATAAACATCACTACATTCTATAAGCTTTGAGATCCATTTTGACCCCTAATTCTCTGTTCTACTTACAATAATGCCATACTGTCCCAGTAAGCTCTTCTGCATATCTCTGCTGCCCAAAACTGCAGTTATGAATTCTCCAGCAGTTAAAATGATTCATCTCAATTTTCCAAGTAAATTTTCCAGATGGCCCAGTTAAGCACGACATCTCAGGTACAACTGAAGATGGATTTCCCATGCTCAGTGAAGAGGTCAGAATGGCATGGGCTAAAAACTTTAAAAGCTTGAGGTGGGAGAGGAAAAAAAGCTTGACTGCATCAAAAGAACAATGTTGTTCGGAAAAGAATAACTGCAGGAGATAGAACAGCACCCAATATGCTTCCCAAATTATAGCGAATCTTAGTGCGTGTGTGCCTTCCTCAGCAAATGCTACTCTCAGCTCTTTAATTCTTATTTCCAATCCTAAGAGCTGGAAATATAAACTACAAACTAGCACAGCATTCGAAAGGTTTTGCAAATAAAGCTCTTTCGCAGCTAACAACAAGAAAGTCACAGCTGTTGCATAACACAACCACTGAAAAGCATTATAGCTTGTTAGTGTTTTTAAATTGCAGTCACATTTCCCATGAGCTTTATGCAGACTTAGAAAAAAAATATTATCCCAATGATAATGAAGCAGGATTCCCAGATAAATATGACCCAAAATATCTGTCAAACCGACCTGGGGAGATGCTCAAGAAGTGGAAGTGACTTGGCAATTCTGAAAAATGGAATAATTGTAAGCTATTTGTCATCTCAGCAGCAGGGACTCTGCATGTCCCAAGGACATTCCATTTCACTAGACTACAGAAAACAGTCTGAAAATATGTTCAGACTTTCTCTTTTATTTGCAAGCAATGATGAAAGTAATTTTTTTTGCCAGTATTGCCAGAAAAATCCATCAAATCTAGTGATTTGGCTCAAGTTTGTTAACCTATGATTGTCTGCCTGCATAAGAAAATGTTTTACAGCAGGGGTGTCCAAACTACGGCCCGCGGGCCAACTGCGGCCCGCGGGTCAGTTTTTATTGGCCCGCAGCAAATTCTGAACATATAATTGAATATGGCCCGCCGCCTTCACCATTCTGCGCTGTTGCAAAGAGGGTTGGGGCAGTTCAGCCGCCGAGCAGCAGGGGGAGCTCGCGCAGCAACGGAAAGGTGGCGCCTGCGTAGCTGCGCCGCCAAAATGGGCGACTCTGAGGATGAATTTCAGTGGCGGGATCCGCTGGGGTGGCGGCGGGGGGAAGCGGCGCGCAGGATAGGCACAGGCGCTGCTCCCGCCGCCGCCCCGTCCCCCATCCCCCCGGAGTGCGGACTGAAGCGAGGCGGTGCCCCTCGGCTGCCCGGGAGGAAGAGGCAGCGGGAGGCGGACGGAGAGCCGCTGGTGGTTCCGGCCAAGTTCCGCTCGGAGGCCGGGCCAGGCGGGAGGCAGCCCAGGGCTGGTGAGTCAGGCGGGAGGCGGGGAGTGGGGGGGAAGAGGCTGAGGGGATCGCCGCCTGGGAGCCACTGACTGCCACCTGCTCTCCGCCTAGAGACGAAGGGCCACGGGAGGCCGCCGCCCCCGCTGCTGCTTCAAGGGCTGGAGGACGCCTACTGCTTTTGGAGGCCCCGGCCGCGCCCCGCACGCCCCCGCTGCCCACCAGCTGCTGGAAAGGGGCCCCGGCTAATGCGAGGCCGGGCTGGCTGTGGGAGCTGAGCTCGTTGACGGGCACCCCGGGCGTAGCTGCGCCGCCAAAATGGGCGACTCTGAGGATGAATTTCGGCGGCGGGGGGAAGCGGCGCGCGGGATAGGCACAGGCGCTGCTCCCGCCACCGCCCCGTCCCCCGTGAGTGCGGACTGAAGCGAGGCGGTGCCCCTCGGCTGCCCGGGAGGAAGAGGCGGCGGGAGGCGGACGGAGAGCCGCTGGTGGTTCCGCCCAAGTCCCCCCGGGAGGCCGGGCCAGGTGGGAGGCGGCCCAGGGCTGGTGAGCCAGGCGGGAGGCGGGGAGTGGGGGGGAAGAGGCTGAGGGGATCGCCGCCTGGGAGCCACTGACTGCCACCTGCTCTCCGCCTAGAGACGAAGGGCCACGGAGGCCGCCGCCCCGCTGCTGCTTCAAGGGCTGGAGGACGCCAGCGGACTCAAGGCCTGGGCGGCCCTACTGCTTTTGAGGCCCCGCCGCCGCCCGCACGCCCCCGCTGCCCACCAGCTGCTGGAAAGGGGCCCTGCCAATGCGAGGCCGGGCTGGCTGTGGGAGCTGAGCTCGCTGACGGGCACCCGGCCGTAGCTCCTTGGGAGGCCGATCAGGTGCGTGGCTGTGGCGGCGTCGGGCTCTTCTCCGGGGTCCTCCTTCCCTTGGGGCAGCTGAGCCGTCGCTCTTTTGCGGCGTTTCTGTCCCCGGAGCATCCCGAGGCCGAGTTCGCCTTCAATCCAAATATTACATTAAAATCAACATAACACAAACACACACGTACACAAACATAGAGATACACATGCACATATATATAACTCACACACATATAGTATACTTAAGCCTAAACTGTGCATAGGGACTACCCAGACGGCTGAAAAAGTGATTTCTGACAGGTTCTCACACTTTTGACTGGTCCTCACACGCATAACTATCTTTATATTTTGCACCCTATCTTGTAACCGTGGTGAAGAGAAGCAGTTGTGAAATGAGTGATATGGTTGTTAAAAATGCTGCAATGGGCATAAATGTGAGGATGGTCATAAGTGTGAGGACTGGTCAAAAATTACTTTTTTTAGCCCTCTGAGTAGTTTCTATGCCCATAGCCACATCCACTCAGTCACATGAGCAGTTAGCCACGCCCACCAGTCACATGACCACCAAGCCACACCCCCAAAATAAGCCACGCCCATTTCCCCCCCCCCCCCCCCCCCCGTGGCCCGGGCCTTTGCTTATTTTTCTGTATTTGGCCCTCACTCAAAAAAGTTTGGACACCCCTGTTTTACAGCTTTCCTCTTGATAAAAATAAATAAAAGATGAATCTATGAAATATAAAACAAACATCATTCTACCCTTCTAGGTCATCCTGGATATTATAGTTTTCTTAGGACTAGAAAATTCTAAGGGGAAACATTCAGTGTCTTCATCAAATTCTAGGTTCAATTATAATTGCTTTGGGAAAGCTAAGCCAGGTAAACTAGAATAAAGCTAACTGAAGTATGTGGTGCAGACAAAATCAGTTTCCATGGTTTTCTAAAAAAAAAATCTTACTAATTTGTTTGTATACAGCTCTTCCCTGAAAGCTAGAATCAACATTCTGGATTGTCACACCAATTAGCTGGGATCAGAAATGTTACTATCAGAAGCACTGAACAAGGTCTAAATCTAACTCTGGTGAGAGTGAAATCAATGGTTACCAAGCTAGAGAGAAGGCTAGTATAAACATAATTCATTTGGTCCACAAGGCCACCAGGGTAATGGCCATTTGCTTGGAATAGGGCCCTTGTAAGAAAACATTCACAGCAGGCTGTGACCCTGAGTGGCAATAGAGAGAAGAATCAGTCAGGTATCTGTGGCCCAGTAAACTAAACTGTTTATGTTCACTGGCCATCTCAGAGGTAGCATATCTGACATACCAACTCAGTAGGAAGAGATAAATAATAAAGTCACTCAGCAGAGCAGAGAGAGAGTAAAAAATATGGAGAGTAAAAAAGATGTATGTCTCAGCCCATGTTGAGTTAAGTGATGCCATGTCCTCCCTCTCGCAGTGCCTGGAGGATGTTAAGGGCTGGATGGAGAGCAACTAGTTGAAGCTAAACCTGGCAAGACTGAATGTCTCTGGGTTTGGGGTTTGTTGGCTCAGGGAGAATTGCCATCTTTGGACTTGGATAGGATGGCACTACCCAAACAGACCCTGTGCATAATCTAGGGGTTTTCCTGGACTCACGACTCCTGCTCAAAGAGCAGGTGGTGGTCGTGGCCAGGAGGACTTTTGCACAACTGTGGGTTGTGTACCAGTTACGCCCTTTCCTGGACCAACAATCTCTACTCACAGTCATTCATGCCCTAGTCATTTCCCGTCTTGACTATTGCAATACGCTCTACATGGGGCTTCCCTTGAAAAGCATCTGGAAACTCCAGTTGGTGCAAAATGCAGCGGCCTGCATGGTTTTGTGCAGACTCCAGTGTGCACATGTGTCACCACTCCTGCGGGAGCTGCATTGGCTGCTTATTTACTTCTGGGTGCAATTCAAGGTGCTGGTTGTCACCTTTAAAACCCTTCATGGCTTGGGACCAGGTTATCTGAGGGACCATCTCTTGCTGGTCACATCTACCTGACCCATCAAAGCAGGGAGGCAGGGAATGTTGTGGGTCCCATCCCCGAGTGAGATACACTGGTGGGACCCAGAAGAAGGGCCTTCTCCATGGTGACTCCTTCTCTCTGAAACATCATTCCCCCAGAGATTAGAACAGCCCCCACTCTAATACTCTTCTGGAAGGCTCTGAAGACCTGGTTCTGCCAGCGGGTCTGGGGAACCCAGAGCAGGATGGAGCCCATTAAATGGCTTGTGTGATCTGCTGTCACCGGGGCAGGGGGGTGGGGGTGTTTATTATACTATATTAATTTATTGATTCTAATAAAAAGAATCAATAAATTAATATAGTATAATAAACACCCCCACCCCCCTGCCCCGGCAACAGCATATCACACAAGCCATTTAATGGGCTTCATCCTGCTTTATACTGGTTTTATACTCTGTAAGCCGCCTTGAGTCATCATGGGCGAATAGGCGGCAATATAAATTCAATCAATCAATCAATCAATGTCAAGTGAAGGAAGCAAACATTTTCAAAGAAATCTAAATGTGTCTATGTCTCATTGATTTCAATGTGATCTAATCCCTTGAGGATCATCAGTTGGCAGCCTAAAACACTAAGTAGCATTGCTATGATCTTTAGTTACTAATCAGAGGCAAAGGAGTTAGTTGGAGCTATAGCTTTGAAGTTAACAAGAGAATCTGACCCATTACACTTGCCTACAAAAATGGTTCTTGTGAACTGGAAAGTCAACATATAACAGTATAAACCCATGTTTCTCAACCTCAGCATCTTTAAGATGTGTGGACTTTAACCACCCAGAATTCCCCAGCCAGGATGCTGGGAGCTGAAGTCCTTGCAATTTAAAGCTGCTGAGATTGAGAAAAACTGCCATAAATCAAAACCAAGTGCTGCTTAATGCCTGGTTGTTGATAGCTGTCTACACACCGGCTATGTTATTATTTCATAGAACGTTTATTGATGCTTCTACATTTCCCAGGGATAAAAATGCCCTTTAAATGTTCTTCAGAGAACTCTGCATAGAATATGTATTCATGAGTGGCTTCTGCTTGACTGGGCCAGCATTTAAATTAAGGGTAAGTGAGGAGGAACTTGAAGCTCCACTGGAGGAAGATGCTTGAATTCTGGCAACACTCCAACATCATACATTTTATCAGGAACAGGGAATAAGTTTAATGGCTAGGGATAATGGGAACTGTGACCAGACAACATCTGGAATTTTTTTTAAAAAAATATTTTTTTAAAAAAAAATTATATTGCTGCCTACTTGCTCATGGTGACTCAAGATGGCTTACAGGAAATAAAAACACAATAGAAAAGAAATAAAAATAATACAAAATAAAAATAATAACACCCCCCCACCCCCGGCAACAATACACACTCATATCACCCATTTAATGGGCTCCATGCTGCTTTGGGTTCCCCAGGCCCACTAGCAGAACCACATCTTCAGGGTCTTCTGAAAGAGTGTCAGAGTGGAGCCCAGTCTAATTTCCAGAAGGATAATGTTCCAGAGGAAGGAAGCCACTACGGAGAAGGCCTTTCTTCTGGGTCCCACCAGATGGACCTCCTTAGGGTACAGGACATGCAACATTCCTTGCCTCCCTGCTCTAGTGGGTTAGGTAGATGTGGCCAGCAAGAGATAGTTCCTTAAATAACCTGGTCCCAAGCCACGAAGGGCTTTAAAGATGACAACCAGCACCTTGAATTGCACCAGGAAGCAAATTGGCAACCAATGCAGCTCCTGCAGGAGAGGTGACACATGTGGACACCGAGGTCTGCACAAAACTGTACGGGCTGCTGAAGTTTGCACCAATTGGAGCTTCTAGATGCTTTTTAAGGGCAGCCCCATGTAGAGCGCGTTGCAGTAGTCAAGACTCACATTGTCAGAAGTTTCAGCAGGGCTACATGGCAAAGATGACACGTTACACGTTTACAAAATTAAAAAACAAAACAGAACCCAGAAAACAACAACATCTGAAAAACTCTGGGTCATCCTCCTCAATTTGTTGCTATGTTAGTCAGGGAATTATGGAGTTAGCCAGTAGTGGGATTCAAACATTTTTATTACCAGTTCTGTGGGCATGGCTTGGTGGTCGTGGCTTGGTGGGCATGGCAGGGGAAGGTTACTGCAAAATCCCCATTTTCTTCCGATCAGCTAGGACTCGGGAGGCAGAGAATAGATTGGAGCGGGGCCAATCAGTATTTACAGTTCTCTGAACTACCCAAAATTTCCGCTACCGGTTCTCCAGAACTGGTCAGAACCTGCTGAAACCCATCTTTGGAATTAGCTAAATAGAGCTAAGGGCATCAGATTATAAGAAGCTTTTTCTGGACCTTGTGAGTGAATTGATAAGACTTTTAGAATGGAAGAGAGCATTTACATGCAGTCGGAGAACATGGGGAATTACTATTCTACTCATGCTGGAGAAGAATAGGAAGATTTCATTTTTCTCTTTACTAATAAAGGAGGAATAGAGAAGACACACACATGCAGCACCTTAATAATGACTTCACTATGTTTAAGAGATGATAGCTTAATGGATGAAATATCATCTGTCAGTCTTTTCTGGTGCTGGATAAATAGTGTGAATACCTGAAAGCGCCTATAGTTGCTGCCATTCTCCTATCTATGACCCCAATCCTTCCCACATGAAAGGATGGGTCATCACCAGGTTCAAAAAGAGATAATCAGAAGGCTGAGGATCTAAGAGCACATTTCCCAAAGGTTCATGTAAGCAGAACAAAACAGACAATCAGCTAGAAAACACTAATTTTAGGAAGGGGGAGAAATGAAAAATGAAACCATTAAAAAAGAAGTGGAGTAGGAAAGCAATTTGGAAGTCTATATAGAAAGACAGCCGATGGGCAAGAGACAATGTGTCTGAAGGAGCCTCAAGGGGAAAGAATTGTATAACTAAAAGAGGCGCTGAGTATCCCATATTAATTTAAATATTAACAAGCTAAATTGTTGCAGAATTTCATTTTTGAAGAGTTTGGTCACCATAGCTCAATATTTATTTTCTACACATAGAGTATAAGAGAATGAAATGGCAGAATACACTGTACCATTGCAAATAAGAGTATTCTTCTTATTTTGCTACTTTACCAACCAATTTATAAATGCCTTCAGGACTTGCAGAAATCATAAAGTAGGTTGCATTGGGTATGTCATTGGCCTCTTTAAGACATTGTGAATATGTAACAGGGCACACTGAGAATGTCTTTACCTGCCCTAGGTGCGGGTGCCAACTGTACCCTTGGGGTGCATGAGATTCTGTTCTACCTGATGCTTTAAAATATTATTTTACTATCGGTAAATATTAATAATGATGAAGCTAGCATATTGGAAAAATACCCCTGTCTCTAGCACTCAATTTACAACACTATCTGTTAACCCCACAAAATTTGCAACAGAGCATCCTAAATGTTAGTTAGTCTTCAATAAATGGGTATTTTATAACAGTTAATGGCAGTCTCACTAGGAATAGGAAAACCCTCCGTATCAGGTATTTGATGAGTGCACCCAATAAACCATCTCTCAAATTTCAAAATGTGCCCCTGCCCAAAACTCTAATTTGTTTCAACATTTTCCTCTTACTTAAAGGGGAAAATATATATGAGTACGGTAATAAGCATAGGAGGAGGAATAGGGTTAGCATATCTGGTCTGCCTGAAGTTGAATGACTACTGGCGGCTAGTACAAAGAATGGCTAAAATTTGCATTAGAAAAAGAAGGAATAATTTTTCTGAGTGCAAAACAAACTCTGTGGAAGAGCGTCAGGCACAAAACTGATTGCAACACAACACTAAGCCGCCCACAACAAGATGTGAGAAGACAATTAAAACTTGAACCACTTGGTAACTGTTTCTGGCCTAAGTACTAAACTCCCCATGGCCTCTTGGGATTCCTATTTTCATCCTGTCAGCACTACACTGCATCAGAGTTATCTAATCAACTGTATAGTTAAAATATAGGCCAACAGAGAAATTCTCTTGCATTTTTTTATCCTATTGGGACTCCTTTTTCATTTTTGATGAATGATAATTTACTTTAGAAAAATATTCAGAGAAGAAAGTTTCAGTGAATTTTTCATGGATGGTGCATTTTTGTGCTTGCTTATAAAATGGCCAAAATAGATATATAAATGTCCTGGCTTTTATTCCTAGAAAATTCCATTTCTTCAGTTGTTTATAGATTTCAAGCTTTTATAGATTTCAAGCTTTAATTAAATACAAGGAAGGATACAACATAGAAAAACTCCCTTTTTGGGCTTTTTCAATTGTGAAGCTTCTATCACCTCTAAGACAGCCTGTCGTTCAGAAAATACTGTTTCTTCTTGCCTTGGAAATATTCACAGAAATCACCCACTCAAAATTGGTTGGAGGATTTTGAAAGATCACTTGTGTCCAACCTCACTTAAATGCAACCCACCAGTTGGCTACTAATATTATTCCAAAAGAAGCTCACAATTCACAACTGTTTTAAAAAAACTGAATTGGGTACAGCAGCAGTACTATCAGGCCACATATTGCCCGTCAGGAAAATTAACCTAATGGTGTTAACTACACTTTTTTCATTTGCTTTTTAAGGGGGAAAAAATACATTAGGATTTCTTTTAGTTGAGAAATATGTAAGTTTAGTGGGTGCCTAATTGTTTATAGTTCTATTAACTGCTAATCGTCCACTTACAACCATTCGTTTAGTTACCATTCAAAGATATAATGGCACTGAAAAAAATTGACTTATGACCAGTCCTCACACTTATAACTGTTGCAGCATTCCCATGAGCATGTGAGCAAAATTCAGGTGCTTGGCCAATAGGCATATACCTGACCTTCTCAGCTGTTTTCCAACAACCAAAGTCAATGTGGGACCCTGGATCCACTTAATGACTGCATGAGTCACTGAACTACTGCAGTGATTTGCTTAACAACCGTGGCAAAAAAAATGTTGTAAAATTAGGCATGACTCAATTAACAATTGCATTACTTAGCCATGGAAATTTTGGTCCTGCTTCTGGTTGTACCTATAATGAATTTTGGCAAATTTGGTTAGATGACAGGAGTTATGTACTTTTATGTACTTCCAGACACGTGCTTCTAATAGACCTTTTGGAAGGTGCCAATATGCTCCAATATTTGTATACTGTTTATATTACAAAGATATTGTATGATTTTTTTTCTTGGTTGGAATTCATTCTCCTTCCCTATAAGTAATATAAATGGGATAATTAATGTAATATTAGCAAATACAAGTAGAATCTCTAATGAAATGCCGCATGTCAGGTTGCAAGTCAATACTTGTCCAGGATGCCTCATTTGGTACTCTTTTTCCCGTTTTTTCTCCGGGACAGAGAGGGTGTTTGTGTCATTAAATATGTACAATCAGTGGTGGGATTCAGCCAGTTTGCACCAGTTCAGGAGAACCGGTTGTTAAATTTCTGAGCAATTTGGCAAACTGGTTGTTGGAAGAAATCATTAGGACAGAGAACTGGTTGTTAAATTACTTGAATCCCACCACTGTGTACAATCCTTCTTGGACTGTTTTTATTCTCTTCCTTTATGTTTTCTTTCCCAAAATACCTGCTGAGTTTCTTCAAATAGTATCTACAAACATTTAAATCCTGAGTGGATTCTGTATGCCAGAGTTCCCCAACCTTTCTGGCTTTTGTGGCCTGGCCAGGAGAGGGGGAGGGAATGGTTCTGTGCGAACGGCAGGCAAAAGTGCACAAGCACACACAGCTCCATTTGTGTAAGTAGTGGGCATGCGTGCATCTGCGTTTACCTACTACTGCTCACATAAGTGGGGATGGGCACAAACGTAAGCTCACGTAAGTGATGGGAAACATCACTTCACAGCCCAGTTTCAAAGGCCTGGTAGTGGGCTGGAGCCTGGGGGTTGGGGACCCCTGCTGTATGTGTTGCGGGGGGGGGAATGCAAGAGAATACAAATTGAATATAAGGAAAGAGGATGTGACAGTTACTTGGACCAAATGGGAAAGAATTATGTTGCAAAGAGACATAGAAATGGGAGGTTTTGCAGTTATCACAAGCATGAAAAAAGATGCTTAAATTGAACGAGCCTGGGAATAAGAAAAACTGCCTATAAGAAATTATCCAAAAATACTGTATAATATACAGTATGTATGTAGAGTTGTATGTAGTTGTAAAGGAATAAATGATCTGTAAGTGCAAGGAATGGTTAAGATTAAATAAAAGCAAAGTAATTTTAAAAAGGAAGTAGAAATACTGTAACATTTTGGATATGAAGAGAGAAAACAAGGAACCACCAAATATATTAATAGGATTAAAATAATAATGAAAGGATTTAAAGTAAAACTGAAGTGAGAGGATGCTTGAACAAGTATTTTAGAAAGGGACACAGGAATGACAGTGACGTGTTGAAGAGTGCTATAAAATGTCAAACTCTCCAGAAATTACATATATAACAACAGAGTTGGAAGGGACCTTGGAGGCCTTCTAGTCCAACCCCCTGCCCAGGCAGGAAACCCTACACCATCTCAGTCAGATGGTTATCCAACATTTTCTTAAAAATTTCCAGTGTTGGAGCATTCACAACTTCTGCAGGCAAGTCGTTCCACTTATTAATTGTTCTAACTGTCAATTGATGGAAAGGAAATCATAATGAATATTAAAATGCAACATCTGCAG